>NW_027210926.1:0-326075 GCF_029030835.1 Brachyistius frenatus
AAATATTTGCTAAATAAAGGACACATTACTTTGGCATTGAACAATTACACAGGACTTCAAGAACTGCAGAATCATCCAGAATTAATGTAAATCATACAATAGTAGATGGAATAAAACATGATCGGCTGATTGGATTTCTACAAAAAGCTTTGAGAAAGTTTGTATGAATTCCTGTTAGTTGTTACTATTGGAAACAACTGCTCTTTCAGTGTTAGTGGAAAAACATTAACAACAACTCAGGAATACGAGTTTATCTTTTATATGGAAAAAGGACAGAAGGCAATAAGAGGTCATGAATTTGAGATGAAAATGAAGGCACAAGAGGGAGATATCTGCCTTCAACAGGGCTACAATGTCTTTGACAACTATATAGGCTACTGTATGCATCTGCCTTCTTTTAGTACCGCCCACCCAAAGTGAGAGGATCTATTTGCGAGGTTTAATTTGCTGTTACAACACTTGCTGCAGAACTTTAGTGTGAAATGAGGCGCATACTGTAAATATTGGCTTTTACAACTAAAGGAGATTTTATTAAGGATCAGAGTCAAATTAGAAACAACAACCAGTAATAACATTTGCTCATTACCAAACTCATTAGTGACACTACAAAGAGTCATGCTCTGTTGTTAAATCATTTATTGATTTTTGGAACATGAAACGACTTTTGGATGCATGACAGACAGTGTGGAAATCAGGTTACCTAATCTACTCTTCATATTTTAAACTGTAAAACCTGAAACTATCAGCTTTAAGGAAGTAACAATAGTAAAAAATAGTACAAGTAATGTTACAGTGGTGGTATAACTGGAATAGCACTGGTAATAGCCTAGTTGTAGCACTGGTTTTATTTAAATACTTGACTGATAGGCTTCCTAACCACTGTGGAACTAACAGCTTGATCACCCACAATCCCCTGGGTCTCCAGGCTTTCTCTCTCCAACATCAAGATACTGAATGTGAAATGAATGGCACAGGTTCACTGTGGCACCGATTCAAGGAAGAACAGAAATCAGAAATGATTCATGCATTTCAATAATAACTCATTTTGCACTCATTTTTTTGTTTCAATTTATTTTTAAATAATTATTGTTAACTGTTAAACAGGTAAATAGACAAAACTGCTTATAAAGTATTAGGGATCATTGTTTCTCTCATTAGTTTGAGTTATAGCTAGTTTAGAAATATAAACAGCTAATGCAGAGAACCATCAAATCTCCTTCTTTGTAAACTGGAAAATATTATAGAAAGCACCGTCAATGGTCTTGATAGCTTGTATGTAGCTGTGTGTACTATACTGCTTTCTACCCTATTGTTCATATCACATTTGTGTGTGCTTGAATACAGATGACGCAGCATTGCTTTTTTCATTTCTTTTCTAGGCACAACAAAAGTCATTTACTACCACAATGTAGCTGTCAAGGTAAACATAAATGGCGACAGGTTGTTTTACAGAAACGTCACAGCGTTGTGGAGGCCTTCTGAAAACTGCTGCACAGGCAACTGTGCCTTTCTTCTCCTACAACTTATCACTTTGCACGAATCGCATTTGGGTCTACCGAAGAAAGGAACCAAACACTTTTTTCATCTCAAACGACAATCAGCTGAGACACTGAGAGAAATGAAATGAATTTTGGCTGGCATTAAGACAGATTTACCTGTTAAAACAAAGGCTAAAGTGGATGACAACGTGTCTGATTGAGATCAGACCAGTAATTACAAAGAAGCCTCTTTCAAGGGACACGATGATTTTCAAGGTTTTGTCTAACCAGGCTCACCAGCACAATGTCGGTCAGTGGGTTGGGTGTGGTGTAGATTGTGGTGTACATGTGGGTCAGCGCCACACATCTCTCAGCTTCAAATTGGCAGACACTGGAGTAAACCACGGAGTGCACCACTTTTATAAGCTCCCTGCTGACAGGTTTGATGCATGGGGTCTTATTGCCTGACTAGCCACTCATCCCTGGAGATGTCAGAGAGGAAAACACTCTGCTCTTGTAGGCACTACTGTTTCCCCAAGAGCACAGGCCCCAAATTTGATATTACATCTCTAATGTTTCCACACAGGTGCTTTACTGTGAAAGTCAAGTCAGCAGGTGTGCTTTTATCCAGCTCCATCCTGCTTTACGCACAGTTACAAACAGATGCTAGGGAGCTGCCCAGCACAAGTACAGTCCTCTACAGCTTTGGTACATGCAGGGCATGTGAGGGGTAGACATTTAATTTTCCACCCCGCTTAAAAGCAGTTAAAAATATCTAAGGTTACTGCACAGATGGCTGATTTATATTTATTTTAATGATATTTCTTGTCTGTATCCTGTTATTTTTCTCTGGCTGTTCTTTTTATTTAGTTATGTTGACTGATATCACTGTTTATTTTCCAAATCCTGGACATTTGTTTTCTGCAGCTAAAATGGGCCACTAATACACCATAAATTAATAAAACCGGATCCATGGAGTATAACAGGCCACTCGTGTCTGTGGTTAATTCCCACTTGTCTTTGTTACTCTCATCTCATTCCGGGTGATCATCATTGATCACACGATGAAGCCCGAGTTGATAAGGCTCAATTCAGTCAGCCGTGTATTTGTATTTGCATTGTAAAGGCCTGAAAGGGTAAATAACTTGATGTTCTTGTCAACTTAAAGATGTGTTTTTGTTGTTGTTTTATCACTTGATATTTGATTTTCACTCTTCAGAATGATTTTTCAGCAGAATTTGACATAAACTTGATGTGGAAACATGAAACTTTTGAGTGAAATAAGAGACCATGTATCAAGCAGCTGAACTTGAATAAGGTAATTAAACTTAACAGACACAAATTAATATTGAAGCAGAGTATTTAATGTCTTGATTGGCTCCTTAATTTGTAGGGTCTCTGTTTCTCATATGTGTGGTGATATTGAGATTATGAGTTCCAATTAAATATCCACACGGTTATGATACTGAATTGAATTTTGGTGTTGTAAATATGTTCACAAATCAGCCTGGAGAAATAGCAGACACAAATAATACGCACAATTATAGATAGAAAGAAAGAAAACATTTAGTTTGCAGGTCTTCAATTTACTCTCTCTGTAGAACAAAGGACAATCCAGCCAGGTAAAGTAATCTGGTAGCATTGTTCACGTTTTGATGGAGGTTATTATTGCAGACGGATTGGTGTGCTGATGAGAGTGAATCAGGACTGTAAAATAATACACCAGAGAAGTTATCATTAGTTGATTCAAAGAAGTGATATTTGATGGAAGCTGACACAACAATTTACTCCTCATATTCAAATATTCAATATTCAAAACACCTAAGTGGTTACAAAAGAGATATAATTTTCAATTTAAGGTAATTGCATAAACAACGGTTATAAAGGAACCTGTGAACACCACCGTTTTCACAGTTTTGGCCTGGGTTGTGTCTCGTGCAACATGGCTCCACATGGTGAGGAATTGCTTTTACAAGTAAGGAATCAACGGCGAGCCTTCATAAAGATAAGAGAGGGTACAAGAGCATCTCAGTCTGCTGAACATGAGCTGAAACACAGACTGGTATCATCCATGGTCAGGAGGATAAAAAATAAATAGAGACCTGTTATAGGGTGTGCAGACCTTTATTGTAATAAGGATGTACTTTGGGGTCCATATCTACTATATCTGATCTGTTTGTTTTATCAAACACCCTACACTACAACTTAGAAATAATGCAATTATTGTAAGAAGATACAATTTTGATGTTGTATCCTGTATCCATACTATCATAATTTTAAAACAGTTTTGAATCGTAATTTTTAATTTATGTGATTACATACAAGTAGTTTAGTGTTTCATAACATGATATGCACTGGGGAGATCACTGGAAGGGTGTCAAAATAAGTAGGATGAAATACACCCACACAAAATTAAAGATTTTGGTATTTTTTATGAGTGCTTAAAACATTTGCATAATGGCACCACCGAGAGGTCAATTGATAAAACTCTTCACTCTTCACCAACTCTTCACTTAGCCAGTGTTGTTGGACCACAGAGAAATGCAGCGATTTCTCATCAGTGTGAGCGTGAAATCCCCAAATGCTAACACAAAAAAATGGCCAGTAGACAGAGAATCAAAAGAAAACTAGAATTATTCCTCCTACATCAAGTTAGTTGTAGTAAGTTGCAGATTACATTCATGTCTGTCCAGACTCATATATGTAAGGAATCCTTATGTATTCACATTTGGCCAATCATTTTAAATGAACAGTAGACAGATCTTTAATCATTGATGTTGCCGCAAAGAAGCTATTAAATCTAAAATATGGATGCTTCGCATACATTGTCAACCCGACAGCACAGAAGATGTAATCAGCACAGTTTCAAGGTGGACACCCAAGAATAGTGTCACATCTGAGCGAATATGAAATATGGTCACAATCTTCCTTCTGTTCCCAAGTTATGGCGTTGCATAATGGACAGAATTTGTTTTTGCTGAACATTATGTTTTCACAGTGAAGTTAACCATTGACCTGTCAGACATAAAATGTCATAATTTTGTTCTATTAGACATAGTGTATGACTTCTTGAGTTATGACCACAAACATGTTTTGTGAAAGTTTGTTTCCATTTGAATAAATTCTCTCATGCCATTCCTGAGATATCCCTTTGTAAATAAGTAAAGGACTTGAGGTTACAGTGACCCTGACCTTTGACCACTAAAACCTCATGAGTTCCGAGCTCATGTCTGTGCCCAATTTAAAGACATTATCTTAAGGCGTTCTTGAGATATCACATTCACAAGAATAAGAAGGACGGATTGGACAGACGTGAGTCACGTTCCAGTGTTCTTGACCTCAGACTTTTGCTCACCAAAATCTATTCAGTGAATTTTTTAGCTCAACGTTGGTAACAAATTGAAGAAAGTCCCTTAAAGCGTTCTTGAGATATCCTGTCCATGAGAACGGGACAGACAGACAGATAATAACGCTGGCGCAGAGGCATAAAAAGTCAAAAATCAGGAAATATAATTAAAAGCACCTGGAATATGGCATCATACCTATTTTTGGACGATTTTTAGAGTAAGAACAATGTGTCAAATGACGACTCAAGTTGTTGTCAGGCCTCATCTCAGTGGAATGCACATGCAGTTGCCTGTTTATTAGAAGTGACAAAGTTGACAGGAAAACCAATTGAGCTGGAGGGCTCAGATTGAAGAAGAGGTTTACGGGGAAGCCAGAGGCTGGATTGTGGATATGAAAGGTGAGGACAAAGTCACATGGCAATGAAAAAACATCTGCCATTTGCCTCAATCTAATGGGGATGGGTTGCAAAATATTATCATCTTTTAAGTGTGTCACACTCATCAAGATATTAAGGGCCAATCGTCCAGTGACTCATAAATAATGATATGCAAGATAATCACAACCTTGCAACTAATTCTTCATATTCAGCCAGTTCACATGATGCATCCATCACCTACAAAGAGCAGATGAAGAGCTCTCCTTCACACCATGAGGGATTATTTTCACCCTCAGAGGCCAAAACACTATCAATCTTACTTATCTCCATTGAGGGCTCATTATCCACTCATCAATGAGAGTCCTGAAGATATCTTGTTTTGCATGACAAATCATCAGCAGGGCCCACTTTAACCCACTGTCCTGAAGACAGATTAAGATACATCAATAGAGGTGATTAACCTCTTTCAGAAGCAGGAGGCTAATATCTGTAATCTCTCTGAACATGTTGGTTTACTTTTTTTTTTAACACAGCTATTCCTAGGAGAAAGGAAAACTACAGCTGACAACCCAATCCCTCCTTTTTATCCAATAGGGCTTTTAACTGTGTGAGCTGACGTCATCACAAACACAGATTACAGAGTCAGAACAGAAAAAATATATAAATTAATGAAGTAAAAATATTTTCTTTCATCCCTAATGGCAGTTCATCCTTCCCATTCCTCACAGGCTGAGAGTCATCTCCAGAAACACCTGCCTACACATTGACCTCTTTACTTGACTGTCTACCTGTTTTATTGCACATAGCTCCATTGAAAATGCATTGCACACACATTAAAATCCACAGTCAGTCCCCTCTCAGTGTTCCCGCTGGGCTCAGCATCCAAAGCAGAAAGCAAAGCAGAGTAACCTATTAAAAACTTTCAAACAAATATATGTCTCTCCACAGTCAAAATACTTTAAACCACAACCCTGTTGCTTTTTAATTACATGATACACAGAGAGCTTATTATGTCCCCAATGGCTAACATGCCCTTTTCATCCCGTTATGAGATAACGGGTGAGGGTAACTGCTATCACATTAGGCCCTCTGCTTTACTGCACAACATACTGAATCTTATTGTGTATGTTGCATAGCAACAGCATCAGTCTTGCAAACCACATTTAGAGTAATAACTAACTTTGGCAAGAAACTGCTGGTTTCCCTTACGGATATATCTAATAAAATGTTATTCAAACATTTATTTGTGGTTTCAAACCATGCTAAACTGTACAATCAACACTGCTGTGCTGTATTGATTGTATTCCAAAATCACATGATGTGTATTAAATGAAGAACTTTGACCTCATCATTTTGCTTGTTTGTACAGTTATCTACAGTGGAAATATGAAATCGGGCAAAGTGGTTTGCAATGTTGCCTCACAGTTGACCCTGTACAGTATCACAGGGGCGCTGATCCTGTGATCTTGATAGGATCCTCTTTCACTATAATACATATATTATTATAGATAATGCAAGAAAAACTGAATCTCTGACAACAGTCTATTAATGGCCCGTCTATCCATTTTCCAGAGGTTTATAGTGTATCCATGACACCATTTTGCTTCAGCCTATTTGGGATAAAACAAGACCAAAATTCAGTGTGCATAAGTTGGTATGTTGTTCAACTGTGGATTAACTATTGGTAGGAGAGGGATGGAACTTTTTATGAGAGATGACAATATTTCCTGAACTGTATCATGATCTTCTTTTAGTGAGTAGCTCTCCTTAGGTGCTGTCATTTTAAAATATCCACTTACTGCGGCAGCAACAGAGCAAATATTCAACTGCACATACTCATGAACTGAAACCACAACAATAACATGTTGTGAGCCCATGCCCCTTCCGCTTAATCACAGCATTTCACTAATGCACGGCAGGGTGGCGGAGAGAGTTGGCAGCATGCTCTCTAACCAGATTCAAGTCTCTCTGTGAGTCCTGCTCCACTCATGTCTCAAAACCAAGGCAGTGAAACAAAACCAGCACCAGTCGTCAAAAAACAGAAAAGAGGCGGTCTGTGACCTTGACCTTTGAACATCCCGTCAAGAGAGGTAAGCTCAGAGATCATTTAGAATCGATATTTCTCTGCTGTAGACTGAAACCAGAAAATGTTCCTGATCAATGTGCCAATATGATGAGTATGATGCTGTCTCAACTTGCGTACTTCCATTGGCACACTTGTGTTGTTCAGTACATGTAAGTACTCACTTACGCAGTGTGTGAATTTCAACAGGGTGGTGTTGTCTGAAAATCGTACATGGCCGTCCCCTTATTGGGAAAGGACGGCCTCAACATCTGAACTCATTACCCACAAAAATATAGTTGCTGGCTTTGTTTGCGCATTACACTAAAAGAAAAAATGTACATGTTTTTGTGCCCTCTGTTTCATGCACACAATTAACATATTGACGGCTTCAATGGGACAGCAGTAAAGTGCTTCTTAGTGAAAAATATGTTTTTTTGTGGAGACGTACAACTGGCATTTGAGCGGTGTTTGTCGCCAATTCCAGCAGGTTTTAAAAAAATGTTGGTGGCCTCTTTCCTTCCCTTCCACTACTTAGTGAAGTTGCTGACTGTTGATTGTGAGAAGTGTCCAACATTTCATCCTAAATTGTTTGGTCACTAGCAATACACCATCTGGGAACTCATTGAACTGCAGGTTTGCTGTTAAACAAAAATAAAAAAAATAAAAAACCTGTAAAATGTCAGTCTTATTGACTTATTAAAAATGCATCTTTTTTTTATCTGCAAAAAAATTAAATATATCGCAGAACTACCATAAAATTACATACTTTAAATGAAGACTGTGGTTGACTGAGTGAATGTATACTTCAGAACCATAGACTGTATAAAAAAGTGGCTATAGCTTTCAGGTCTGAAAAATGAGGCCGATCCAATTAAAGTACAATATCACCGAGGGCAGCTAATGGCTGGCTCCAAAAAGGCTCTGGCTCCATGGACTCTTCTCTAAAGAAATACAAAGTCAATCATTTTTTTTCTGAGTCATTATGGTATCTTTTGCTAAAGTCACTCCTTCTTATTAGGTTTCTGGCAGTCTATCTGAAAATAATTACATCATCATTTAGATATTAAACCTCAAAAAGCCATATTTTTGTGGGTGTCTGTTTGATTGGCAGGCCTGCTGTGCAGTCAGGTTTCAGATATTGGTGTGCAGGCATAGTGTCTTTGAGTTCCTAATTATATCAAGTTAGATCCACCGCTCACTCCTCCACAGCTCATCCAAATATGTACACTTCCTGCTCCAAAATAGCAAGATGGCGACAGACGAAATACCGAACTCGAGGCTTCAGAAAGGAAGTTCACAAACCAATGGATGACGTCACTGCTGGTTGCCACTTGGTGTGAAGGCTTTTACTAAATGCCCTCCAAATAGTAAGCGTAGGTACGTCAGCAGCAATTTGAGACCCAATCTGAATATAACTCAGTACCTTCAGTAGACAATATGTCATTAATGAATCAGGTATGGTTAGAAGCTGTCAGAGCCTCAGAACTGCTGTGAAGGTGCTACCCCCAAAACAACTAGGAACACAATGTGTGAATTTAAGTATATTACTGTAAATAAACATTATTTTAAATATAACTGAATTAAACCCATTAAATAATACCAGTGGTTTGGGGCAACCTCACAGCCGAGTAGTAGGGTAAAAGGCCTTCAGCAGCTGAGGCCCTACTTTGATTCCTGTCCAGCTGGAACTTTACCACCCGTCATTAACTGCTCTCTTTCCCAACATTTCTTGTATCCATATTTGAAGGCAAACTGTGAGATTTATGCTTGTTTTGTTTTTGTCACATTGTCAAGAATATTGTTATCGCAGAAATGCTCAAGGTAATGTTGCTTTACAGACATATTTCCCACCCCACAGTGCAGAGTTCACTTCCAAACCGATTGTGATTTATTTAAATCACAGCCTAATCACAGTTTTAATCTAAAAAATATCCAAGAAAGTTCAAAACACTTAACTACCATTTAGAGATTGAATAGAGCAAGTCTCACTTTGTTGGGACGATGAAGCTGCATTACCAAACCACCGAAAGCCAAGCCTGGCACAATTTATTTCTAAATACTATGTGCAGCAGTCCTTAGAAAACAGCTTGCGTAGGGCACTTGTATGTCATATATACTGTGATTTCCAAAATTTCTTGGATGCACTTGATTTTCCAGTGACACAAAAAGCTATATATATCTAATATTACCAGCCGTGCGGCTTCAGTCAGTGTCAAGAGGATGCCTAACCACAAATTTACTAATAAGGTAAAAGGTACTGGAAGATTAAGAGCCAGGATCCAACATGCTGTTTGATGTTTCTGGAACATTTGTCTTGGCGGAGTGGCCAGCTTGTCACAAAGTAAGTAGTTGAATTTTCCATCACAAATCTAACCCTCGGGGCTTTCTTCCTGTTTATGTTAAGCTACCTCCAGCTATGAGTGTGGCTGAATCACTGGGCGCCATATGGCAGAAGAATTTTTGTTGGAAACAGGCATGTAGCTTAGGTGAATCTGGGGCTAGACAAACATGATATATTTGATTATTAATTTCAAAGTAGCATAAAGAAGTGAAAGCTTCCTGGAAGGGTGATAATTTGAAAATCCTCCTTTCATTGTAATTAAGGTTACATTACGGCACAATGCCGTCGAGAAGAAGGCGGTCAGTGTTGTGGGTGAGTGAAAAATAGAACAGTGTGAACACAGGCTAACGCGGTCACAAAATGACAGAGCCAAACGTGTGACAAACAAAATGTCACACATGCCCTGTGAAACACTGAGTTTTGTTGTGAGACTTTGTGGTGTAGCAGCAACTGTCACATGTAGGCTAGGGCACTTTCTCTGAGCAGTGAAAGGGATCTTTGGTTTGTATAGCCACTTTCTGACCTGCGACTTCACGTAATCCATTCTCCTCTACTTCTACTGGGACTTTCTGATGGGTACTTTATGAAATAGCATTTGAAAGCATGTGAAGATCAGCTACATCCTCATTCACTGTCGTTATAATGAGCTTCAGTGAAAAAATATAGTTGATCCTGGCGCACAGCATTTAACACCCACAATATAACGGGGAAATAACTCCACACATTTAAAGTATAGGTAACTTTCTCAAAGTTATAATACAACTGTCTTCTTTCTTTGACTTAGTTTAGTTTTCTTTTTAGTCAAGTTCGAGATGAATACAAAATATATTCTAAAGCGCCGGTACAGTTAGATTTTGTCATCACAAAATCATTAAGATTATATGTGTGCTGAAAATAACTGAATATATAAAATATTTGACCAAGTGTGGGGAGTTAAAAATGGCAAACCAGTATCACTTAGGGTTTGTTAACCCGCTATGTAACAACACTCTTTAGTGAAGAGTACTTCTCAACTGTATCAGCATTTTTAGGTTAAATTTTTTACTCAGAAATTTGTAAATCAATGCATGCATTCTTATATTTCCAATTAACAGATTCAATGATATACTATACCTTGATAAAATGACTACCAAAACACAAAAGGATTATCAAAGAAGCTAAAATTGTGCATACTGTAACACATCTCCACAACTGCCTGCGTAAGTTTGCGTGTCCCCTCTTGTATGTGATAACCTTTGCGATCACAGCATGTTCACTTCTCTTTTCTAATGTCAGCCTATCGCTTCGAGCCAATACATACACTAGTATCTAGGTTATTTGTCCCTTTTATTGATGCGCTTGCTGTCACTCACCAACAGTACGCTCTGTGATTACCGGTCTTACAGCACATCGATTTAATCACTCATTTAAGTAGCTACATTATTGTCATTCAACCTTTTAATTAGCGCACTTCTCGATCTGCATTTGATAGTAATGGAATCCTACAATATAGGTCAGATCTGCACCGTAAAGGTCCACGGGAATGTTTCCTTTTCATTCAAATATTTAATATACTTCCTCATCAACTGAGCTGCTTGTACTACAGGACACCACCTGTTTGGATAAACCCTTGCTGTTGTTTTTTTTGGTTAGATTTTGTATTTTATTTTTACATCCATTATGAATCACCTAATCAGCGATGAATCTGACGTTATTGCAATTAGCTGTGTGACTCTCATCTTACCTTTGACGAGATGTTTAGGCTCCTAACGGGCTCATTGTTCCGCGGAATGAAAACAGTCGTTTTAATCACATCAGTTCAGGTCCGTTAAAGTGGCTTCCCAGCATTTACATCCCCAAACTGAGCAGCGTCGGGAGTGTCGACAGCATCAAGTTAAAGGAATGACCTACGAAATGAAGGATGAGCCCTGAAAAACACCACCACAGCTGGACTCCTCTTGGATCGTGTTGCCCTCTTTTTCTTTTCTTTTTTTTTTTTTTTATCTCATTGACGAGGAGAGCTTATTCTTGTCAGCTTCTTCTTCACGCAGCACGACTGTTAGGAGAGCATGTGATTTGTAGGTAAAAGACGAAATCCTTCTTCTAAACCGAACCTGGCGAGGCGAGCGACGGACGAGGCAAGACTGCTGCGCGCTCCCGACAGATCATGCTCGCTCGCGCGCAGACACTCCGTGGCCGTGGGAGTGAACCGCAATGAGAAATAATTCATGAAAAAGAGGTCGGCATTTTCACAGAGCAAGAACTGCTCCTGCATGTTGCATTTTTGCTTTGAATTAAAAAAATAAAAATAAAAGTCCTGCAAGCTGTGAATGAACATGAAGGCATATTCTTGTTAAAGGTCTAATTTGAATGAGTTGATTAAAAAACGGACCTCATTAAGGCTACTTTGGCTGAGAGGAAACCAGAACAATCAGGAATGGCTAACAGAGATTATTACAGTCAGCTATAAATCTAAAAATTATACGGAATCTAATAGTTTTCATCATCATCACTTAAATAACCTATCAACTGTAACTATATCAACTATAACTCTTGTTATTCATGCTCCTTTAAATGGGTCTCTTCATTGACATTATGCGACTTGTTACATAAGACTCCTTCCCCTGGATGATTCTGTAAGAGTGGCCTCCCTCCCATAGGGCTCAGATTGTACCCAGTGAGAAAACTAATAGACCCTACATGAGGAGGAGAGACACAGAGGTCCCCAGTGCCTTGGTTTTTGGACACTATTAAGGATTATTTTCCTTTATTTGGTGGATGGTCTGATGAGCATGCAGCCACGTTCTCCCTGCCTCCCATTCATTAAAACAGACACACACAACCACACCTGGGAGCTGCCCATGCAGGCACAGTCAGGCTGTTCAGTCTGAGCTGAAATGCCTTTAAAAAAAAAAAAAAAAGCAGGGTTGGAAACGTCACAGCTGATCCACTCAATACTTGCAGTAGGCTCACCTAAAATGTCAAGGATTACATTCTAATTATTCAAATTACATGGGACTGCAACAGAAACAACACACCCCTGTCAAATAATTCCTGTAAATTTAGCCTGCTTGATCAAATATGTGTAAGATTTTTAAAAAATAAACTTGGTCCAAAACCATGAGAGGTGCACTGCAGAGAAAACTCAAAGAAAAGGTTCTTGTTTCCGGAGGAAACCATGGATACCAAACATCTGGGCAGCTCGCCTTTAGTGTTACTGAAGAGTAAAATGAAAATCTTCAATCATTCTAATATTAGGAGGGTTTTTTTTTTAAGGAACGTAGTTCACCAACATGCAAAGTTCCCAATAACACAGCCGGGCCATAATTTGCTTTCATTGTTAACAATTTTATTTTTTTCTCTCTACATTTTCAGGGATCATCATCAAAATTGGGCAGCAAGCCAATAAAAAAAATACATTTGGTTTTATGGTTTATAAACTGGAGATTTGTTTATAGCCCGTCTGGCTGTCTGAGCATTAGTGTTGTTTGCCGTGTTGGATTCCACTATCTGTTTCCAAAGACATCACTGACCTCAGAAATGAAATTGGAAATAGAGGTCATTAAATCAGTTATTTTAAGGTTTTCCTTTAACAGCTTATTACCAAACAGCAACCTTTACACCCCAACAGTCATGTCATGGTGCACATCAGAGCTGCATCGACTCACTGAACAAAATTGCTGAACTATAACTTTGCAATTAACATTGATTTATGTGAATTGATTTATGATTTATTTTGTAAAGGCTTTGCCAAGGTATAATTTAACACAGAAAGAATCTCCTCATTTCTGTGAAGACTTCTTTAAACTTCAAATACCAGCAGCTAAGCAAAAGACCCTTTTGATGAAACACCCTGAGAAGATGCAAACAACATAAAAGAACAGAAGTTGACTGTGTGTGCTACCTATAGGTGTGTGTGTGTAAGAGAAAGAGAACCAAAGAAGGGGAAGGCTGTTAAAAGAAATGAGTGACAAGTTTCTCTTTGTGATGGCGCATGCACATTTTTCAGCAATTTTAAAGCGAATGACGCAACTTGATTCAATGACGTGTCCAAAACATAATTTCAGTGTTACATTTGAACAGTATGACTCTGCAGGAGTGGGCCCTAATCTACTTTGCTCATTATTAACTTGTCAGGGTAAAATGAGTCAGGACTGCTTGTGCAAATCAGTCAGAAGATGCATGATAGCAGTCCATTTACAGAATTACAATGGGCAGTAATTAAATGCTGGCCTCCTGGCTTGCAGGAAATTAATCAAACATTTGTCTTGTGATCATTTGAATAATTTCCAATTAAGCTTGTATAATAAAATGAGCAGTTTGATATTAGTTGTTGCGGATGCTTTATTTTTGTAGTTTAATCTTAAATAAATCCATCGTTAGACCTGAACAAGGCAATAGAGCTTGAGTTTGTGTGATGCTAGGTGACCTGGAAGTAAAAAGTAACAGAAGGCCTTCCCGCCCACTGGCTCCACGGGCACTGGACTGCCCCCTCTCTCACCGTCAGCTCCACGATCTCACATCACATCTCACACACACACAAGCACAGACACAGCAGCTCTTTAATACTTAAACGTGTTTTGAATGTCCTGTTGGTGTGCTCTCTTATGGTCTACTTTTCCCACATCCTCTCAGGATTGCCACCTTTCTGTGCAGAGGAGTATGTGTGCCCTACAGTCAGAGGTAGCCAAATTTAGTTGTACTCCGAGTGAGGTCTGCTGTGGCTGAAAAAAAAGGGAGGTTCCAGGGCAGACAAAAGTACGGCCCATCACTTACTCCTCTGCAAGGAAAGCCCTGCTGGCTCCAAGCCCAGATAATGCAGGGTGGCTGAATGCAGGGCTTCTATCTCTGCTCTGTGAAGGTGTTCCAGAAAGCACAAACAAAATGTTTAAAAAAGAATAAATGAAACATTGACTTTTTTTTTTTAAACAGTTTTTAGTGTGCAAGGCTTTTGTCTACAACATCTGCAACTTCTGCCAACAAACCTAACAGAATAGTTGCCTTGTACCAATATTGACAGACATATTTGCAGGAGTGACCTTGAAGTATAATGCTCACACGGTTCAGGTTTCTGTGTCTTGTCTCTTGTGTGGAAGCGAAGCCCCTGCTGCCAGAAAATGACTGACGGGACATTCTTAAACTGTGAGCACAACGAGGAGAAAATGCAAAGGAGGTCACTCGGTAATGAAAGCCGAGAGTTTTCTTGAACACCAATCACTTTATCATTTATCTTTCCTTCAGAGTCCTTAATGGTTTTTCTGCTGCACCAGAGGATCATTCATCTAAGTAGCCTCGTCGCTCTCTCTGCACGAGGAAACAGCAGAGAGAGCTGCTATCCCCTAATTTAGATGCAAACGCATGAGTGGAAATATGAGATCAGCTTTTTGCCTTCATGTGATTGTTCTTATTCTCTGGAGGGAAAAGCAGTTTGACATGTCGACTCCTCTGGTGTCATTGACTTTAGTGCATTTACTGTAGTTTGTGTGTGGCAAGCGCAAAGATTATATTTATGAAATATTGTGCAATATAAAGCAGACTTCAACATTTTTGTAGCTACCTGCAGGAAATACATCCATTTCTGATAATGTGATCTCTTCCATTTTAAGTCTGTTCTTCCACATAAGTAACCATGGTTACCATATTGTGTCTCTATGTATAAAAGCCAGCTGCTCCCAGCTGAAATGGCTGAAGACTGTAATGAACATTGTTGTAAATGATGAGAAATGATACAGTCTCTGAATGTTTTCAGTCAGGCAAGCCTATGTTGATGTTGTACATACAGCAGATGCTTTTCAATAAGGTCATATTTCCCAGAAGTCTTGTCTTGCCATCTGAAAGGCATCCTGTCTGGTTGTATTGTGTTCTCCCCCTCTGTGCTCTCCCTCTCCCACAAGATGCCTCTACTTCACTGGGGTTAAAAATAGATATACCCCCCCCCCCCCCCTGGTGCAGCTTGGGCCTAACTTTATTTTCATGGGGGAAATGAAAAGCACACATACAGAGCTGGCTGGAGGGACAGAGGGAAAAACAATAACCTTCAAGAACCAATGACAAATCAGTTTCTGTCTGTGTAAGAAAAACAGTACGAGGAGGAACAAAGGTCCAAACAGAAAGACATTTTCCTGGGGTTTAGACATGTGTCACTTTCTGTTTTTCATAGATCTCACTTACTGGTCTTTAATCTTTTTATTTCACTTTGGTTTGGATCTCAAATTAGTCCATGCCATCTGTTGCATAGGAGTAAAGCCCACCTACTCCTCCTGACAAATCAAATTCCCGTCTCAGTGTCAGTCTCAAATGAGACGCAAATGAAAAACCAATCACATATTTAAACAGTCACTTTTATGATAGGTTAATAATCTCAGTCTTCGGCCTTGACATGACCATATGGATATTGATTTCTCACCGGCTCAATTCATGCCTCTGATCTGTGTGCACAAACCCAGGAACCATGCAAGGAAAATAATAGATGGCTTTTATGAAGCAGTGAGAAATCCTCACATCTTCTCTAGCAAAGGGAATAAAATGAGTAGAAGACAGAATAGAGGGTGAGAAAGAGTGACAAACAGAGTGGATGAGAAAAGCATGTAAGCGACATTACAAAAGGAGAAGATGGGTAAGGACATGTTGGCAAGCAGGAGCGGGAGAGGAGAGTAGAGTATGTTGAGGCAGAGGGAATGCATGGAGTCAGAGTGTGACAGACAGGCAGAGGAGGAGAAGGAGGAGGAGGAGAGCACAGAGGAAGGAGAGGGTGGGCATGTGGGAGAGATGCGAGTTGAGTCAAAACCCCCGAGCTCCCCTGGTTTCTCTGTGAAAGACACAGTGCTGAAAAGATGGATAACATGTGCCCTCTCTGCCAAGGCATGCCCAAGACAATGACATCATCGTCATCAAACTAGCAAGGACACGACGCGAGAGCCCCAAACTCACGCTTGGATCTTTTATTCATTATTATTCACTCAGTTATTCATTGTTTTTCCTTCCGCTCAGACTATCACTTTGCACTGACGGCATCATTAAGTCTTCATGTATAAAGATCCGCAAACAAAACTGTACTTTTACTTCTGCATACACTCAGACTGTCACTTTATACTGACAGTGATCATGAATACACCAATATAAATAACTCCAAAAATAAAACAAGTAGTCTCACTCTTACAGCTATATGTGGACACTTTGGTGTATAGCACAGGGGAGAAAAAAAAAATCACAGGTTCATGTTGAACAGGAGGCTACAGTCACAAAGCAGGAGAGAGGGTTTTTAATTCCTTCATTCTCTATGTTGTGTGGGGTTAATATACTGTACTGTTGTTGCAGGGATTTAATTCTGACGAGCAGCAGTGTCACTGGCGCTCCTTATCTGCGAGTCTCTTTGCTTTGCTCTGGAGGTAACGTGCTTTGCCTTCTTCGAAACGTCTCTGCTCTTCTTCTCCTTCAATCTGAAGAAAGAAAAAAAAGACAAAAGAGATTTGTTTTCAGACACGTTCATCATCTCCACATATTGTGCACTAGAGTGTTTCCCCTCCTGTTATTATATTTACCGTAGGCATGAAGTTCTGATCTAATTTACCACACTGTGCTGTTATAATTGTCATTCATCTTCTTGCTGAAATACAGAGCGAATGACTGAAACTTGGAGAGGCCTTGGAGGAACGCATTTAAGTACAGTTGAGTGAAACCATGTGAGGTGATTGAAATTCCTCTATCTGCATGCTTTTGAAGGCATTTAGACAACACAGAGCATGAATGTGTGTCATCTACTGAAAATTTTGAATAACTGTAACACTGAGAGCATGACTGAAGGATGGCCAGTCTGTGAGGCTCTTCATGAGTCCAGCTCTATGTTCATTAAATTATCTGGACAACTACTCAGCAGGTTGTTTAATATGAACATGACAGTCAAAGCACATACTGTAGAGTATAACTGTTATGATTTCTGGCCTTTCATTTAATCTCACCATTAGGTCAAACAAAGCGGTGACCAACACTGACGTCAGTCATTGGTTTGTGAACTGCCTTTCTGAAGCCTCAAATTCGGTATTTTGGCCGTCGCCATCTTGCTATTTTGGAGCCAGAAGTGACCATATTTGGACGAAATAGGGAGGGGTAGGCATTGGATCTAACTCGATCAGATTGGGAACCTGAGGACACTAAACTCCGCCCACTGATGGTGAAAACCTGACTGCACCACAGGCCTGTCAATCAAACAGACACACCCCCAAACATACAGCTTCTTTGAGGCCTAATATCTACTGAATGATGGGATTTTTTCCCGACGGACCACCAGAAAACTAATACAAGTAAGAAGGAGTGAAATTCGCAAATGAAACCATAATGACTCGTGAAAACTATTTATTGACTTGGTATTTCATGAAAGATGTTAAATAGGAGTCTGTGGAGCCAGATTCTTTTTGGAGCCTCCCTCTATTAGCCATCGTTGGTGTTGCACTTTAAAGCACATCCGCATTAACTTAATTCTTCAGACCCGGAAACTACATCCACTCTTACATACAGTCTGTGGGTCAAACCTTATTCTGACCAACACACTCTTCCACAATAGGGCCTGCTACACACAGTGTTATAGAGAATACACTGTTTCATATCAATAGCATGATCATACACAAGAGTTGTGGAAATCCCTCCTGGATTTACAGCTGCCATCTATCACTTTTACACTTCTGTTTCTATTCTGTGCAGCGTTGTGAAGAACAAATCTTTTACCTTCACTTACATGGAGCTCAGTTTGACTGCTGATTCGTGGGAGGAACCCCTTGGTAGTCCGTACAGTTTAATTAGACTGCATAGCAACCTCATGACTTAAACAACAATACCACCACCAGTGACTCTGTCAACACATGCTTTTATGGTGCTTTCTGTTTTCCCACTCCCTCATCTGCCCACTGCTGCATCGAAGCAGTGAATGTGAGCATGTAACACGATTTGTGTGTCCTTTTATATGTAAAATGCACTGTACAAGTGAATGCTAGTGTTAATGACATGTTCAGATGGAGACTCTTTGCTGTGCACACACACCAGGTGGTTGGTAGATGAATCAAATGTGATGAGAATATTAAAATAGTGACGAGGAACTACGAACACAACACCAGTGGGAATATCTTTTTTTCTGTCTTTAATCTGTTTTAGAACAGGTTGAGGAGCATACAGCTGTAGTATTGGTTTGTTTGTTGTATGCCAGTTATATAACATACTGCTCAGTCAGTTTTTCTTTTGCCATTCAACTGAAAGTAATGGGTAATTCCAGTTCATTGACTTTTAAAAAGAGAGAGACCAAAGTTTCAACACAGTTCAGTGTTTTCAAAAATATACATGAACAGAAATAATGCGCTATAAATCTGTTTTTCAAAAAGTTAAATGACATTCATGAATATGAAACACTTTTCTCTTTTTAACATATTTAAGTGATACCTGCTCATTGTGAATCAGTAATATCCTCCGTTTCCAACCTCACTGCAGAGAAGGTGGGTATTTTCTTTTAAATGTGGTAACAAATGAGTGTAACAACACTGTAAATGTAACACAAGTAGTTGAAAAAACACTGTAGCCATGTTGCTAGGGAGACAACTATACAATAGTCTCTATTATTCAAATTGTTTTTCTATTTGTCTGTTGATAATCCTGTCTATCCAATGATGGAGTGTAGTAATTAGACAGGAATATTTAGTAGTTAACACTTTGAACTGGACTGGAAGAAGCAAAATGAAGAGGGGCTGCTCAGTAGAGTATTATTTAAATAAACCCCAACAAGGTGATTTGGGATCCTGACACCAAACAGAGGTTTATTAATCATCCTACTTTAACACACCGAATGCCTGTACCAAAGTCATTAATTAATACAGAATTGGTTTAAAATGATTTCATTACAAGCCCAAATATAATTCAGAAGAACTGTAGCTGAACAAAAAAAAAAGATTAAAAAGAAAGATAGATGGTGAAACTACTGTTGACCATTAGAATCAGTCAAAGCTAATAACAGTCAAATAATGTATTTGTTTCTCTGCACTCACCAAAGACAAACCGCTATTTGATTGAGAGAGAGCTTTAAGAGTAGCTATAAACTGCTAAATAAAGAACTTTTTAATATTTTCCTTTTTGAATGTGCCTGCGAGTATAAAGTACTCCCAGAAGAAGAATTCAAATCAACGACCCTACAGTCTACACAAACATCAACAGTGATGCAACCCAAATATACATCCAAACAAATGTCAGTCTGCGTGGAAGCATGCAAGTATTTTGATGATTTTGGTATATTTATTAATGCAATCTTCAGGCTGTCTGTATACCATTTATTCTCATGGTTTATCTATTTCAAAACCCCCACCCCTTTCTGTCCGTCACTCAGCCCCCGGAAGACTCGCCTTTTATCTAATTACATGATTAAAATCATGCAGAGCTACAGCTTGAGGGAGATTAATGAACAAACCAGTTAAAAGAAACGGTATACCTGACTAATGAAGACTGACTGAGAAAGACTGTTGAAGATGATTCTGTCAGTAAAAAATGTGTGACTCATTGTTTGGGTGAAGAATAGATTCATGTGAGCGCTGATTAATGACATACTATAGTTAGCAGTCTTTTATCGTACTATTTAGTCTTTATTAATGAGATATGTCTCCTGCATCTCTGGGTTTGGGCATCGTTTGTTATAATTGCTCAAAATCATTTTTCCCTAATGAACCGATTTATATATCGGTTTCTATTTCTGGATGTTGTTTTTCAGTCTAATCTCACCTGACTACACAAAACTTATACAATACCCAGTTGTTCTAGTTATTGTTTTTATGGCTTGGGATTATGTTATTCAGTTAGCCTAAAAAGAAGAACTGCTCACTTACTTCCTTGCAACATAATGTGATTCAAACTTTCTTCTAAATGATGGTTTAAGCTGAATGTCATATCATTACAAGGTAATGTGTTTAAATAATTATGATTATTGCTGAGTTATTGAAATGGCCTCTTCAGTCTCAGCATCTGTGCACATCACTTGTTCTGCCTATACTTTGTGTGCATTACTTCAAGGCTGCATGCATGCATGCATATATATTAACTGTAATGCTGATTGCATTTGCATAACTCAATGAGACAATTTAACGCTAGGCTCAAAATGTCCTTTTGGTGTCCCCATGTAATTGGCGTTCCAACAGTACGGCTTCATTTTAATAACTGTGATTATAGAGGATCATCAACTACCACTGATGCAAAACATGTCCTGCAAAAACCAGTCTCCAACTTGAGAGTCTCTAATTTAACAGATTTTTATATTTCAGGCAACAGAAAAATCTGCACATGCCATAACTTTCAAGGCAATGACTGTATGTTTGGTCCTTAAACCATCCCTCACTCCAGGAGATCATTTCTGATTTGAAGCTCAATTTCGCGTCTCTGCCCTAACACCTGGTTTACCTTTCTTGTCATTTGTTTTGGTCATTACTCATATAAATCATTATCATAGCATTACTGAATTAAAATTTTTGTAGTATTTTGTAATGATTTAAAATCACTTCAATCATACACAGAATACAGTAGGAATAATAAGCGACACTGAAAGTTTAAGTATAGTTTGTTGTGGTTAAAAGTGCATGTTTGTCTTTTTGCTGTGTAAAATACAATGAATCATCTTTGAACGAGTTTTCAGCTTTGTGAGACTGCTTTGAACCAACTGCTAACATTTGTTTATGCTGGTATGCTAACAATAATAATGATGGTCAAATGCTTCTGTTAAGCTGCTATAGTGTTTACAATGTTCACACATTTGCTTAGCATGTTAGCACAATAACACTCAACAGAAAACACAAGTAACAACTGAGGCTGATGACTTGATGACGGGATGGGATAAAAAATTATGGGTTCAGCATTTTATAACGTGTGGAGCAATATAATGCATCACAAATGGCATTTCACTCAAAACTACAAAAGTAGTAGGTATATTGGTGCTATATGAAAAATCACAGGCTCACCTAATTTAGTAGGATCATGATTGTCCAAACAAAATTTGGGATCAGAAAGTTCAGACTCTGTTCCTCTTACATACAAACAGTGTGCAGAGAAGCTATATCCTTTGTGAGTGAGTATTTCAAGTTTTTTTTCTTGATAAAAATCAGCACCTGAGTTACACGTGCCTTTAGCCCGGGTGCGTCTGTTATTCTTTATGCATCTGAAACTTGAGCAGAGAGCACAGATCAAAGTTTGTGACAAATTATTGGAGAACAGAAAGAAGTAGCAGGGAGCCAAATCTGGAGAGTTAGGAGAGTCGGGGAGATTGACGATTGCGTTGTTGTGGATGAGGAATTTGTTAGTTTTCAATGGGCTGGGAGCAGGGGCATCATCATGTTGGAGAACCAACGTTCCATCGCGCCACTGTTCTGGTCATTTGCACCAAATGCTTTTCCCTCATACTCCTCACAACATCACAGTAAAACCTGGTGTTGACAGTCTGATGCTGGAGATCTAATTCACGGTGCACAGCCCCATGCATACCAGAAAAAACCCTCCTGGTTGCACGCCTGACCTGATGCACCTTTTTTTTTTGTTTCGGACAGTGACATTTAACCACTCAGTAACACAATTGTCACTTAAAACTCCTCTCCAGGCTCATTACATCATTGCCGTAGGTTTCTTGATGTGCGCACTCTATGTCCATAGAGAAGTCGCAGACGCACACAGACTACTGCTCGCAAAGGCATATGTAACTCAGATGCTGATTTTGATCAAGCGACGAAACTGTAGTACAATGTACAAACTCACGAAGATTATAAGTTCTCTGTGTACGTCACAGTGCTGCGCACCAGTCGCACACAACAGGGGAAGTCTTGGAACTTTTTGATCCACTCTTGTAGTCACTGAGATATTTTTAGTCTGGACCAAAGTGGTGAACTGGCCTGACAGACCAGCATGGCCATCCCTTGAGCCACTCTGTTAGAGATGCTATGATAAAAAAAAAAAAAATTGTTACAATACAAAAAAGTCACTTAAAGGTCATCTGCGATATGACTTGACCACATGAAATATCAGGCCGAATCTCTTCTGCTGGGAACAGAGACAAGGTCAGACCTTAGAGCCTTGACTAGTCGAGTCACATGGCCAAGAAAAGCAGCTGTTTCACCTGGAGTGCTGGTCATCCATGAGGTCGATAGATGACCCAAATGTAACGAACCAAATGGTGTAAACGTGGAAGAAGGACAGCGCTTGTATGAGGGACTTGCTCAGACAATGCCATCAAAATGCCAGAGGGTTCCTTTGTGTTGGCACAGGCTGTTATTGAGTGGGCACGGGGCATCAGTGGCACTGCCAAATGTCACCGTCTCAAAAGTAGCACCAAGCTGTAAGTAACCAGCTCAGACAAATTATAGCCATCTGGACTGGCATGAGCCTGGATACTAACCGATATGTTGCTTGACAGCGAGAGACAGAGAGAGAGCCATACACAAAGGATGACATTTTAGACAATGCTGAAAGGTGTTTCATTTACAGACATAAAATGAATCCTTAGAAGGACCACTGTCCATGGATCCATCTGTTCAGTCATGATTAATATTTCATACCATCAGTTTTTCTGACTGTACTCCATCCAGTAAAGCAGGCATCCAAAGTTCTTTAATAATCTGGGCCTCATCACAGTTTTAGCAGCATCAGTGTTGCATATTACATGAAATACACAGCTACAGCCAGCAATCAATAGTTTATGATTTCCATCTCCCTAAAACACTTAAACACTTCCGCAAATTAAATGTTGCAATTATGAGTCATTATGTTGGAGTTTTATTGAAATTATTTGTGTATTGGTGTAGTCCTTTTTTTAACTGCAATATACTGTAAAAGAGGCCAAAAGTTGGTTAAGTATCCAGAATGTAATGTTGTGTCTATATTACGTGGTGCTGGGGGCACACAGGTTTATATGTAGGATAGTAATTGTTGTTGTCAGGTGTTCGACCCTGGAAGGGCAAATGTTTTTTTGACTGCATCGGTGCTATCATTTTTTTTCTCTGTAAATTTTCTTGATTTGGAAACTTTTTTTATGGAAATATACAAGATGGACCTTTAAGACGGGAAGACACAACAGATGAAATGCTTTTGGAGACTTGTTTGTTTAATTAATGAATGATGCAAGACAGAAGTTATTTTCAGAGAGCTGCAGCCAGGTTTTCTTGAGGGCTTATACTGAAATAATTCTCATACCTGGACTTAACTTTATATCCGAATATAAGTGTCTTTAATTTAAAGGAACTGTTTCCTGTTTCTTTTGTGGTGCCACTGATGGTCATTATTGGATACATAAGAAAGTAAAACAGAACAAAACAGACCAAGCAACAACTGAAACTAAACACACCGTAAAGTGATTTATAGCACTAAATAAAAAAAATATCTAACTAATGTTTAGTCTGTCTATGAGTAAAAAGTTAAGTGTATGCTGTAGGAATGTGTATTGTTAAAGTGGATTTTGGCTGTAAATTTATAAATGTGTTCGCTTCTATGTATATCTATGCATAGGGTGTAATGAAAAATTCCTGATATTCATAATTAGTGGCCGTAGAGACTCATGGACGGAGGTGCAAAGCGAACAAACGTCGGCACGGTCTCTGTGTCGTGTTTTGGAGTCATAAACGTTTGCGACTCTGACACGAGCGTACCCGCTAACCCGTTTCTGATTGTCTTGAATGGGAGGCATCTAAAAATAAATGTGCATCACTTCATGTGGACTACAGGAGGTTGCCATGACAACCGGGCTTGTTTTCGTGTCAAGGGAGGCCAGCTGAGTCTCTGCCAGCAAGGAGGGGAGGGAGGGAGGAAGAGAGATGGAGGAGAAGGAAGGAGGAGAGATGAAGTAAAGAGTGTAAAGGAGGGATGGAAACAAAGGTTACAATGGAGAGGGAGGGGGCTGGGAAATATGAATAGAGGCAGAAGGAGAGACAGATGAAGGCATGATTGGAACAGAATTAAGACAAGAAGGAGAGATATGATGAAACAAGGAAACCAAATGAGACCAAACCTTCTGGTGTTCACCATAAATGCACATATTAACGCATATATATTAACACCTGTGCCTCTGCAGAAGGATTGCTGAATGTGCTGCCAGTTTTTAGCTTTTTATTCATCCCCTAACATACATCCACACTCTGGGCTCAGTCCAATGTAACCACAGTACATCCACATTCTTCTGCCACCAGCTGATACCCAGTATAAACTGACCACTGGCAGAGGAAGTGCTGGTGTTTTGGTAAAAAGCCCATTTTTCTAATCTTGAGGTTGAAAACCTGCTGCTCGATTAAAATAATCAGAAATACAAAGAAACACACTGGTCAAAGGTGCCTTCAGGCGTTTTTCGATTATTTCTCCGTTGGCCAAGCATGCACATATATTAAGTCAGTACTTTTCAAGGGCACTGCTGTAGAGAGGCGAGGCATTCCCCGTTATCCTCCCTGCTCATGCTGTCCTCATGCCCCACTTCGGCATTACCCACAGTATGCATACATTAGTGGCAGCCCACCTACAACCCCCCACACTCACACAGCCCCTAACCCCCTGCTGAACTAAAACAGGAAAATCTAAAAACAGTTAACGCAAAGAGCTCATTCGAGAGAACTCGAGGATGAGAGAATCGGAGGGGGAAAAGCACCTGCAGTCAAAAATAGCAGGAGCAGTCCTTTCGATCGGGCTATTTATAGACCACAACTGGAGCAAAATCTGCCACAGTGTCATGAAAATTTAATTAGTGAAGTTTTGACATTTGTTTTCAGCTTTCAGGGGTGTTTTATATTTAAAATGAACAGGATTCACTGAAAGAAAGATAAGATATTCAATTATATAAATAAAGAAGAGAAGTAAGAGACGCGGTGTGGCCCTGTGAAATATACTGAAAATTAGATCAATGTCTTGAGGTGAAGGTGCTTGTATAAGACATCTTTATCGTGACTGTATAATGAGAAGAACACACAATAAGAGAGACAAAACCGCGATGGAATTGAATCTCATAATGTGTGTCTACAACCTCTTATTTGATCCTTTCATAAGATTTAGTCAGGCTGCATGTATTGAATGAAGGTTTCTGCTCAGTTTGCATGCTCTTTGTTTCATGTGAGCTTCATATGAAGAGACCAGCAACAGACATGAACACCTTCATTGAGAAAATTAGTCTACCATGAAGCTGGGGGAAACTGGAGATTTAGTACAGGTAGCTGTGACAGAGCGGAGATTGGTGTCACTGAAATGAATCCTGCTCATGGCCTACAATTAATTCATTTAAAACGTGCAATCAGTGTTAGGAATTCAAAGTCACAGTGCACCGAGGTACATGCTGAAAAGCCATTTAATTTAAATCATGCCGGGGCAAAGAATAAGCACCCAGAATAAATACTGGAGTGTATTTCAGTGCACCAGATGAGGACGATCTGAGGGAAAGGTATGTGATATTTTTTCTGAGGAAGGACGAGAAGTAGTTAACACTGTGAATTAATACTTACTTTAAATATATGTTCCAAGCTAAGCCATTAATCTTAGCTTCGCAACAGGGGCTAGAAGCAGCTACCCTGCTTTGTTTGAAGGTTACAAAATGTTTCCACCTCCAAAGGTCTTATGTGAACACACAAAGTGGAGTATTTTGTAGCCAAGGTGCTGTAAAGCAGCCGTGTACATAACCCTCCGTAGAACCACAAATTGCTGCTTTGACACTCCTCGGGCTGGTAGATAGATTTTGTTC
This sequence comes from Brachyistius frenatus, assembly GCF_029030835.1. Lineage (NCBI taxonomy): Eukaryota > Metazoa > Chordata > Actinopteri > Embiotocidae > Brachyistius > Brachyistius frenatus. The sequence goes on from NW_027210926.1 coordinate 26,299, forward strand.
ACGTTAGACAGGCTAGCTGTTTCTATGTTGGCAGTCCTTCTGCCTACAGCTAACCAGCTGCTTGCTAAGTAATCAGGCATCTTTTCATGCTAACACAGAAGTCTTTCTCTGGAGGATCATTAGGGAAACATTTTGCTGTCTCAGAAACAGCAAAAAACAGTATATGTTGTACTTTGTGCAAATACAAATTGCTGCACTAATTATCCTTACATGGTTTATTAAGAATGCATTGCTTTAGTTTATTGACCACTCATGCCTACAGTACAACCAATTCTAAGTCAGTTTCCTTTATTTTATTTTTTTAACTCTTCCCATTTGGAACCCAAAAATCTGGACTATTTTGTATATTAGATTGTGGTTGTGGCCCAAGGTAGAATTGAAATGGAAGGACAGGGAGGCCAAACGTTTGTCGTGCTTTGTTCTGCTCATCATCATCTGGCTTACAAGGCTAATTGATGTCATTACTGCGTTTCCATCCCTCACAGTCCCATCTCCACTGTTAGGGGGAATTTGGGTGTTAATTGGATTGACGTGTTAAACCTTATTTCCAGCATGTGACGCCTCTCTTTTTTACACCGAGGGAATGACATGTTGGAAAAGGTTTACTGCCATCAATAGAGTTTGGATGGGCATTCTCTCATTTTGAGTCAACCTCATCTCGTGTTTAAGCCCTCAGTAAATAGCTGTAAAGCCAGAAATAGCACTGATTGAGGCTCCATCTCTCGCTCATATAAATAAACACACACGCATTTGTGCTCAGTGATCTGTTCAAGCACGTGCACATTCACACGCAAAGCCCACTCTCACACATACAGACCTACACATGCAGGGGCTCTCTTTGTGTTTCTCATACACACTAACACAAAGTCTGTCTATATTGAATCTCCATCCAACATTTTCTTCATAACACATGCACACACACAAATTACTCTATTCCTGCCCTTGTTTATCTGACAAGCTACATCAGAACCCTGGCTGCCCGGGCCCCATTTAGATGTCCATTTATAGTGTTGAGAATGAATTATTAAAATCACCGGTCCAATTTTTTTTTTTTTTTGCCTCTCTTTTCATAAAATTGAGGTGTACAGAGAAATTACAATGACTCTAATCAGCTGCAATTCCCTGCCAATAAAACAAAAGCAATGAGCAGCTTATGTGCGATAGAAAACCGGGTAATGAATGCATGCAGGGAGAGGCAGACAATGGACAAACCCAACGTGGGTTCTGTGAAATGGAAATAGGAAAACTGACAAGCGCTTTTGAAAAGGCCAGTCAGAAGATACACGCATTTGATGTACATTTTGATATCTGGCAGGGGCATCAGAAGAGAAATCTGCTCTTAAATAAACATGTCATGGTGTTTAAGACTCATGCTGCACCTTCAAGTGTGTTTCAGTGTTCATGGTCAAAGGAGTCACTGCAGTACTTTAGTGGGATGCAAGACACTTCTAACAGCCTCTCATCCACATGGCTAAGCTCAGCTTTCTTCCTGCAAATTTCTTATTACACGCTCATGTTACTTGAAACACAGCAGGACATGGTGTTACATACCACTTTTCTTTTAAGATTTTAGGGTCAAGTAGAGATCATAGTGTTTTTTTCAACAATCTTTGATTTATTAATTGGTTAAAGCAATATGTAAACGTAGAACACAGCCTTTTATCTTTACTTGTGTTATTGCCACTTCGGCTTCATTGGAATGCATTTCCCTGGCTTACTTAGCACTCTTCACATACTTAAAGTTTAATGATTGGCGAGGGTGCGAACTCTGTCAATTTTGTACAAGTGTGCACTTCAGAGAATAATGAGCTGCTGCTGGTCTGTTAAATTTCACTGAAGCTGCCCACGCAGCCCACGTCATTGTTCTGGACTTTTCAAAGCTAATGACATCATTACCAGATCAAGAGATTGTTGTGGGGTACATCCGGTTTCAAAAAAACAAAACATCAAGCAGAATTAAAATTGTTGAGTTACAAAATATGGAGCAATCATCTTTATCATTCCAGTGAAGGGAATGTTAATGTATGGATTTCCATTGAAATCGACTGAATCCTGTGGTTAATATTTGGAATATAAATTGAAAGGATTGTCTCTTAATTCAATCTCACATCAAAATGTGTCATAGCATTGTTGGTCAACAGAGTAAAATGTATTAGTTTTACTATTACAGCTCACAAATTGTAAGATGCGTTCTAATGGTCTGTGTTCACATCACCTCACTGTCCAACAAAGCCAACCTATGTTTTACACATAGGATAAGGCAGCAAAACCATGTGGATGGAATTAGGAAAAGATCATGGTTTGGAAAAAAAAAAAAAAGTCACGTATGCAAGTTATGTAATGCGTAATAATAAGTTTACTCTTTTGCATTACATAAAATAAATCCATATTGTCAAAGACTCAAACACCAATCTTACCAACACCAAGGATATAATGGTTTTGTGTTTGATATATCCAACCACCCCAATCTCCTTCCTTCCATGGATACTCTCACTCTTTATGTTCTTCCTTTTTCAACAACCCAGTTTAAACCCTAGACATCTAACAATTGTCAAACGAATATCTTTTGTGTTGTGGACAAACATGGACATTGTGTGACCGGGCTGCTATTGTCTAAATCCCAGATGACTTCTCATCTCACACAAATGTTGGAGGAGTTTTAAAAGGATCATCAGGGTGCACGAATGGCACCAAGAAATAACTTTAAAGTGCTGAGTTAAACAGATGGCCTGCTTGCACAGTGTTTGCATATATACAGGGTTTGGATTACTGTGCTGTGCAGCCAGAACAAACAGCAGGCGTCTCTCTCCTGTCTGCAGGTAAGCATGCACGCCTTACATCCTGACAATAAGTGCTGAGTCAGACACACGCTGCCGTCTGGGGATGTTGTGGGGATATTAGAATTCAGCCCTCAAAGCTTAAGGAAAATACCCAGGCGCAGCGAGGTATTTAATGCACTGAAAGGACACTAACACGCAAAACATCCCAAATAAAGGACAGTGTCTTGTTAGCTGTGAGCTTACCAAAAACTCACAGGTGTTATTGACTGAAGGAATGTTACTATCAGGGCAAGAAGCAAAGAAACAGAAGATAAAATGTTCAGTCAGTAAGATGAGAAGACACAACAGGGCAGGTTTTACTGACATTTGAGAGTACCATTTGGTGGAGTTAAATAAAAGCAGATGTCATTAGTCAAGTTCACATCTGCTGTGAAAAGTAAATCTTTGTTATCTATTTTTTATTCACTAAGTTGCTCAATGACAAACTTACAATTGAATCTTTATCTGTGGTCAAAATAAACAAATGTGAAATAAGAATGTAGACATTACGAGGTCACATCTCAATAGAAAGGCATGATAAACATCCACATATCAAGCAAACCACATTTGACCTGTGTCATGTCTGTATTGAGGGATGTGGACATGAAGTTATGTATATGATCAAATAAATCCTATATTGAGGTTTCACAATTAAAGGACAGATTTCAGAAAGAGTCTGGATGGTACTGACCTTAAGAGGAGGGACAGCAAGAGGCTTATTGTCCTTGTCCAGGGAGACGTAAGTGAAGAAAGCTGAGACAGCGCGATATTTTCCTTTGTCTTCCTCCCCCAGTGAGGAAGCATCTACCAGCACTTCGATTTCCATCGACTTGTTACTGACAAACGTGAGCCGCCCCGTCACCGTCACCACACAACCTTGGGGAGAAGAGGAAATTTAAATTCCATATAGTCTTTTCATCTTAAATTTAATAACATTTTCATTTCAACTTCTATAACATTTTAATGTTTGACTCAACCTACTCTGTCCTTTAGCCATCCATAGAAAATAGATTTTGTTAAGATATTTCAAGTTTTACAAGGGTAATAAATTAAAGAAGTTGCAAGACAGTTATCAGGTTTTCCAAAAATAGAAAGACAGTATTGAAAATATCACACAAAAAGGAAATTTCAAATCATGAAAACTTTTACAACACTCACTTTCAATCATGTAAATTAAAATAAACTAATGAACTTAATGTACAGATACACTGAACATTAGCTTTACATGAAATCAGCCGAGGAAAAGATGAGATCTACTTTGCTCCACTGAGACAGTTTGCAGCGTGAAACAAGGTTTAATTTCAGCCTGAGATACAGCTACTCCATCTAATGCCTTTGACTCATCAAAAATGTGTTATTCTCCTTTTGTCACTGTAGCATTAAGACAGTCAGCTAATAGTACTGGGCATTGCTGATGTGTTTCTTTATTCTCTTTGATGTGCTTGTACTGTATTACTACTGCTGTTGCCATAGAGACAAAGAGAGATGATGTTATCTCCGCAGTCTAAGACAGATCTCGAGTACATCTTAAAAAACAGTCAGTCCTAAATAATAAAAAATGTACATGGAAAATAAAAAATATATATACTTTTCTCAGAGTATGTGCTGCAAACCTGTAACATTATGAGAACAACTTCCACAGGAACTAAACTGGATTTTTGTTTAGTGACAAAGCTCTGGTTCTCATGCAGGAAGCTCTTTGCAGTTTTTTTTTTCCTCACAGGAAGCTTTTTGTTGGAGAAAAGATGTCTACACAAAAACAGCAATAGCACCACCACAAAAGAGAGGATGGAGTCAGTGAATGGGAACACAAACTGTGTGACTATGAGTCTATGACCAACACACAAATACTTTCAAGTTGACTAAGATACAACATTTGTTTGGTTTTGAATGCACTGATAAAAAAAAACCTACAACTAACAAGAAATATAATTGTTTTTGAAGAAATATTGGATTATTTAGAATTTGATGCCAGCAACATGCATTAAAAAAGTTTTGACAGGGTCATGTTTAACACTGTCACATCATCTCTTCTTTTAACAACACTCTGTAAACCTATGGGAACTGGGGTGACAAGTTTCTAGAGTTTTAAAAGTGAAATGTTGTCCCAATTTTGCTTGATTTATTATTTCTGCTAATTAACAATTTCCTTTGTTGTATTTTTTTGTTTCATGATACTCCAAATGGTTTTAATGGGTGTCGGGTCTGGAATGCAGACAGGCCAGTTTAGCACCCTTATACTGTGGAGCTATGCTGTTGAAATACCGACAGAATGTGGTTTGACATTGTTTTGCTGAAATAAGCAAGGCCTTCCCTGAAAGAGACCTTGTCTGGGTGGCAACATATGTTCTTCCAAAACCTATATATAACATTCAGCAGATTCTCTGAATCTTTAAATGATTCTAAGTACCGTAAATGATGAAATCCCATAATTCTTAAAAATCTTACATTGAGGAACATTATTCTTAAATTGTTGCACTATTTGCCCGCTCAGTCTTTCATAGAGTTGAAAAAAAAACCTCCCCATTTACACTGCTGAGAGACTCTATCTTCCTGGGATGCTCTTTTTATATCCAATTATGTTATCTGTTGCCAATAAACCTAATTTGTCAGACCGGGTGTTTTTACACAACTTTTCCAGTCTTTTGTTGACCCCGTCGCACCTTTCTTGAAATGTCTTGCTGCCATCAAATTAAAAATGAGCCCATGCCTTTATAAGACAATAACATTTGATTTGTATTTTATTTTCTATTAAATATGATTTGTAAACCATCACATTCTGTTTTTATTTACATTTTACACAGCATGCCGACTTTTTTGGAAACTGTATTTTGTGACAATGTTCTGGACTGGACTGCTGCACTAGGATTCATCCCAGACGTACTATGGGAATTCAAAGTTATTTATTGCAGTTTAGATGATGGCAAAGATGTGTAGAGCTAAACACTGGTTCAGCAAAGACACACCTTCTGTGGGAGAAGTCGAATATAGGAACTGTATGAAATGAAATGGTACATGTTACCGCCAGGAGCGAGTTCAGTCTCATTCAGATAAACTCTCTCTGGCACAGATGTATTAGACTCACTTAAGTGTGTCACATTACACAGAAATGAGCTTTGATGATGGGTGATTTTCAAAGACCTTCATGATTAATAATTGATTTATGCAAAGTAGATCTTGGACATAAAGGTCAGCCAGCGTGAACAATTGGAGGAGTCACATTTCTGAGGAGCTGTTTGACATAGCTAATCTGCTGTGGGGACAGTGCCCAAGCCTCATGTTCTATAGCTTGGACTGTAATATTACTGAGTAACAAATTTGGTATTTTAGTTGCATCCTGTTGTGTAAAGTTTAGGTATTTATAGTATTCTTTTAATTGGCTCACAACCAGCATTACTACATTCCCTTATGTATGCAAGAAAAGTGCATTTAAAATCATCAAAGTGTCATTACTTTTCTATCCAAACAGAAACAAAGATCTGTACAATGTCTTTCCCCAGTCACGCATAATTTTTTCCATCCACTGTCTTTTTTTTATCAGTATCAAATTGAAGACTGTAAAAATCTTGCTTGTCCACTGAAATGAAACTGAAAATTATTACCAGAGCTGCATTGTGAGCGTTTATGATGAAACACGTTTCCCTTATTTTTTTTTCTCTCACACTTCTCGCCCTCACCTTCAGCACACCCTTCAGTCTATCTGAAAATTCCTTTCATCCAACATTCAGCTTTTGTTTCATGCCTTTCTTATTATTATTTGTACCTCTATTTGTTTTGCTGCAATGGATCATGGCTGAATTCTCATCTGGTACATCAGTGGCTAGCAACTCACTAAGAAACAATCTCAGTGTCTGTTTGATACAGTTTGTGGTTAGAGGGAGAACATGTGATATTGATAGTTTCTGTAAGTTGTCACACAGCCTGGGATCTTCTGCCTAGGCATAGTTTCGCAACAATGATTATTAGAGATGTTAATATTATAAAGTCTTACAGAACAATGCACATATCTGCATGTTGTCTCAAAACATGCAAAAGAAATATGCTGCAGACAAGATAATAATAAAACCATAACCATAAGAATAAACAGCAAATCAGAATTGACTTCCTGCATATTGGACATTTGAAGTATAACAGATCTGTTTGAGAGCTTCAGTTGTTGAAATATAGTAAACAGTAAATTAGTGGCAAATGAGGTGTGACATGGAAAACACCAAGAAGACATCAGTGAAATAGTAAGTAGAATCACACAAAAACAATATTCATTTATAATTGCTTACTCTAAATGTATTATTTATTTTCTTATTGTAAAATAAATATATTGCAAATAAAATTATGTCATTGCTTCTTAACATCAATGAATCACTCTCAGTACTACTTCTTAGTGTTGCTTTTGGCAAATAGCCAGAGTGTGATGCTTCTTTGATTTCAAAGAATGAATTGGAGACTTTACTCCATGATGACTTGTTTGTTCAGCTCAGATCTTCTCAATCACATCACATTTTAAACCACGATTTAAAAGTGATTCTCGATTCTGTGGGTCGTAATAAGCTGCTTGCACAAAAAGATCTGTGGGGTATTATCTTGTTCTTTTTATTCATTCTGAAAAGCTTCTTTTTTTTTTAAAGTTCAAACTTTTTCTATGGTTTGGGTTCTTTTGGTCTTCTTTCTATTTGTTGTTTAAAAAAAAAAAAAAAAAGAACGAAAACAGGCCTTGCCAGTGAGGTAAATAATTCAAGTTTGTGACTCTCATGTGAGAAGTAGCACATAGTCGCAACCACTGTTGGTTGCCTGCTGACAGCAGTGATTAAGTTGCTGTAATCAACCATAAAGTGTGTAGATAATTTGCAATTAAATATTTACATTAATACCAAAAACATGTGACAACTAGACACTTGAACTAAGGACTATTAATTGACAAGAAGAATCTTTAGTAAGGGGAAGCCCTGATTGTAAAATTGTGAACCTGCCCTGTTGTAAAGAGATTTTTGTGCTGCTGAGCCCAACATGACTGATATTCTGTGCACTGATGAAAGTGAACTGTTCAGGCTAAACACAGCAGGACCTCCAGAAACCCATAAACAGACCTCAGGCTGTTTAATGTTTTGAGTCTTAACTTTGCACTGCAGTGTATCTAATGGTTATTTTATCTATCTGTCTTCACACAGGCTTGAAATCACATATTCAGCATAGTTCAAAGGTTTCAATCCACTTTCTGATATTTTTCCACTGTCACATATCATTAGTCTATCACCTTTCCAGGAGTAACAGTATTTTTTTAATGAACAACATAAGTTTACTTTTCTATCCATCAGCTGTCGTTTACTGTTCTTACACCTAAAAAGAGAGTAAGAACATACCGCACCAGTTGTTCTAACTGGATCTTGGCATTCAGTGTTACAGGAAAGATTTTAAAATTGTACTACTTGTATATAAATCATTAAATGACTTGGAATGAAAAAAATATTGCTGACCTGCTCGTACAATGTGAGACTTCCAGATCTTTAGATGCTCTGGAAATAACTTGCTTGTTATTTTCAAGAATTGGAACAAAGATGAAAAATGCTTCTTTTAGATATTGCATGCCACAAATTACTTCATTATCTAATCTGTGCCACTCTTCTAAATACCTGTAAAACACTTTCGAACCGTTCACCACTTTACCTGCTTTCCTTGCGTCCCACTGGCTTTTATATATCAATTAAGAAATAATGTTGTAATATTGTTTTGTGTTATTTTTATGCCTTGGGTTTAGCTGGCAGGGCTGGTCATACTATACATACATTCATACAGAATTCATAAACCCCAATCAAACTTCATTCCCCTCAATTTTGAGTACCTTTAATGTGAGGACATTGTGTCTATAAGGCTCAGTTCAGAGCCGCTTAAGGCAGCTTGTCAATGGAAATGTTTTTTGTTTTCTATCTTTCAGATTTCTAGAAAATTTTGGCGCAACATTATACATTTTGAAATGTGTCTTTTTTCTCTTTTGTGAGTGACCAAACACAACAAAACCTGATGTTTGGGTCCTTTAAATTGCTGGATTTTAACCTCTACAGTCACTGTGTTGGAAATATCTCTAAATTGTGTAATACTGTATACATTTAGTTGAGCTGGAGAAACAGTAACAAGGAGAAAACACCCCCGTAAAATGACAAAATAAATCCACAGGTACACTCTGTGATGCCAGTGGCTGTTTTGTGAGAGTCTTGTTTTAACACTTGACCATTGTTTTCCTAAACTCACCTCGTGAGCTTATTGTCTGTCCACCTAAAGCCAAATGGGGAATCTACTGGTGACATAACACCTAAGTCACTGTGGAGGCCAGGGGAAATCATGTCAACACCACCTAAACTCTGCAGACAGACAGAGGGCACGACTGCAGCAGATAGGAGCAGTTAAAAGATGTAGACATGGATCTGGACCAACCTGTAATGTTCAGTTTTCTGGTCCTGGAACTGCCTGAAAGGTGTGTTTTAAATGTTTTAAACGTCCCCTCCCTCACATCCTGCCACTCACTCCTTCTTACTCAGACCGCTGAGGAAAAACACTTCTGAACTGAGTGAATTATCCTGCTTGAATAAAGTCGCCTTGTAATGTACTGTAAACCCAGAGCTGTTCGAGCTGACCTGGCACAGTCGTGCTGAGCTGTGAAATATGTAAATGCTCTTAGCCCTTCGTAATTCAACAAGGAGTGGAAATGGAGCTGCTACCGTTAACATCATATCCTGAAGTAATCATAGCATGTTAATGTTAGCAGTGAATATCTGGATCACATTATGTGTAGCACAAGGAAAGATGAGACACACTGAGAAAAACTGTAACCTATTAACATAATGCACTGTTATACACCAATTTGAAGAGACTGCTTTAAGTCATTTTTGACATATTTAGATTCTTTAAAATGACTAAATGCGTGGGTTGCACCATAACTGGCTACATTGCATTCTGGCTCCGATCACGACCACCTGAACTGTTCGCTGCCATTGTACACAATGCTTGTGATTCTACACGCAGCGTCCCAGAAGTGGTTTTCCGTTCTGCTTCGCATAAAAAACGCAAATGGTCTATTTTTGACTGAGTTGGACTGAAGCTGTGTCACCTGCACAGAGTAGATCAGCAGGGCAGGAAGTCACACAGAGGAACGGCATAGAGAATGAAGACAATTTTCACAATAAAACTCCCTCTGCTGACTCCTGATTATAGATCACGTCACTACATTGACATCTAACCCCTCTATACTTCAAGTAGGACAGGAAATGTGTTTCCTCCCACTCAGGCACAGTATGACACATAGTTACAAAACAAAATATGTTGACGAATGTTTTTTTAACAACTAAAATACAGCAAGCCATATTAACTTTGTCTGTAGGCTACAACACAAAGCAGGAAATAGACATAAAACGGCCAAAAAACAGTCAACCTTTAACAACGTAGCATACTTTCACACAAGAAGCTCAAATATCAAGAAAAAAATGTCTGGTTCAGGAAGTCAACAAAATCAGTCAGACAAAACTGACTGATGAAGTACAAAACAGTGTCAAACACACGCCATGACAGACCAGGCCAGTGAAATCCTCAGATAATGAACAAACTGCTATAGGAGTAGTTTCATTATTAACTAACCACAACTTCTTTTTGGCCAAAATCTTGCTGCTATTTACTCTATCAAAATCTCTCTTAGTAACAGTATTTAAAAATGATCATTTCAAATGCATTTCAGCCCGAGTTCTTAAGTTTATTTATCTGGACTTAAAATTGTTTCTCATAGGTAAAACAGGTAAAACATGTTCAATGTTGATTTTATTGGACAGTTGTCGGCAAAGATGGAGAGAAACAGAAACATGAAGGGAAAGATAGTGGAACAGGCAAAATACTGTAGCAAAAAAGTTGCATTTATACTGTACTGTGTGGTAAGCATCATGATCACTGGGCGTGTTTATGTTTCTGTGTGTGCATTTGTATCAGAGCATGTTTGTGTCCTCTTGGATTTGCTTCAACATAAACTGTCCCTAAAGCACTTTGGATCAGCTCTGCTGCAAAGAGTGCAGGCAATAAAACCTTTAACTTCCACAATAAAAAAGCAGTATAAATAGTATCAGCGTTGTCACTGCTAACTTTTTTGTCCACTAAGATGTTAAAGGCTAAGTGGATGATGGCTTTTGTCAAAATTATTTAATGAACTTCAAAATAAAAGGCTTAGAAATTGTCTATTTGGAAAATGTCCACCTCACAGGCCGAGAGGCGCTGTACAGCAGATACTGTATAAACAGTCAAAGCTCTGTAATGGAAAATGGTGAGATCATTAACATTGTTTTTCCAGATGCAGTGGCAGGCCTACAAAACACAACTGGTCTTGATTAGAAACAGTGTGACAGCTATCATCGTTGGCTAGCCCAATTTAAAACAACACTGTCTGAAGCTGAATTTAAAGACTGCAGAGTTTTTCCACATTATCATGTAATTGGGTTTTTAGAGAGTGCAGTTCATTAATTGGCAAGAGGCAAAAGAAAAGCCACCTCATGTACACACACAGAGCTTCCTGCAGCCTAGTACCAACACTGCAGCATTTGTTTCGAGGAGGTGCTGACCTGTGGATGGTTTCATGCATTAGTGACTTAAAGCTCTGAGTGTGTTGTCTGTGTCATCCTCACCGTTCTTGATCTTGCGATGGAAGTTGATGGCATCCACGGAGGCAGTGACAATATTGGTGTTGCAGTGCCGACATGCCACAATGCCAGCGACCTCATCCATCAGCTTCATGGTCACACCTGTGGCAGACACACACACACACACACACATATTAGAGCCAAGCAGGATAATTAATGGATTTAAAAAAAAAAATTGTATACGCTTTGTTCTGAGTAGTTTTTATTTCACTATGGCTCTCTTGATAAATGTTTCAATAATGACTCCAGAAGTATCTATTTCAGAGACAAACACTGCTGATTCAACCTAAGGAGAAGCACAACACAACTATGTCCTTCATTGGTAAACAAATTACTATTGAAAAGTTCAAGTTTGAACATGTGCTCCAATGAAAACTGAACTAACTCAATTTGTTGATGATGCAGGAGAAAGTTTGTTTTGTCAACCATTTACAAGGTCAAGAATGGAATAACACCATCTGATGTCCTTGTGTTCATACAAGTAAGACTTCAAACAGCAACTTGTGGAATACTGCACTCACCAGTGAGACCTCACACTCGCCTCCTCTTCAAATCTAAACAAACCTTTTAAGGTAAATGTATCACAGGGATCCTCGCCCATGTTTGAGACACCATTTCATTGAGATGAGATTGTTTTATGTAAACGCTAATGGCTTTCCTGATGTAATTAGAAACCTCTCCACCTGAAACTAAATTATAAATGAGTCTGCTTGCCATTTCCTCAACATTAGCTTCTCATTCAGACTCATTAGTCCAATGTCTATCAGCTGACGGCTTATAGGAAGTGTTTCAATAGCAAGCTGATTTTCAGCTGACAGATGTGGATGTTCAATAGACTGTTGCATTATCAAGATTTATGTTTCCTCCATGTAAAGGACAATAATTCAAGTTTACCCCTCAGCCTGCTGATCTACTGTAAACAACATATTGTACATACTCCGAACACTTTTGCATAATAGTCTAGTTATATACGTCCTCACCCAAACAATGAAAGCATTTAGTTAATTTGTTTAAGTGCAAACAGCAACCCTCCCATTGCCTTGTGAACAACTGTTTGGCAGCCTTGAGTCTGACATTTTGATTGTTGCCATATTGTTTTTTGGAGTAAGTGGCCACTTGTGGACGAGCTGTGGAGGAGCAAGCAATAGGTATGACTCGATCTAACTGAGAACTCAAGGACAGTATGCACGTCCACCTATAACACAAACCTGACTGCATCTCAGGCATGTCAATCAAACCAGGCATGCCCCCAAACAACCTCTCTTTGAGGCCAAATATGGAATTATGGAATCATTTTCAGAAGGACCACATGAACACTGATAAGGAGTGAATTTAGAGAATCACACCATAATGACTTTGTATTTCATGCAAAAAGCTGAATGGAAGTCCATAGGAACCCAAGGTCTTTTTGAGTCAGCCCCTTGTGGCCCTCAGTGGTATTACACTTTAAAGCACTTCTGCATTGGCTTGCCTTTTCAGACCCAGACACTGCATCCACTATATGTACAATCTATATTTCAATGTTTAAATCAACCTCCGCTCACATTTTTCTTACAAACTCTTGTAGTCATGCCCACTATAAGTATTAAAGACTGAAATAGGGTAACACTGCTTTACCTGCTAAAAATTGTCTAAGGTGGTGTTTTTTCAGACAATCAGAGTTACTGCTTCTGGCTAAGATCCTGTGTTAATTAGTGATCTTTGGAGATGCTTTGGACAACCAGGCAGCTGTTTAAATTTTTTTCCAGTATAATATATAATGCTAAGCGAAGAAGCTTCTGACTGTAGCTTCATACAGACAAGACTGTGGCATCAATGCACTTATCTATCTCTCAGAAAGTAAGTAAATAAATGTATTTCACAAAATGTTGAACTGTTACTTTAACAATGATGGTGATTTTCTAAAGCCTTAACTCAGCAGTTTTAATTGCCTAAACCAGTTCTTAACCATAGGTGGCAGATTACAAATCACCCATAAACTGTAAGGTGTTTTTGGAACAATCAAAGGGAGCACCGATAAATCAATAATTTTGTGTGTAGCTTAGAATACAAAAAAAATTAACATCTCACAAGATAGAAGCTTGTGTTTGTTGAGTGTGACCAATATGTTGACCCTAATCCTGATTAAAAAATAAAGTGCGTCCGCAAGCATTTTCAAAACAATTTCAGCAGTAGAGGTCGGTGAGGGACGAACACACTTAATGTGAAGAGTTCATATTGTTTGTTGAAATTTTTGTTGCCACACACAATCTTTATCAATGACCACATGATCGATATGGTTGTTGTCGCTGCCATGAGCTCCAATATCAGTGAAATTAATCCTGTAAATGGTAAATGGAACACAATAGCATCCTTTTACCTTAGTGGTTTACAAAGCACTTTGTAAATGTTGCATCTCATTCACTGATCCACACTCATACACCAGTGACGACGAAGTCAGGTGTTCGCCTGCCATCAGGAGCAACTTTAGGTTCAGTGTCTTGCCCAAGGACGGCATGTGGACAAAAGCATTGAATTGACAACTCTGCAATTAGTGGGCAAATCCACTCTACCACCTGAGCCACAGCCACCCAGTGGGAGAGAGAATGTGTGAGAGATGAAACTACAAACACCTAACAACACACCTTTTAAGCCTACAAGTGGTGAGTATTTGATTTTTTTTTTTTTTTTTTTTTAAATAGATAGATTTTAGGTGAACTATCTGATTTAATCATCAAACAATAAATTGTCAATAGGTTTACAGAGTACTTTCTCACATTAAAAGCTTATAAATTATCTGAAGTGCTTGAAAACACTTTCAGCAGGAAATCAACATTCAAGGATTACAGTAGAGCTTTAAAGCCATTAGTTTCCTAATGGAAAAGGGCTGACAAAGTGGACACTGAGGAGTTCACAAATCTACACCTGCATCTACACCCGGGCCACACATATGTCCTCGGCAGCTCGTGTCATGTGTAAAAGAAACAGCTGTTTGCCGATTTCTCACAGAAAGTAGGACATCTTGTAACGGAGTGGGTGGGTAGGAGATGAGAGAAACAAGGAAGAGGATGGCATCTGCTTCACATCTCAGAGAAAAGCGCATGTGTGTGCATGGCTTAACGTATGTGTATTTAAAGACAGTCACACCCTCTGCAAGACACTCCATTTGCCCCAGTCAGTCCCTATAAGTTGCTTTTTGTATCGCTCGTGTTGCAGGAAATCAATAAGTGCACTCGGTGATGGCTGATTTGGCTCCCAAAAGGTTCTTACCATCTGCACTGTGTGGCTCTATTTATGACAACCAAATGTGTGGGAGTACAAACAGAATGTGCTGCTTGCTCCCAATGCAGCATTCACGGTAAAAGTAGGCCCACTGAGTTGATTAAGAATTAAACATGCTATTACTCTGACCTCCTCTTATCCCACATAGTCGCAGCATCGCAGTCTTTTTTTTTTTTTTGCTTGTAAAGCCGTTATGTACGAGGGCTTTCTGTGCAACCTAAATCTAATGTATATCCATTCAGAGGCACAGAGAGCACTTATACCTAAATTTCCAACAGGATATTTTACAATAGAAAATGTCTTGATGCTGAATAAAGCTCTGACTTTGATAATTCAGGCCAGGCAGTGTGAAAGTGGCAGATTGCTCGCTTTAACACATAAAAGGCGCCATAATCTTTAACTCAAACCAAAAACCCATTGATTGGTGAAACGCTGTCTGATTGAGGCTGATGATATAGCCACAGTTCAGAGAGGTGACAACAGGCTTAAACTGTGTGGGCAATGAAATATGTCACTGCCATCCTTCAGCCTGTTGCAAGGCCTCTTCCAAAACTCATCTTGCCCCCACCCCACCTCCACCATCTCTGCTATGTTGTGAAAATTGATGGGATCTCACCCAAGATTGAAAATGTCCCTTGGGTACAAGGCACAGCAGGCTGATGCTATTCAAAGCCTGGAGTGGTCGTGTCTGAGCATGTAACACTGAATGGAGATGGATCATGACCTGAACAAGATGATGAAACTGAATGTAATAGCTACGTTACATTAAACCTTTTAACCTGAGTTTGTTAGAGTATCCCCCAACTGAAATTTCCTCTTAGCTCACTGCTGATATTTTGAAGTTGAAATTCATCTATGAACTGCTAAATTTTAAAAACATCAACAGTAAACTGAAAAGAAAGGAAATTGTCAAGTTATAAAAAATTTTGAATAAGAGCCAATGGGTGCTATAATGAAATACATGTAAAGCAGCTATAATCAATATATTTATTTTAAATCAACATGTCTCACATCGTGTCACGTTGTGATCACCCAACACCGCACTTCCCCTCAATTCTACAAACCTTTACAACAACATTTACCTAATTTTACAGCCCTTAAATTTTAGTTCACTCTCACAGCTCTCATTAGTGTTGTTTTTAGCCACAACAAGCAGCACCTGCCCAACACCAAATGGCAGGGACCATTAGCAACCAGCTGGTGAATGCAGTGGAGCATTTAGCTGCTAAAAATCCAGACAATACTTTCAGGATTTGGGGGAATAGTGGGCGAATATTAGACTTACATTGAACTTGCAAGTTCATCGGGTGCAACAAACACTACTCCAAAAAACAACAGGGCTTTCGCACCATCAGTGCTTGGGCCCTAATGATTGATAATGTTGCTCTGTTTGTGGCGAAGGGAATTCAGTTGGTTGCAATTGGCAACTTCACAACTAGATGCCTCTAAATCCTACACACTGCTCTTTTAACAGATAGCCATCTAAACATAGGGCTCTATTTCAATCGCTTCTGAAGAGAAACATTTTACATAAATGTTTTGCACTAAAAACTGTTTGATTTGTAAAATATTGTTAAGGCATTTGACTTCAGCCTGCAAAGATAATCTATTGTGCTCATTAGGTCCAGACTAGTACTGTATTATTTGCTATAGCATCATAAATCACAAAGAATTATAACTTAAAACTGAAAGCAATATTCAATACAACGACCGAACTAAACCAGATAAGATTCAATAAAAAAAAAACACATTGGAGCTGGATTTCTACAAAAAATCTCTGCTTTTTGTGTTCATCTCAAAGTAATGACACAACACAGCAGCTATGATAACAGCAGACATGCATCAACTGATAAACTCTGATCATATTAATCCCTAAAAAAAAAGTCATCCCATTTGATTTTCCATGTGCAAATATTAACTGAGATTTTTTTTTTTATTCTGTTCCTCTGTAATGGTATGAGGACTCTTATGTGAATGAAATGATCTCATTCAGGGTAAATAAAGGAATCACAAAGGATCCATAAAAAGTCCTGCTCGGTATGCTGAGGTACTGGAACATCAATCCCCAGTTTGCCCGCATTCTCCACTTTACTGCACTGCCTCAGAGACTTCCCATGGCTAGGATTAGCTATAAGTAAAGCAAGGGTATCTGAAAATAGAGTTAGTCAGCTGGAGTTGAGAGGTAATTATGCATAAAACATAACAAGCCTAATCAAGATTTTTGAAAATTCAGTTACTTGTTATTCCTCATCATACATTTGTCAAAGCTTTGTCAGATCCCCAAAAATAGTTTTTATTAGCAATTATCATTGGCAGCAGTAAAACAATTGTAAATTGTCTTGGCTTCAGAGAGGAATATCAACATAAAGCTGTTAAGGAGAAATAAGGAAGGATAATGTGGATGTAGAGCACTGAGGTCTAAATGTTGTGTGTACAGACCATCGTATGGATATACTTTCATCTGTTAAAGTTCACTTTGGGTTTGGGGTTTTCTGTTTTACTTAGTAGTCACCTTCCCCCTGTGTCTTGGTCTACGTTACTTCTTCCCTTGTGTAATTGTCTGTCCCACCCCGGTTTGGTTTCAGGTGTCCCTCATTTTACTCCTCTCCCAATTTTATTAAGCATGTGTGTCATCTGGTTCCATTTTTGTCAGTTAATGTCAGCTGAGTATCTGTTCCAGTGTTTTTGAAATCTTTGGCTCCTCGTGGCTGTTTAATCTTAGTTTATTATCTTTGGCTTTTACTTAGTTTCAGTATCTTAGCTTTTGACCTTGCCTCTTTAGTTCCTTTTGGATCCAGCCCCAGCGGATTCAGTTTGTTTTTGGATTGGCTGCCTTTAGTTATTTAAGACTTTTGTTTTTATGGAACCTCCTATTCCTGTCTAGTGTGTTAGAATCTTTCCTGCCTCTGAATATCAACAACTATCACTTAGGCCTTCTATCTTATTAGCCTCTTTAATCAAAGTGTTTTAATTTGGCCCCTAAAGGTGTGTAGCTCAGTTTCATCACAGGAGAGGCAGAAAAAATATCTCTGTAGCTCTGACATATTCCCTACCAAATGGAAAAGTTAGCAACTAACTAGTAAAGAAAGTGGAACATAAGAATCATGCATTTTTATCAAGGTTAGTAGAAACTAGAGCTAAAAGAAGAGTAAGGATTCGACTTTTTTCAGGTGGACAAAAACTCCACTCAAAATTAATTTTAATGTTACTCTGTCGACGGGATGTGTAAATGTGCAAACGGTTTGCTAATGTCTGCCATAACATCTTTAGAAGGTATTAGAAAAAGCCAGATATAATGCAAAATGCAATGCACACACACTGCACACACTAAAAATATACAAACACTAGCTCTTCAAATTCAAAATAACCTCCTCTTCACCTTAACCTTCACCTAGGTAGCTGTTTATGAGCACTTATACAGTTTTTGACCTCACATTTATGTAGACAAGTGGCTGCAACGCAAGCAGCACTAGTCACACAGCATGTGTGTACCTGGAATAATAAAAACGATCCTGTCAGAGGCAGATCATGGACGAATCATCCATCGCTGACACCAGAACATTTCCCTTAATGACTTCTATTTTTGCACGACGCAAATAAAACATGGTAAAAACTCACCTAAACTGAGGGAAGTTACAATATTGTTAATGTTAATAATTGCAGAAAAGCTGCACCAGCAAGTACTATTTGAATGCGAGTCAGATATTTTTTTAAATGTCCTTCAATTATTGCCATTTGTTCAATGCCTGCTACTGACATTAGTTTACTTCCTCAAATAGCATGTCCATATTTCATATGCTCCATTGCATCTTACAGACACAGCGTTTATGCATTTCTAACAAAAGGAAACGTTGGTACATGTTTGTCTCACTACTATTTTGAGGTCGCGTTGGATACACAATTTATTTGGTGCACTAAAAACCTTTGACTAAAATGTCATGCCAAATCAAGTGAAGGACTGCACTGTCCTTGAGGACCAAAGATGCTTGTCTTTATTAATCACTACCATCAGTGGAACTGTTAATGCAACTCCTGCAAAAAAAAAAAAAAAAAAAACAATCTCCTTGTACAGTCAATGTAAAAGGTTGAAGTGAGGCTCAATGTGAGACTGCAAATGAGGACAAGCGAGGCCAAGACAGCCGTGGGCCTGGCGTTACATTCACAGGATGACATGGCACACTATGACTCTCCCTTTGCCGTAGGGTGGGAACACGAAAGGCAGTGGGGGGGAGGGAATGGGACGAGGGATGGTGTGTGTGAAGAGGAAAGACAGCTCACTCCAAATTGGGAAAAAAGGGCAATTAGCAACCAAGTCCCCAGTGCAGCCCAGTTTGCCATGGGGCAGAATACCTCTGTGATTAGATTCCTTGTGACGATTTCCCCAAATCTTGGTGCACAATGCTGTCCATAGGCAACAGGCATGGGAACAATAAAGGCAGTCTTCCAGGCAGCTCTTGTCGCCCGTCAACTCTGTACACTAACTTCAAGCCCTTTTAATTAGAACAAGCACCGACGCAGCACACTATGCAAGGCACACACTGATGAAAGGTAGAGGGGGTGTGAGACCAAGGGATATCGACAGAAAAGCATGAGTGACCCCAGCTTCTCTCACATATTCTCACATCACTCTCTCAACTTACTCCTTCCATCTTTGGGTCTCTATTTTGTTCCCTGCTCCTGCACCCTTATCTACCGCTGACAATTCCCTTTCTCTTTCCATCCTTCTCATCTCCTCCCCAACAAGTGCTTTAATCATGGACAGTATCAAACGACTCAAACTGCCTCCTAATGAGCTGTTACTATAGAAACAGCTCCTGTTAACATTACTGCCATGCAGCAACCCACCCACATCCTCCTAGAAAGTACCATAGCCACTGATTGTTTTTTATATATATTTTACTATAACAGGTGAGCTTTACTAAAGACCAGGCAGCTCCCTAACAAATATGTATACATCTTTCTGCAAATTGCAAGCGCTGTCATGGTTACTGTTTAACTGTAAGCGCCATGCACACCAGAGGCCTGGGAAAATCACTGCAATACAATTCCTGTAATGGAAAAACTGTCAGATAAAAAGCTTTTAGATGAAATGTTCCTCCAGCTGTGATGGTAAAGGCCATCTGCCCCGGCAAATTACATTTCTAAAAGTACAACTTGGTTTTGTAACAGTAATAAACCAGGTTAATTTCTGTCCTGGTTTTAAGAAGGTAATGTTCCTTTTTACCACTAAAACATCTGCTTCCTTTTTAGGCTTGTTAGCTAGATATGGTACTAAAAGTGACATGCCGTGATTACTTTTAAAAATCCTGATTCTATATCTTTTAAAGTATGATTCAGCTGCCAAAATTCAGACCAGAAGAGCTTGATAAAAAAAATATTGATACATTCATCTAAAGCCAGCTTTAATCATCACTGCATCCTGACACCATACAAGTATTCTATTACAGAAAGAGTTTCTGCCAAGCAACTCGTTGAACAACAATACACCCTCTCTATTCCCATTTTTACAGCTGATGTGTTGAATCAATTTGTTAGTTAAAATTGCTGTCTTTTCTCTCTTGTATTGATTCTACATCAGTGTTTAGCACAAGTAAACAAACTCTCCCTTCCATTAATGGCCAGTTTGAACACAGTCAGGCTGCTGTCCTGTGTTGTTGGTTGAGGTCATTAAAGCTCCTTTGGCTCAGTCCTACCTCACAGCTTTAGGGTTTGCTGCACGTAATAACAACCATATTCAAGCCTCTTAGCTTATTTCACTTACAAATGAGTGAAACATGTCTACCATCCTGGACGTAGGACTTACATCACAAATGACAGACCTGAATATGTTTGTTTCGTGTTTTAACTTAGAATGTATGTGGAGAGATGGCATGTTTGTGCAAGAGATTACTTGTATACCAATAAAGTTAAGGCAAAACTAGATTTTAGATCAGGTATCCTGAAGTTTAATGTCATCAATGTTTGCTTCCTAAACCACACTGATATTTGTGGGTATATCCTTCCAGCAGATGTGAAGACTTTTTCAGGGTTATATAAGTTTAAAGATCTGCTATCACTCATACAGGCCTCTACTCACACATTTACAGCTCAGAGAAATATACCCACTGCACATCTTAGAGTGTCCTCAGCATTGTTGTTTTGTGATTCTTTTGCTTATTTACCGCAATTTCTCTTCAGGATGAATGCTGTACTTCACATATATTTCAGTCTACTAGGAAAAACCGGTATCCAACATAAACATGATTTTCACCTAGATGTCCTAATCTGTAAAAACTCTTCTCCTGAGTCTAGAAAAGACTCCACCAGTTTGGCTGATTCCGTTTTTTATTACTAAATCAATGTTGGTTTTAGAGGAGAGAAGGCTGCCAAGGCAGAGGAAGTAATCCACACACACACACAAACACACACACACACACACACACACACACACACACACACACACACACACACACACACACACACACACACACACACACACATACGAACACTCATACACACAAAGGTCGATCACACAAGCTCCAGCGGACATATCCCTGTCTCCCTGAATTCCTCTGTCTCGGGCGCTGACATGTTTATATACTCACTGAGGCCAGATTGGAGCAGAGGACAAATAATATAAAGCCACAGTGATAGATGTTCTGTGCCCCGGCTCAACTATGTCACACATACACATCCTGTATCAAATCGATACACCAGCAATTATTTCATATTTACACATCTGTGGCTCCTCTTCTTTCTACACACACAGTAGATATAGAAAGTAAAAGAAAGTGTGTGCAAAGAGTGGAAACATACTGATGCACACATTAATCATGGGCATGAGAACACCCACTGTCACTCACTAACGATTGATTTCTCCACTGCTGCACAATTTAGTGGAGTAACCTTACAAAACATCATCATAACAGCTAACAAGGAGTCTTTTTAACTCTCTTTTTTCCTGCACTCGAGTTGTTTTAATCAGACCGCAGTGGTGTCCACCTGTGGCAATCAACTGCTGTTTCCATGGCAACAGCTGGTACGCTTCCTTCGCACACAAAAGGAAAAGAGACGGGAAGAGAGAGCATGAGATGATGAGGAGAGGTTGGCAGACGGGTGAAGAACAGTGACAAAGAAAAGGAAAGTAAAAGACAGAAGGGAAAAGGAAAAATGTGGAGTTAATGGATGTTGTGGTGGTGTTGAGCCCAACTTTCTGATCCTCTGATCTTTTCCAGGACTTAGGAAATTCCCAGAGATTCACATTACATACTGTACCCAGGTGTCAACCATTTAAGGAGCAGCTACAGAAGCCTTGACCACTCAACATCTGGTGTTGTGAACATTTTGTGTATAAATGCTTTTAACAGTGTGCAGACAATTCTCCCTTCCTACTGCCGAGCATCTATCTGAGATATCTGTTCCTAAACCTCCTGCTGGGGCGAAAGGAACCAATCAAGGTATAACTCCAAAGATGCTCAGTAACTCTAGATCACAACAGATCTTACAAGTACTATTACTACCATAGACTGTACATAAATGTCAATGTAAGTTCCGGGTCTGAAAAGTGGGGTACATGCATAAGTGCCTTAAACTGCAATACAACAGAGGGCCACTAGGAGCTGGCTTCAAAAAGGATCTGGCTTCATAGACTAGCATTCAACTGCTTTCATTAAATACAAAGTCAATACATTTTTTTCCATAAGTCATAATGGAGTCTTTCACTAAAGTCACTCCTTGTCATTAGTTTTTTGGCAGTCCATTGGAAAATAATTCAAAAAGCCTTTTTTTTTTTAGGGGCGTGTCTGTTTGATTGACAGGACTGTAGTGCAGTCAGGTTTCCACTATCGGTGGGGGGGTATAGTGTTCATCAGATCAAGCCAGATTCATCACTGGCTCCTTCACAACTGACTTGGCAATGGCCAAAATACCGAACTCAAGGCATTAGAACGGCAGTTCACAAACCAATGGGTGACGTCACGGTTGGTTGCCGCTTGATTTCATCAGTAGGAAGCAGTGTCGATACAAACTCATAAATATCAAAAGTAGACTGTTAAACAATATCGAAACTACCTGCAAGCTTAACACCATAAAACGTCAGTGAGAAAACAAACAGGACACTTATGACTTTTGATGCCAAATAACTTCCTAAATGGGAAATATCATGCCCACACAACCCTGAATGAAATCCCACACAGCTGTCAAATAGAAGGAATTAAAATGACACAATTGTATTATCCTGTATTAGTGTCTATGACACTAATGCTGGATAATCAAATCTCTCGCTGGATGGATGTGGTGTCATGTTTTGGCTCTGCTATTACCATCAGTCAGCAAGGATTCATTGGTAAAATAAAAAACTAAAAACTAAAGAGATGGCCTTTTGTGTTCTTTAATGTTTGTGTGGGTGCACATGTACTTTAAGTCTCCTTAGGCCAAAGATTCAGTAAGTGAGTCGCCTGTCATGAAGAAGTCAGTCTACTTTTCTCCAACAAGAGTACAGAGAGAGAAGGGGGGTCCACCCTTGCCGCCTGACCTGACTCGGTTATGTAAACAAAATAAGTGTAGGGAACGCAGCGGCAGCAGCGGACAACTGAGAACATTGCCTAATGAGCAATGGCATGTACAGCGAGAGTCGGCAGCGTGTGTGTACGTGTATTCTAAATGACCTGCATGCTTGTAGCACATTTGAGTTTTAATTGGACAGATTTCTCAGCGTGCTCTCTGAATTACAGAGGCAATCGTGACACGTGCACCACTTATCTGTCCCCCCCCCCCACCCGTGCTCCTGTCTTCCTTTTCATTCCCTCTCTTTCTAAGTCAACATCTGTCCTCGCTTCTTCTTCTTCATCATATGATGTGTCTCTGATGGCCTCTTTATATCGCTGACCTCAATAGAAATGGCAGTATGAGGCAGGCACATGCAGCCAGAAACAATATACCTCAGCTGATAAAAAGCATCTGGAGAGTGCTGATAAAATGTTGGATTAGTTACAAACGCAGCCCGAGTGGTTTCTAGTAAGGGTTTGTTTCTGATGTTGGGACATTAGATAACCAGATTTTTTTGTTACGGGTTGCTAAACCATCAAATCTGGATATGCACTCATTTAATTAACTATTTGTCTTGCCTATAATCTTAGTTTTCTTTGTATCATTTGCTCTGCTTTGTTTCTCATACTCTCTTAAGTACTTTGAAATTTATTTTGGGGCAATCTGGATCAAATCCAGCAGGGCCAAGCACCCACAATTAAAGCACGACTGCAAGCTTCTTGTTTGCAAAAAGTGAAAACACTGTATGTGTTAAGAGTAGTGATGTGTATAGAGTGATTCAATGGAAGGGCTTTTTTTGAATCTATGCAGAAAAAAATATTTTCAACGAGCCTCTAAATGCCTTTTATAAAAGCAACATCCAAATATAAATTGTTTCTCCATTTAAAGATTGTTGAATAGGGCCAGCAAGACATTTTTAACAAGCTCAAACACCAAGCATTTGAAGTACAATTTAAACCTCTGCTTGAAGCACATAAATGGAAACGACATCAGCACCATAAATTTCCCATTTTCCACTTGCTGTTCCAGTTCTTTATTTCCTGCCTTGTTCTTGTCATTCTGTTCTTCCCCATTACAGCCGTGCTCGTAATAGTGGAGTGCTGTCATGCAAGTAACACACAACTACAACAACCCGAGCAGTTACATGAGCAACACAGCAGCACACACGTACACATAAATACAGAACAACAACTGCGAGACAAAACTGCGAGACGCTACAGAACCCAACATCATTCCTCATCCCTTCACTTAGAAGAACACGTGCACTAAAAGCCATAAAATTCTTTCTCAAGGGCGTTTCACTTTGGATTAAATTAGTATTTCTTCCTCTGTGCCTCTGCTGTGTGGGGATGCCAAAGGCTCTAAAACGTGGAGGAGCCTTGTCGGTTTTTCATAAGCAAAACTAACATGGAATAAAGAAAATAATGTAGATACTGTAAATGCAAGTTAACATATACATATACAGTAACTACATATAAACACCCATACTCTATATATATTTAATCACTTGTTACTTTACTTTCCTCCTTCTGTCTTTCCTTGCCTCTCCTCCAATCTTTCTGTCTCTTGTTCTTCCATAGATCTCTCTCCCTCTGCCCTCTCAGCCTTTCTGTATGTTCTCCACTGTAGGTGGCTCTGTTTCATCCTCCCCCCTGCAGCATTTCCATACTGTACCGAGACCGTGGACACTCTGGCTTGTCCCTGCCTTGAATACTAAACATTCTGATGCAGCTCATGAGCTCTTTGTTTTAAATGTGTGAGAATGACAAAGAAGTCTGACAGGAATGAAATGATCTGTCAGCCACTGTGAGAACTAGATCGGTCAAACAGTAGGATTTAAAATTTGAATAAAACTCAAAGCATTGATTTTAATGCCACAGAAACTTACATTCAAGTTGACTGCTCCGTACTTCAGTGAAGTCAATGTAGATATTTGTTTCTTTCTTTGTACCTTATGTTTAAATTTCAAGAGCTTAAAAAAGGGTTGGCCAGTGTGGTGCGTAAGAACCACACATACAGTAGGAGTGTAGCAAACATCAACAAACCAACACACTCATGCAGGCTTAATGCATTGTAGCTTCCCTCCAAAGAAAAATACATTTCAGCCTATTCTTTCTGTATAAAAGTATAAAAGTTGGCCAGGCTGAACAGTGGCCTTTACCATGAAAAGGTAAAGGCTGACACACCTGTTAGTATACAGGTTTTCATGCACCCCTCACTGCATTTCAGAAAATATTTTACGTACGTCAATCAACCATTGTTTATGAACACAATGGAGTTCATTTTGATAACCGCAGGGCAGAAAAACAAATTCACACTTTTCGAATTCACTGGTCCCTAAGCTGTGGTGTCATCCACAGACACCTGAGAAAAATGCCTAGAACTAAATGACTGACTTTCTTCACCTGTCACTTGGTGTTCGTGGTGGACAGGAAGTATACAAATGACTTGTCTGAACATGTTTCCTGGTGACACTACTGGTTTTATGAGGGGCTGAGAGAGCCACAGGACTCATTTGTACAGGGTCTGGTGGGAGAACCAAAAGAATTAGTTAAAAATGGCTGAAAGTTCTTTAGAGCTGCCTAACTGGATGGATGGAGCAGCAGAATCTATGCAGAAGCCATCTCACCTGGGACAAACCGTCTCCGACAGCTGGCCGGCCTCGTGGAGGAATCATCCTTAATTAGTTTGAACTGTTAAATGATATGTGAGTATTTGATAGTTTTACATTGTACTTCTATATGTATTTATCAGTTTTTATCATTTTTCCATTCTATAAATTCAATTTTAGTTGTGGATAATAAATAATTATGTTCTAAATAACCTACAGCTCTCAAGTGTGTTTTCTCTTATGTTGCCCCGAAATAGTCGATTAAGTATTAGTTGACCAGAAAATTCTTAAACTACCAAGTTTTTATTAGTTGTTGAGTCGCAAGAAGAAAAAACAACAACTGCACCTTGTCAGAGATGTTAGCTATAACTTACAGAGAGATTCGTTACCGGTTGAGCCGGGGAAGGTGGCGTTGTTGGTAACCTGGGTGGGTGCTCGTTGTGGGAAGTGAGCAACTCTCACGTGTGAGAAGCAACATTAGCAGGATGTATGCTGCAGTATTGTAAAGTGAATGCCAACATTGGTGATGAAGTTACTGCAATCTGCCAAAAAGTGTCCAGATAAGGACAAGTTTCAGTATAACATCTTTCCAAATTATGTGCATGATGTTCACTGCGCCGTATAAGGAAATTAAGGCCCTGTTCAAGCAACGTTATGACAGTGGGTCTGCCTAATAACTACAGAGTTGCTCCAGACAGTAAAGGGTATAGTTAACACACACACACACACACACACACACACACACACACACACACACACACACACACACACACACACACACACACACACACACACACACACACACACACACACACACACACACACACACACGGGCAGGGGCACGTCTTGCCATGCCTTGGCGGTCAATAATCTGTTATTAGCCTCGAAGCAGACACTATCAGGCTCAAATACAATTTACTGTGTTGAAATTAATCAATCAAATGTTCAGTCTCCTGGCTGGTTGTTACAACACTTTCAAAATCGTTACTGTTTTTGCCTTTAGCACAGGTGTTAACACAGGTGGCTTGAATTATGTATGTGCTTGTTAGGGCCCGAGCACCGAGAATCGGTGCGAAAGCCCTATTGTTTTTCGTAAAAATGTTCTTGGACGTTCGACGTTCTTATTCTTATGTAAAGTGATTTGTCTTTTTGGAGGCTTTATCATATTCAAAACCTCATCAAAGTGCATACACACACGTCTCCCTGGGAAAAATGTCGTATTCTGGTGGAGTTGCGAGTGGGCGTGGCCAAATGGCTCGAGAGCGCCCCCTAGAGATGCCCCGGCGGCCACATTTACCTAAATTCATGAAATCCGGTGGACATGTGTATCACACCTCGACGCACAAAAAAGTTATATTGCACCATTACGTCAACTCGACAGGAAGTCCACCAGTTTGAATTTAGTCGCCACTTAGGGACACTTTTCATACTTTCACGTTCTACGTCGAGCTGGTTGATCACATGAACGTAAAGTCGGGTCACAATAACCTGAACATGTAGTTGATGATATATTGAGACATTCGTTCGACTTTGTCAATGGGCGTCGCCGTGACGATGCGGCAAAAATTTGATGTCTCGCCGTAACACAGGAAGTTGATGTTTAAGGTCAAAGGATGCTTGAAACCTCATGAAACGTGTGACATACATCCGGCGTGGTGAAACGATACATCTGATGTGTTTTGCGAGTGGGCGTGGCCAAACGGCTCGCCATCGCCCCCTGCTGGAGACAGGAAACGATACAAAAATAGCAACTTTAAGCTGAGATACGCGGTCCCTCGCGTGCTGCACGTCGGGGAGGCGGCTTAGGGGAGGCGGCTTCGGGGAGGCGGCACGCGGTAGTGCGAGGACCCGTACATCACTGCTTGCAGTTTTAATTGAAGTTATATTTCATTATGAAAGTTTAGTATTTCTATGTAATGTAACAGAGTGTAACAACAAGTATTAGTCTGCAAAGAGAATCTTCGGGCGAGGGCAGCCCAAGTATTCTCAGTTGGTTTCACACTACAAGTGTCTCCTTACATTATAATATCAAAAGAGTTGCTTAATCCACAGTTTTCTCAGACACATATTGGTGACCTACTCTGAAACTGATTTTACAACTTTCCACTATTAAGACAGAAAACAAACTGTTCACTTACTGATCAAAATACAGAGAAATGACAAAGAACCAGACTCACCTCCATGAACATAGTTGTGTAGTGAGCAGTCTGAAGGGCCCACCAGCTGGATCAAACTGGACTGGCTGAAGCCGATTGTGTGCCGTTCTGCAACACAAACATACAAGTGCACATGCATACTCAACAAACCCAATTAAAGAAATATGAAAACAAATTTGATGATTTCTGCATTAAATAATAATTATGTGTACTAGTGTACTAGTAAGCCAATACCAACAAAAAATACATTCTTTGATGTATGCCAACCACTGCAACGTATTGACAATCTACCAGTGAATCTAGCTCACATACCTTTTGCTGGATCCTCTGTGGTGAGCCAATGTGTCAAAATTAAAATGAGAAAACAATTTTACTCTGGTTGAATGAAAAGTTACACAGCAAAAAAAAAAACTTTGATGAACAGGGTTTGTTTTTTTTATATAAAACTTGAAGTTCTTTTATGTGTGTCTTATACATGTTAAAGTTGCCCATTTCTACTATTTAGAGGAAGGCACAAGTGTCCAACAGTGCACCAAAAAACAATCACAGAGAGCCATCGAGGGAACGTTCACAATAATATCTCTGGAGAAAATAGTTTCACAGCATATGAGTAAATAACTCATCTGAATGTCTGAATTCAGCCGTACACATTTAACAAATTTCAAAGGCGGTAAAAATACTTGCAGCACTGAGTTGTAAAACTTGCAGGAGTGGAAGTACGAGTAGAACATTGTGTTCTTTATTGTAGGTGCTAATGTGTCTAATTAACATCTTGTTGCATGCACCTTGCAATGACATCGTTACCTAAACAAAAACATAAATGATTTATGATACAACTACACATTTTAGAGTGTCCCCTTATTGTGACCAGTATGGCAGTGACATAGTGCCATAGACCAGTCCAAAGAACACCAATGCAATAATCATACTTTTGTGAGCAAAGAAGAAGTCCTAGAAATGTTGCGTTCATAGTTTTGTTGAGTGTAATTGTACAGTAATTTCAGTTTAAACCATAATGACACTTCTGATGACAACACATTATTAGCATAAGCTATAAGAGACAATTTGAGTTGGGACCTTGACGGTGATACGTTACCTGGGTTTAGTGGCGGTGGCACCACCTCTTCAATCCTTGCTTTGGTCTCTTGTCTCTCCATCTTCTGAGCGTCGTAGCGCTTCTTGCCCTCCTCCTCTTGTTCTGCACTTGCATACTATAAAGAGAACATACACAGTATGAACATATACACAGGTCTATACACGCAGTCTCCGCATGAGTGCATGGAGCATAATCAAAGACTTAAAACACGTTGACATTTAAGACAAAGATGGGTGAAAGGGACTTTTTCACCCTGTTAAATGTCAGTATTTTCTTTCCTGACCAGAGGGCCTCTCCTGTGGATTTCCTCACCTTGACTTCTGGTCATGCCATTTCTTAAATACATGTGGGGGGAGCGAGTCACAGAGACCGAGAGAAGTAAAATGCCACACTTCAGTACATTTAGAGCTCAGCGACCAAGTTTCCGTGTACCTTGATGGGCGGCACCTCCATGATCTTGTCGACATTCTGCAGAGAACAGGGGACGTACCACAGCGCTGCCTTGTTGGCCAGCTTTTTGGCACCTGCAGTCGGAGAGAAAAGGTTGAACACTCATCACAAGGAAAATGTCAGTCAGGAATTTAACAGCTTTTTTCCTACCAATTAAACAGACAAGAGTTTTGTGAGTGTAAACCAATGGGCAAGACATTTTGACACGTCTTTCAAATGAAACAACAATGGAGCAGACAATTTTAAAATGGCTGTTGTCAAAACAGACACTTTTATTATTACCCCAATAAAAGGCCATTCAGTTTTTAACAAATCCACTGGTGCTGCCTGTAGATAAGCCTTTCTTCTGCAAACAAAGGGGGAGCAAACAAATGAAGACTTTGTTCAAAGTGTTCTTGTCTACTCAGACAACAAGCTCACATTCACTGCGCAAGGTTTCGCAAAATCCGTAAATCCAGAACTTTCTGCATTTTTATGTTGTAATTAAAAAATGGATTAAATACCATGGCAACACACTCATTAAAATATCCATACAAATACATATGCTGTGTATACATGAAGCATTTTTGTGATTGGAGGCTACACCATCGGCTCTGCCTTCCAACAGAAAGTTAAGAACCAGAAGATCAAAGGACAAAACTCATGGAAATCACATCTCATGGCAATCAGGCAGAGAGGTTGTCATAGTGATATCTGTTCTATTCTGCCCACACTTTTTCACTTAATTCGCTAACAGAGATGGAGGGGCTATTTTGAGGTGGTGTTTTTATGGCACACGAGGGAGGCACACAGATTAAAGACAGCGCAGGGCCAGCAGGTTGAAATCAAATCACTGTCTTTAAGTGACACCGGCTCTGACTTGTGGCTGCAACATCTGACGAGCCAGAGAAACTTCTTTTATTTAAGTGTAACTTTTTTACTGTCTCTACTTGAGCAAAATAAATAGAAACTTACTAAATGAGCACAGCAGCAACATAAAAAAATAAGACATCTCATAAACAAAACAGTCTTAATAAAAAATGGAGACCTGAGCCATTAATGTGTGCACCAGCCGGAGAGACTTTGCACAAGGACGTGAAGTTAAGAGAAGAGAGTGGGAGCAGCGGCTTATGGCAAGCTACTCTTGGGAAATAACATTTGCATTTTACACCCGAGTTAAAACTGTGCAGACAGCCGGGCCCCGTTGCCATGCCAACCACGCTCCTCTCCTCCTCTCCTTTCATTGGCTCCCGCTCTTGCCAGCAACCAGGAAGTTGCCCACAGGAGAAAGGGAGGCATATTTACATATCCTTGACTCTACCCAAGACTGAGTGACTCTGGTCTATTATTAGCTCCTGCTAGACCTTTTAAGTGAACTGTGTTTGGGATGGAGGGAGGAATGAGAGAGAGATAAAAGGGGGGAAGCACCAGAATGAACCGGCCGTCTAAGAACCCGTCCCAGTCCGGCCGATGACCTTTTTGACCAGAGCGGATCCAGGAAACTGGCTTTGAATTTGAAATCCCTCTGCATCAAATGAGGTCAATGTCAATATTTGACCATGTCATCGCCTGGACTGCACCCCTTTATCCTTCACAGTATGTCCAATAAAGAAAAAGCACATTATCTTCCTCTTCATGCTCACAAAATTGAGCACATTGTTGAGGGAAAACAACATTGAGGCTGACCTTACTTACCAACTGAAATTCACCTTGTTAGCCTTGTAAAATGCCTACAAAAAAAATGGATCATTACTGAGAAAACTGGCTCGTTGTATGTGTTGGTTTCTTTGTGACACTTGATCGCAGATAACTGAATTCAGTCACAAAAGGATCTCACTTAGCACAAGGGACAGCTGGCTTACTTAGTTAGGATTAATGAATTACTGAAGAGGAACATTTTGGCCTCATCCACAGTGAACACAAGTTCCACAAATCTGCTCAAATTTCACTCTGAGTGCTCAAAACACTGACTGAATGTTTTTGTGCATGATTTTTCATGTTCACCTGGTGGCAGCTTAAGAACAAGGGGCCCTGTGAATCTAAATGGTCACAGTGGCAGCCATAATGACATCTGAAACAAATGGGACATGGCAGTGGCAGGTACTTTTAAATTGAGGGTGAACAGGATGGCTGTGTGACGGATATTTAGCAGGGCAGCATTAACGTGCAATACGACAACTGCACGTGAGAGGCAGGATATCACACATCAGACGATTCTTGGCTGAGATTACCACCAGAGTATAATGTAAGCAAACTGAGACAACTTTAACAAAAGCAGGAGTAAAACACACTGATGTAAACACAGCAGCAAAAAAAAAAGTCATCTGACTGCTGATGTGTCGATCACCAAAACCTTAACCTGTGAGCTGATTACAGAACAAAAATATTAATTAAAACTGTAAGCAGTGATGTGCAGGCCCTCGCACGCTGCACGTTGGGGATCGGGTCGGGGCCGCTGGCAGCACGCGAGAGACCGCATGTCCACACTTGCAGTTTTGATTATTATCTCGTTTCCTGTCTCCAGCGGGGGGCACTACGTCTATGAGCAAATATTACCATACAGGTGTCTTCAGGGTGGGACTGTTATAAAAGATGTAATGTTTGAGGAAGATTGGAATATGTACATAAAAGTGACAGTCACTTGTAGTTTCATGGCGAGATGCTCAAAATGGCCGCCACGCCACGGGCACACCGATCGACAAAAACAAGTTGATGATGCCAAGAGACTTTTTTGTACATCTCGGTGTGGTACACACTTCCAACAAATTTGGTGCATGTATGTGAAACTCGGTGCCGGAGCTGCAGTTCAG
This sequence comes from Brachyistius frenatus, assembly GCF_029030835.1. Lineage (NCBI taxonomy): Eukaryota > Metazoa > Chordata > Actinopteri > Embiotocidae > Brachyistius > Brachyistius frenatus. Next base: position 58,673 of record NW_027210926.1, read on the forward strand.
GGGGCGCTAGCGAGCCGTTTGGCCACGCCCACTCGCAAAACACATCAGATGTGTGGTCTCACCACGCCGGATGTATGTCACACGTTTCGTGAGGTTTCAAGCAGCCTTCGACCTTAAACATCAACTTCCTGTGTCACAGAGAAACATCAAACTGCCAAACAAATTCTTTTGATAACGTTTCATCCCAAACATGTTAAGAGTGAACTGACTCAATTTGAAGTCGGTCCAACAAAATCTCTAGGAGGAGTTCAACAACGTACAACATGGGCTAATGGCCAAAAATGGCGAATAAATTCTAAATGGCGGACTTCCTGTCGAGTTGACGTAATGGTGCAATGTAACTTTTTTGTACGTCTAGGTGTGATACACATGTACACCGATTTTTCTGAATGTATGTAAATGTAGCTGCCGGGGCATCTGTGTAGGGGGCGCTAGTAGCCGTTTGGCCACGCCTACTCGTGACTCCAGTAGAATATGAAATTTTTGCCGGGAGAGACGTGATTGCCAACTTTCATGAGTTTCATGAGCCTCCAAAAATGCAGTTCTTTGCTGAGAAAAATAAGGAACGAGAATAATAATCGGTTGAATAACAATAGGGCTTTCACACCATCGGCGCTCGGGCCCTAACTAGCAAACAAACCAGCTGCTGTTGTTGAGCAGGCTTCCACACACAGGCAGTCTGTCCTTTTCTTAACAGCATGATAGGCAGCAGAATTCCCAAACACCATGCTCTGTCATATTACATTTTGAATGAGACCATTTGGGGGTTCTGATTGGAGTATTCACATGGGTGCTTAAGTGGGGGAAACGTCCCTCCAGCAAGACTTATGCATCATCCAATCTCCTTTGATCTAAGTTTAAGGCATCAATCATGACTTCATGCAATTGTTTTAATTTCCTGAATGCATGTTTTCTGATCTCAAAGACTGAACAGTTGTGAATCCCAGTCTGAACAATTCTAAACCTTTGATCTTTCATCTTCTTGTTCCTTTCTTCCTCTTTCCTCCTTCCCTTTGGCTTTCCCTCTCTGTCCGTTTGCCCTCATCCCTTTCTTTCACCTCAAGCAGTTTCACTTGATTTATTGCTGTCTTTTACTCATTCACCCCTCTGCTCTCCCCTTTGTCTCTCACTCACTACCCTTAATTCTTCCTTGGAGCAGAAAAAAAAAACCCTTATTTTTCTTTTCTACTTCCTGAACAGCATGTTCCAGCCTGCGAGACAATGCAGAGAGGATCGCTTTGCTTTTGCTTGATCCACATGATCAAAACCACAGATTTTCCATTGTGCTGTGCCAAGGCTCCATTACTTTTAACTACACTACAGTCCCACTGTGGGATGTTACAGCCTGATAGGAATAGATTAAATCATGGCAGCAGTACAGTTTTGGGGACTGAGCTATCTGAGTAAAAAAGGAATATCCATTACGCAATTTAAACATGGCTGCATAATTTAAGTGGTCAGCACTCAGATTTATGTATTGTTTTTGTTTTTTCTGAGAGATCCAGCTAGAAGACAGCGGCTCCACAGTTGACAGACTCCAGAGTGGCTCTACATAAACAAATCTTTGGTGTACTTAACTAACCATTATTCCTTGGCAGCATCCTGTTACAAACATTAGATATGTCGTCATACTTTATTGCTGGAGGTCTTATGAGTTATACATATTTCATTCTGTGTTTAAATTTAGATTCACAAATTTAAACATGGGATCACACATCTCATTTCACCTTCTATGGTTGTTAATGACGACTAATGACTAAGAATTCAATAACAAAGAGAAGCATGGTTCATTTTGTCAATGAGCTGCAGAGCTTAATAGGCCTAAAACAATGAATTTTAACTGTGTATGTTCACTCTTTCAGTATGTGCGGTTGTGTGACTTACCGGGATCATGACAAGAACTGTCATGCTTACAGTATTTTAAGCCTCATCCCACAATGCATTGCTCTCCACTCTGTCTATGCATGTGTATGTGTGTGTTGAGGGGACACGATCTGTGTATGCTGTGTTTATGCAAATGTGCGCCTGAGTGTGCATGCAATATGAGCAGCACTACCTCTGTGGGAATTTTGTGAACGTGTGTTTGCTCCACGTGTGGCTGAGCACAAACACATGTGTATTCATATGAATGTCTTTTTTTTTTTTTTTTTCTTTTTTAATCTGCATGGTTATAACCTGCAGATCTTTGGGCCTTTGTGTGTGTGCAAACGTCTGATTGTATGTATGTGTTTGTGCGTGTGTATGTCGGTGCACATGCAGTTCTGTAAAGTGTAGGGTGAGTGCAACTGTGTGCTGTTTTCTAGGTATGTATGGGCATTTTCAAGCCTGTGTGTTCATACGCGGATATATATAAATCTGTGTCTGCTGTGTAGGTCTGACTGTGTGTGTTAGTACGCATGTGCAATCCCCCCAGCGGGGACAATCATCACGGCTCGTGCCCACAGTAGGCAGCCTTACCCTAGGGGTCTGTGACTGAGGCCTGCCTGACGAGATGCTGCCTGACTGACTGTGGAACCTGGATGCTTGTCTCCTCCCCCAGCACACACACACACACACACACACGAAATAAACATAAATGCATAAATGCAAGGATGCGTGCGCAGAGAATGTAATATACAAGTAGAAAGCCTGTTTAAGTGGGCGCAAAGCTACAAAAATATGCATGGCTGCACAAACACACACTTTCTGATGTACGCAACAGCACATGAAAATACACAAACACAAACTGCATATTCACTAAACAGTAAAGTTCCTTCTTCTGTGTTCCTGTTTAAGCCATCCATCAACCTTTTGCCTGGGAAAAGATCTGATCAGGAATGTGTACACCCGTGGCCGCCCTGCCTTGGTATGAGACTTCTACTAAGAGAGGAAGTATGTGTGTGTATTCAGTGTGCATCTGTGTGGGTGTGAGAATGTGTAGGTGTGTGACTTTTTTTGTGTTGAATGTGTCAGCATTTCAGGCTCTGTATGCGTACACAGGTCGTCCCTACACAACCATGTGTGTGTGCGCTGGGTACGTGCGCACGTCGTGTCGGAGCATGTGTGCAGGTACATACACTTGGCGTCCGTGTCTGACTGGGCCACAGTGTGTGGGGCCTGATGCTAAGCCGACATGACAGAAGCAAATAATGTCTGCTCCCGTTATCTTCTCTTCCCCCTCGGCCCCGCAGGAACCTTTTAAAGGGCCAAACACTGATAAAAACACACACACATATACGCACACATGCATATATGAAATACACGTGCAAACACACATTTCGCAAAATTATGCAAAGCACAAACCGAAGCACACATCCAACTTCGCCTTTTTTCACATTTAGGAAACCTAAACATGTACACAAACCAAAACATGAGTCCAACAACTGAGTTTATTCTACTGAGGTTTGGATATAAATAGGCCCATTAAAACACACATGCATAGGTTTATATGGATAGCAGCTGTGTCGACGCCGTCATTCAGTACCGCATGTGACCCACTTCCCATAGATATGACCTAATATACCAGCAAGCTGCAAATTTACTTGTATTTCATTTCAGTTCCAGTTGAGATGGTTTATATTTTTTGCGCTTTTCTTTTTGCTAGACTGACACATGTTGCTGATAAATATGAGTCAGTGTCATCATAGTGTCCATTTGCATAATTTGGGCTATAATGTGGCGAGATCCCACTACAGATGTTGTGTTTGGTTAGATGTCTCAGAGGAACTCAACTCCAAGCCCGCTCTCAACACGAGCTACAGCTACGCTCCTCTACACCCACGCTGCTCTGACACTGAACCTACACTTCAAACTTCAGAACTATTTACTCTATTTCTTCTTTGTTTATACAATCACAGTTATGCACTACGAACAGACCTGGAAATGGTGGAAAAAATGATAGTTAGTGGAACTACCAGTTTGTGCATTGTGTAAGTTTCTGACACTAAAACTTTGGATTTTCTGCTTCTGTAAGTGCAAATATTTGATATTTATAACAATGCATCAGGATTTCTTGGCAAGGGCATCATTTAATCATTGTTTTTGCCTAATATATGAACAAATACAGAGTACAAAAATAAAACCTGGATTTCATTTAATTAAAAATGCTACCACAACATTGTTGTAATTGCACGGAATCACACAGTAAATCATGTAATGTGCATTAAGCCAAACGCTGACTTGACCGTATTCAGTCCATGCACTCTCTTCCTGGGTTGTGTCTAAATCTCAAGGATGCGTCCTTTGTAGGCTGCATTTCTAGGACACTATGTCATCAAACAGCCTGCAAAGGGCTGTTCCAACATCTAGGACCCTTTGAAATTCTACCAAGGTCACGGTCCTTTGTTCAGACAGGCTGCATCAAATGTATCCTCCCTGTCTTTAAAGCATCCTATCCGCATGTATGAGGGTAGGACCTTTTCAGTGATGTATATCTTGGACTCTCTATCTGTCCCTTCAAATACATGTTGACTAAGAAAATCAAAAAACCTGTATGTAAAATATACGTAGATTCTATCTGATAAATTTCATTATTTGTAAATATATTCCTTACACAGAATACAAATGCTCTTTTCGTAATTATATGGTAGAAACACTAAAACTTTCTAGGTTTAGAGAGACAATGTTTTGGGCTGATTTTTAGTTGGATCTTAAAATGTACTTTGGTGAGATCATTTTACTTAAAGAATATGAATTATTATTAATTTTCAACAATCATAATTTATCCAGCAATTTCACGATATATCATCAATTTGCTGATCAGCCAAATTTTACATTCATAAAATAAAATTATTGAAGAAGTCGCCATCTTAAATTACATTTAAACAAACAGATCTACGTATACTATACATTCAAACACTGTCATATCTAAAATCCTGTAATGAAAACCTAACAAGGCAAACTAAGAAGAAGAAAGCAGAGAAAAAATGTAAGACAAAGAAAAAGAAGACATGCTAGTCTGTTCCATTAATTGTACTTTGAATGCTATGAAGGAGTCTTGCCTTCCCTCTGAAGGACCTGACTTAGAAGGACCCGTCCTACTGAGGACACATCCTTGAGAAGAACCCCTGATCTCCCCTCTTCAAGGGTCCTTCCTGACAGGCCATGTACTGTATTGGGCTGCCTATGCTGATGCCTGCATATATGTACCCTGCTTTCCACCTGTCACCTCATATCTCTGCCTCCGCCTCCGTCTACCTTTTTCCAGCCCAGCAACCAGCCAACCAACCAGTATAAGCCTGTTGCTAGGGAAACGGCTGTCTAGGGGATACTTCTTTTGTTTCTCACGCCTCCTTCCCATCATCCTTCTTTCTATCTCTTTCCTACTGTCACTCTTTTTTTCCTCTTTCTGTCTCTTTGCTATCTCGTAGCCCATCTATACGTCTATCTGCTTCTCTCCTTTAATCTGTCTTTCTGTCTCAATCCCATCCTGTCTCCCTCAGTCTGCCTCATTCTCTGATCCTTAATCTTTAATTTCATGCAGCAGAAGATGGACAGGTTACTTTAATGCCATATACTTTCTACCAAGTAATTCATTTAAAAAATAAGAACACGGACTGACAAGATTCGCTTTTTTGTGTCAAAAAACTGCACCTATGTTGCTCAAACTCATCTATAACTTGCAGGTCAATGATACATTGTAAGTGAGCCTTTACTTGTATTAATAGGTGTTGACATAGCCCACTTTTTTATGAATTCAAGCAGTTGCAGCGGAGTCAGCACGTGACATTTGTTTGCTACAGACAGTGTGCATCACTGGTTTCACTGGCATTTAAAGGTTCAGGTATAAGACTAGGTCGGTCCAATGTGGCCTTCCTGCATCTTTACTCGAGGGACTCTGAGAAGTGTGTGTGTAAGCCTCTATACAAACATGTGTGCTTTTATGTGTACATCTTAATAATAAACAAGAATTACAGATTACATCGGTTGGCAAATACTCCAGAAACAAACATGGCTCTTACTCTCTATTCCTCTCTTTGCTTATTGTGTGCTTCCCTCTTCTGGTCAAAAAGCAAACAATCACATCATTTAGATAAAATGAGAACTTTCTAAATGAAAACAACTGACCACGAACAATTGGCAGCAGGATAGTGCGTAATGTAAAATAAAATATCGGCTGCATATATACTCATATACAGTTAGTAACAAAACTACATTAATGATTACCTGGAAGCTTTAAGAAAATACATTTTTCAACCCACATGGCCAATTCCAAATTCAGAACATTCTCTGATTTAAATTTTGTGCATTACAGGGAGATAAAGAGACAGCTTGCAGCTGAAACAGCTAATAAATGTAATATAGTTTAATAAAAGCATGCAGCATTTAATAAAATTCGTCTGGCAAGAGGCTATGAAAGCATCCAGCATTTTGCTTGATCGGAGTTGCTTCTGTACACACATAGTAGATAAAGGACTAATGTAAGTGATGATGTTTGGTGCAGCTGGAGGGGGAGCATCTTAATATTGAGCAAAGGTAAGGGGCTAGTGGCAAAGGGCTTGCAGATGCTGACTAACCCCCACGTCTGTAAGTGGCATAAGAGTGATGTCTAAGTGCCTTATCAGTGGGGTTTAGGTTTAAGCACAGGTGCAATTCAGACTGCAGCTTGAGGACACAGCAGTGGAGTTTAAGAGACCAGGTGACTTTGTTTCAGACATTCACAGGTTTAAACGTGTGATCAACGGTTTACAGCCGTCCATACTCACATATGCATTTCATCCATGCACTTCTTGCACTATGGATGCAGCTGAAATTTACACCACGTGTTTATCTGTTTGTTTCTTAAAGACAACACATTAACTCAGCTTTTCTCCCTTCTGTGTCACATGTTAAGAAAAAGAGAGACATCAATTGCATACTAATATCAGTGTGAGAAAGAGAGTGATGATTGAAGAAAAAATTATGAAAACTGAAACAAGTAGTTGATTATTTGACCTTTCAACTGCTCTGATAATTAAGATGTTTTTTTGACGAAGTATAAAAGCTGTGAAGTTCTTATATAAGGAGGCTGGAGGGGTGTCGGAGGGTGTAAATCACAGACTCCAGGAGAGGACAAAGTGAATGTGTGTTTTTTGTTTTGTGTGTTGTTTATCCTAACCCTAAGGAAGGGCTTTTCCCGTTGTTGTTGTCCTATAGCACAGCAAGCTGTGAAACTGTCACACTGCCCTCTAGTGGACTGGTGGGTGTATCACACACTTTGCGGTCATACTATGTTGCCAAATGTGTGTCTGTCTGTTTATCTGTCCTTGAATACCTTTGCACTTAAATGCTTATCATTCTTTTTGTCATCTGTAGTGATGCAGGTAAGAATAAGGCTAAAGATGAACACTGCTGTACAGGTGAGGAAGCAGGGTTAAACAAAATCATTGAGGATGTAAAACTCAATCATCACCATTAAATTTATCATACTGAACCAGAGGTGAAACAGCATTATGAATATTACTTCTGTAATTAATGGCCAAATTTCAATCATTTGCTTTGAATCAAATCTCAATGTAAATTACGGAACAGTTTGATGACGGCCTGAACATGGCATGTGTTGCTACGAGTAAATGTCGGGGTCAGAATGAGTCACCTGTGAGGATGTTCTCCGCCATGACTTTGACCTGAACTTCCAGTGAGTGCTTGGAGGTGTACATGATCTCAGCGGTGACGTGGGCGACCTCGCCGATGAACATGGGAGACAGGAACTCTGTCCTCTCCACCCGAACCAGAGCTGCCAAACAGCGGTCCTACGGAAGAAAAACAGCAAGCCTAAAACTCATGCAAACGTACTATACATGCATTTACAACATCTAAGTTGTTTTTTTTTTTTAAATATGCTATGAAATAAACAGTTACTTGACTGCAACAGCACTGGTAAGCATCTGGTAACTTTGCTCTGAAAGAAAATCAGCTGGAAAAGTTGGTCACTCGTATTGATTTATCCTGTTATTTCACTACTAGCGTATCCGTTGGTCAGTTTGTGCTTTACTGCAAAATATATAAATAATCTCTAAATGTATTTACTACAATTGGAAAATGTTTCTAACCTGTTCAATTCAACCAAGTTTAATGATTTAAACTCACTTTACAATATTTAATTACTGACAGAAGAAAAAAATCAACAACATCAGTGCCAGGCAATGTAAGAGGAAGACTGTGGGCTTAGTTTATGGAAGATGTTTTTTAAGAAGACTCATCGGATTAGCAATTTCCATAAATGATATACTTCAATTGTTTTAAAATATTCAGAAGTGCAAAGCCAGAGGAAGAAACAGAACAGATGGAATCTTTTTCACAAACATTTGACCATAATGTCTCCAGTTCCCCAACGAGGCGACAGTCTTTTGACTCGTTTAAAAGTACCATGATGTCTGCAAAAGATAAATCTGTTATGCTCTTAAAACATGTAAACTTTTGCAATCAGGGTAAAAAGATAAGAATAGACCGAAGAAACTTGGTTCTTAGTATGACAACACTTCAGTAATACACCACTGTGAGGAAACAATGCAGTTAATTATAAAAAGTAGTTCCTTCTGTAATTCTACATTGTCCTGCTAAATAAAGATATGTGGACTAACTTTATGTAATAACTACTCAAGTGAAATAGATGCTTCATTGTGAGCTGTTGGAAATTTCTAATTCTTCAAAATCAACCAATCACAGACACCAGGATAAAATTCTGCTCAATTAAATTATTTTAATTTTTTAGTGTAATAGAGTTGTGAAAAAAATCAGTGACCGTGCCAATGATTAAAACATTTAACAACATATACCATGACATAACCACTGCATAAATAATTAGAACTGAATTTGGCTTTGAGATTATTTTAAGGATACACACCTGGAAGTATTTTTTTATTTTTAAAGTTTAAAAAGTTTGATTTGTGTTTATGAAGTGGATGTCTATGAAAATGTTCCATTCATGAATGCTTTTATTTTAGTGTCCTTTATCTGAGCAGTGAAATAGAGATCACTGGGACAATATGATAAGAATGAGGATTAGTTGAAAGCAGGCTAAAGTTCACCAGGTGGAAAGTGAGGAAGGAAACTAATCTCAGTGAGGCAATGGTGAACATAAACTAATTAATGAAGTCATGAAGTCATGCAGTTTGAAAATAAGACATTTTGATGAAGCGTTATATTTTCAGTAAACAAGATGGACCGAGCAAATTTGTCATAGTTTTAATATTATTAATATGACCTTCTTAACTTTAATCCATTTTGTATTGCTGGACCAGCTGTGTTTTGAAAAGAAACAAATCCTTTTAAACCTTTTAAAATTGTTTGTTTGTTTTTTGTCTCTCACCCCGTTCTGTGTGTTGCAGTGTCGCGTACCGACGATGCATCCAGCTTCCTCCACCATCTTGAGGATGATGCCGCCGTGGACGTTGCCCACAATGTTGGCGTCGTCTGGCCGCATTATCCTAACAAAGAGAATACTTCAGCATGAATGTGGATCTGATGGCAGGATTAGGCGTTGTTAGCTTATTGTATTATAATCACATGTTCTGTTTTTAGAGTTCCCCGAGGCATAAGAGGCATTGCCAAGACATGAATGCAGCTTCCTTCTTACTGTAACAACATGTGGTGCTTTGATACTAATTTTTTTAAATGCCAAAAACTTGAGTTCAGTCTTGTCTTGTCTTGGAGGTCAGAAAAACTAACTGTGCAAACAGTTGGTAATGTGTTTTTTAATTCAAGTCACTGAGCATTTACGACGCACATTTCAATCTCCGGACATATCTAGATTTATTGAATTTATTTCAGCTAATATTTACATGAAGCAAGTATAAAAAGTAGTTAGTTGGAACCCTATCTACAATGTATCATCAAACAATCTGAGCTATTTGTTGACAAAAGGCCAGAGGAAGTATTCAGGAGCATATATGTTGATGTGCTTCAAGATGGTCACTCATAATTGGCTCATCAGGCACATCTCCACGTCTACATGTCTACGAACAGCATTATTATCTACAGGCAGTATCATTATCATTGACAGTATCATTATCACTATGCATCAGCTGGCTCTCATTCTTCAGTGTATGAGTTAAAACTAGTTCCACCAGTGACAATCTCAGATTCTCAGAGGCCATAAACACGCACCATGTCAAACCACACAAATATGCACCGTTGCACTTAGATGTGACTAATCCTGTTATTCAGATGGTTAAGACTTCAAGTTGTTTGTGTAATAAAAAGCACAAAATTGTTGACATCATTAGTAATCCTGTACTTCCCTGGAAGGGGACTGTTTACTTTCCATAGAACTGTGCAGCAGTCATGTTTGTGCTCACAACAATAATAAAAGAGTGCATTTAACGTCCTCTAAACAAAAACTTTCCTCTGGATGTGTGGGGAATTGATTGCAACATGTCCACCGGCATCAAGAACAGAGCAACAGCAGTGAAAGACACTTGGTACTGATGAATAACATACAGTAACTGGAAAATGGCTAACTGTACTCATTGTTATGCATTCAAATTCAACAGTACTGTACTACTGAAATACTACTGTTGTGAAACCTTCACTTTACCTGATCAGTTGAGGTTTGGAGCCCTGCTTAGCTCCAGCTTCTTCTCCGACATCATTGCTGACTTGTTGACTTTGAGTAGGTTGCCGTTTCTCCACCACCACTGCTGATTTATCCACCTCATCTGCTGGCTTGCTAATCCGAGGCCTAAAACAACGCATCTTTACACACTGCCCAACTCAGTCTTAATCTCCAACCTTCCCTTCTGTATGACTTATATATTCATAGCTTCTGTGGTTTTGGGCTCTGACGTTGCTAGTATGTGTGATATCATGCATTGTTGACGCTGACCCCGCCTTATAAGTCACGACTGGTCAAACTGGATCTCAGCACACCCTCTGATGAGACAGCATTTGACCAATAAAATCCAGATTTGAGTGAGGCAGATCAGGAACTATCTCAGTCAGTAATATATCTGCTGTAATGAATAATGTTGATACAAGGTGTTGCAGAATAATAATTATTGTGCTTTAAACAGTACGAGCCCCAATTAGTTTTTCAGTAAATTGTTGTTCTTTGAAATAAATTTCCAAAACAGTGCATTACATAGTGTGTGTGTGTGTGTGTGTGTGTGTGTGTGTGTGTGTGTGTGTGTGTGTGTGTGTGTGTGTGTGTGTGTGTGTGTGTGTGTGTGTGTGTGTGTGTGTGTGTGTGTGTGTGTGTGTGTGTGTGTGTGTGTGTGTGTGTGTGTGCATATACACAACACTATGTGAAAGTATGGAAATAATGTAATAAGGGGTTAATGGAAAATATTTATCAAACAATTTTTTTATTGGTTGAAAATTGATAAGATGACTGGTGTGGACTACAGCCTGTATACCCTGTGAATAAATGTAATAAGAGGAGAATTACCACTGGATTTATTTCTAACTTCCTCTGTACCTACAGGAAACAATATGAGAACAGTTTGTTTCAATTGTATTAAAATACAGGTTACAACTAACTGAAAAGACATAGTACTGCTATGAACAAATGCATTGACCAGAATCAAAATCTTCTCACTGCCTGCTGAAACAAACACTTAAACTTTGCCTGTGTTGAGAAGAATAGTGGCAAAAACAGCTTCAGAATTAGCTTCAGAAAATCATATCTTGGTGTCATTTCTGTCACAAACACTGTCAGTAAGAACACAGAAAAGCACTCGCTGCTGTGGGGAGGATGTTGAATCACAAAAAGGACTGAAATGTACTTTAGCCGGGCGACTGTACATCACCAGACACAACAGGCATTTGTAAAACATATTCACACCTCCATCCTAAAGGCAGCATTACTGTGTGTTTGCACACTAACGGGCATATTCACACAGGATGTTATTGTGCCAGTAAGAGTCCATCTAAACGACAAAAGAACTGAAATCCTCCTCTTGCCATTCGGGGATAGAAAGTCTAAATTGTAAATCCTATAGCGGCTTAAAGATATATGACTGTGACGCAAGCAGCCAAGAGATAGCCTGGGGGGGGGGGGGGGACAAAGCAGGTTGCCGGATTGAGAGATGGAGTATGTGATGTCTCAAACCTCTTAAAAGTGAAGTAGCATCACAGCCACAACACACACTGTTCCTTGTTAGCTTGAACACTAAAATATATGTTTAGAAAATTGTTTCACTTCACTGATGCAGCTTCAGAAAGGTGAAATGAAGGGAATGTGTCATTTGGGTTCAAATCAGACTTTGAAGTGTCCTCTTTCTTTGAAACTTAACTTTCAATAGTGTGTCAAAATGACACAATATGAAGCTAAACAAACAGGACCTTAAATAAATGTAGCTCACTGACCAAACTGGACATATTTAAGACATGCTCGGTTATAGAGTTCTTTCATGTTCTTACTTTGGCATAATTTAAATATATGGTGCAAACTGATTTTTTATTTTTTTTTGGTTCAAATTTAAATGTTTATTTCTGACATGGTCATACGTCAATGGGCGGTCACTTCCACCTGAACTAATAAGGGTAAGCAGCTCAACCGTAGCTGAACTATATGGCGCCCCCTACAGGCGAGCACAAATACTGCCAAGCCCGCATGCTCCTGGGAAATGAAGCATATTCATTGTAAAGGTATTTTTAGGGTTTTTAACTGTAAGCAGTAGTCACCACCGCTGTATACTGCACATGTGGCTTGTTTGATTTCGTTGTTATTCCGCTATTATCTTTGGGGAAATACACAAGGGATCAAGGAGCCTACACGCTACACTGTACGGAAGTACTGTTTATAGGAGTCAAATCATCCACGACCGTCCGGTAAAATACAACTTTTACTTGAGTTGCGGTAAAACGACGGCGACCCTGGTGTGTCCTTGGCCGTTTAATCGTGTCCCACCGGTGTGAACCGAGCTGAGGTCATCACACACGATATGCGACCCCCCCTCCGGTCTTCGCCTCGGACATGAACACGATCCAAACACCCGGTTTTAATCATCATAAACCAGCCCCACATTAAACATCGTCCAGCGCCGGGCAGAATACAGACGACGTGCGTGTGCAGAAAGTGTGCGTGTGTCGAGCATTATAACGGGACCTGAAGCGGATTAATGGGGAAGCAACGACGCCGGTAGCCGCGTTTTTTTGTTTTTTTTTCTGGTGGTTCGTCGGTCATCACTACGTTATTTACACGTGTATGTCGGTCCCACATGCGATAACGTGTCGCAAAAAAAACGTCCTACCTGCACAACTGGAGAGAGGATGCTGCCTCGCGCGGCTGCGGCACCGACATGGCGGTGCGGATGAGGAGCTGTCGGCGGCTGTTGGCGTCGTGTTGCAGCGGAGATCCCGGTGCGAAGCGAAAGAGATGTGAGACGGTGCGCGGGCTGCTCTGGTCACAGTGTCTGTGGGAAATGACTCATTTCGATGAAAAGTAGAGACGTCACAGACACGTGGGAACTGTCAGCGGTGAAACAAGTTTTCAGGCAGTTTACTTATCAATAAAACCAATGTAAATATACAATCCCGTTTACCCCCTCCCAAAAAAAAAAATTAGGACGCCGTGTAAAATGTAAATAAAAACAAGATGCAATGATTTGCAAATCACATCAACCCATATTTAATTGAAAATAGACCAAACATAACATTTCAAATGTTGATACTGAAAAATGTTGTTTTATGAAAAATGTATGCTTATTTTGAATTTGATGCCAACAACACATTTCAAAAATTTGGAACAGGGTCAACAAAAGACTGTAAAAGTTGTGTAAAGCTAAAATAACACCTGGTGTAACCTCTCATAACTAACTGCGTTAATTGGCAAGAGATCAGTAACATGATTGGGTATAAAACCTGAAAATCAACCTCAACAAGACCGAACTGCTCCTCCTTCCGGGGGAAGACTCTCCCGCCTTCGACCTGACTAATACCTTGGACAGCTGTTATCCCAACCCTGACTGCGAAGAACCTCGGCGACACTCGACAGTCAACTCTCTCTTACTGCCAACATCACTGCAACAACACGTTCCTGTAGATACATGCTGCACAACATCAGGAGAATACGTCCACTTCTCACTCAGAAGGCGGCGCAGGTTCTGGTCCAGGCTCTGATCCAGGTTCTGGTCCAGGCTCTGGTCCAGGTTCTGATCCAGGTTCTGGTCCAGGCTCTGGTCCAGGCTCTGGTCCAGGTTCTGGTCCAGGCTCTGGTCATCTCACGTTTGGACTACTGTAACTCCCTCCTGGCAGGTCTACCTGTTAGTACCAGCTGACCTCTGCAGCTCATCCAGAACGCTGCAGCTCGACTGGTCTTTAACCTCCTAAATTCTCTCCCACTCCTCCTCCTCCTCCTCCTCCTCCGCTCCCTTCACTGGTTACCAGTAGCTGCCCGCATCCGTTTCAAGACATTGGTACTTGCGTACCGCGCTGCGAACAGATTGGGTCCAGTCTACATCCAGGACATGGTCCAACCTTACACCCCAGCCCGCTCCCTCCACTCTGCTTCTACCAATCGGCTTGTTGCTCCTCACTGAGCTAAACACTCTACAAAATCACAACTGTTTGCTGTCCTGACTCCTAAATGGTGGAATGAGCTCCCCAGGACATCAGAAACTCTGTACATCTTCCACCACAAACTAAAAACACACCTCTTCAGACTTTACCTTGAACAGTAGAACTTTAGTAGCACTGAAAATGCATCTTACTGATAGAACTTTGTAGTTTGGCTTTCTGGAAGAAATTGTATTTTCTTGATTCCTGTTGTTCTGGGTTTTGTACCCTCATAGTTGAAATGACCTTATTGTAAGTCGCTTTGGATAAAAGAGTCAGATAAATGTGATGTAATGTAATGTGATGTAAAACAAGCATCCCAAAGAGGCAAAGTCTCTCAGCAGTGAAAATGGGAAGAGGTTCACCACTCTGTGAAAGCCAATGTTGGAAAATAGTGCAACAATGTAAAAAATAATGTTCTTCGATGTAAAAGTGCAAAAGATTTGGGGATTTCATCATGTATGGTACATAGCATCATAAAAAAGATTCAGAGAATCCGGAGAAATCTCTGCACACAAGGGACAAGGCTGAAAACTACTTCTGAAAACCAGCTCATTTAAGATGCACTGAGGTGAAGTGGAAAACTGTCTTGTGGTCTGACAAATAAATATTTGAGATTCTTTTTGGAAATCATGGACGCCGCATCCTTCAGGCAAAAGACGAGAAGAACCACCCAGCTTGATATCAGCACTAAAGCGTGAGAAAAGCCAGCGACTGTGACAGTAAAGGGATACATTAGTGTATATGGCACGGGTAGCTTGCACGTCTCAGAATGAACCATAAATGCTGAACGATATATACAGATTTTGGAGCAGCAAGAATGGGACATTTCAGTATCAAAACACCAGCAACTTGTCCCCTCGGTTCCCAAATGTTTACAGAGTGTTGTAAAAAGAAGAGGTGATGCAACACAGTGGTAAACATGACCCTGTCTCAGGGTTTTTTGAGACGTGCTGCTGGCATCAAATTCAAAATCAGCATATATTTTTCATAAAACAACAAAATGTTTCAGTTTCAACATTTGATATGTTGTCTTTGGTCTATTTTCAATTAAATATGGGTTTTTATTTACATTTCACACAGCGTCACAGCTTTTTTTGGAAACGGGGTTATACAGTACTCCATTATAAGTAATGCATTGAAAATCCTACTTAAAAGTAGTGAAGCAAAATGTAAAGTAGCCAATTAAAGTAAAGATACTGGTTTGGTTCCTCTGACTGAAACCGATAGGCAATTTTTTGTGTTTTTTAGATGAGTTATTTCTAACATACAAGGATATGAATAATAAAACATTAGTGTGTTTAAAACAGCATGCTACTGTTGGTAGCTGCTGCAGGTAGAGCTACTTTGAACTTTGAAGTTTTATATGCAGGTCAGATGATCTCTGGGAGAGGAAAGAAGAGAAACAAATCTATTTTCAGTTTTGGACTTTTTCTTCCTCTATTTTTGTTAAGATATTGGGTCATGTGAACATTTACTGAAATAAAACCATGTGAGAGGCTATTGTTTGGTGGAGCTGTCTAAAATGTGCCTCCAACTACATACGGTTTATTCTAAAATGTCCAGAGCCAAAATGGAAACCACTGGTTTTAATTTTAACAAGGCTTTGTGTTTACTTTTTATATATATATATATAATCTTTTACGTCAAATTTGTATCTTAAAAAATTGTCAAGCTGTCAAATAATCTAGTGGAGTAAAATAATAAATAAGCATCAAAATGAATTACCCATGCAAAAATACAAATAGGCAACCTACAATAAAACAAGACTTGAGGAGGCCTAAATGTTACTTTTATTCTTAAATAAGGAAAAGCTTATAAGCCTACAAGAAATAGTTAAGCTGACATGTAGCCCAGTCAAAAAGCTGAATGACAAAGACATGTTTGTGTAAAAGAAATAGAAACCATAACCATGTCGATACCCATCACCGTCGGAGGAGGGCAGCAGAGACCGCATTTCCTCAAAGGTAATCAACAGAGGAGCAGTATTTCAAGATGCCTGATGTGGGCGCGTTTGACCGCAACATCCATCCAAGTGTCTCACCGACCAACGGCTTTTAGTCTGTTCAACTACTGACAGATGTGTCGCAAAGGCCTTTGTTCATTCAACAGTGAGAAATTTCCACATAGATATACCACATCATGTTCGCTGCACCACGTTTCAGTGGTTCAGTTAAGACTAGTGGTTTCTAGTTGTATATTTCAATTGTTTGTTTTGATATAGGCTAAATCACAGTTTACCCTTGTGTGTGAATAATGCCTATGACATCAATGGAAACAAATGGACCACACAACAGATCTAACCACGACATCGCAGTTTTATTTGTGTAAAACATATATACAGTATTTGCAGTAAATAGCAAAAATAAAACACATCCCATAAGAGATACTTCCTGAGACATTTTATGTCTACAACGTTCATCTGCACAGACTCAGGACACTGATGTCTATTGTGCAAACTCATACATACAATGACCCCTTGGGTCTTACAGGGCTGTTTCAATGGCCCTCATCTTCACTTAGTCCGCAAAGAGGACTAAATATTAAACAACGTTATACATACATGCAGATTTTTTTTTTTCAAATACGACTGTCTAAATGTGTCAACTTATACAGGACAACAGACTCGTGCGCAAAAACCGAGTATATAATACTCAACCGAAACGATTTAACGATGAATTCTGGCTTTTCATCAACGGAAACGAAACGGTCAATCACTGCGTATTTACAAGTGACTCTATCTCAACATGTTTCCTACATATCAAACACTTTACACTCTTTTCACAGCTTTTGGGAGACGCGGCAACTTTTAACGTCTACCAAGGTCTCCACATCGCAGCGCTGACAGGCTGCACGCCTGACTGCGCTCGGCTGGGAGCCACTGCGCTGCTGCTGCGGGACTGGCTCTCCAGTCTGGAGTTGAAGCTGGATTTGAGGCTCAGGAGTCTCTGTTGGATCTGAGGGAAAGTCCTGGAGCTCTGGGCGCAGCAGTTCAAGCAGGTTGGAGTGACGGTGGTGGACATGGACTGCTGGACGAAGTCGTTGACCCGCTGGCACGCGTCTTGATCCAAGCTCGTTTTGGGAAGCAGAGCGGTGACGCGCTGGAGACAAGCTTTGTAGCCATCTCTGTAACTGTCTGCGGAATCTGAAAGAGCAATGAAATGTTAGTTTTGTTGAATAAACACGATACGAGTCCATTGTTTCTAAATTTATCAGCAAAAGTGTTAAAGAAGAAGAACCATACTCACTTTTGGTGTTTACAAGGGGAATGTCACTGAGGAACCTCACAGTCATTTCCAGGATGTCTGCTTTTTCAAGCTTGGAGAAGCGAGTTTTCTGGAGAAAATTATTTTAAAAAGCACATGTTAAACCTATGAGCCTAAACATTGTCTTGGCTTTAGTAGTCTAGGCTACATATGCAAAGTGCATATATAGAAAATGTGTATTGAAGTAACTTACATCTCTGCCTGTGAGGGGAAGGATGAGGTTCTTCAAGTGGTTCAGGCTGTCGTTTATACGAGCGCGCCTTCTTTTCTCCATCAGCGGTTTCATAGTCTGAAAAGAACAGATAACATTTAGTATCCATTCATTTCATTCTGTGAAACAAAGATAATAAAGCAAAATGTAGTCACTTCGCTTACCTTTCTGAGCTCAAGAGCCTCTTTTCTTTTGGCAACAGTTAGCCTTGGAGAAAAAGACGGGAGAGATTCACAAGTCATGTTTGGAGATATTTTCAGGTTCGTCTTACTGACAGAGAAGTGTTCAAGAACGAGATCGGCGAAGATGTGTCTCCAACGGCCAAGAGCTGCGGTATATATCCAGGTCAGTGGCGTCGGTTCCCGTGTGTCACGGGTACGCCCCCAAGCCGACACAAAACGATTTGGACTGTCCCCGTCTTCGATGAAAACAACACAAAAGCATCACATTTAGAAAGATAACCATCTGTCTTCTTCTGTAATCCAAGCGTTACTGCAGTGCGTGTCTGCGTTATGATCCATAGACCAAATCAAACAAAATCTGCGTCAGATTTGTATGCGTAAAGAGGCTTAAAGTTTGGACGCATCGAATGCTCAGTGCCCAAATACCAATTTCGTAAACTCTTTAATTTACATCGTATTTAGTAGTACACAATTGGCGTCGTTGTTTCATTAATGTGTTGTGGTTTTGTTTAGTATAAAATGCATACTTCGTTACTGGTGCGTAATTACGCACAGCTTAGAGGTGTCTGCAAGCAAAATGTATGCCATATATCATTCATTTATTCTGTGATTTAACTATTAAAATATAACAAGCTACATTTTAAAAGTAATATTTTCTTCACGACAACAAATTTTCAGTTTGCATCGTCTATTATTAAGATTGTTTTGCCTTTTGAACTGCTCATCCTCACTGACTTTCGACTGTAATTTATTGTTTGTGTGGTTTGCCCCAGTCTTTTTTAATATATATATATATATATATATATATATATATCCTGTATATAATGCTGTGTATCTAAAACGCACACTTAGAACCACAGGATGCAATACATACATTGCTAGCATAGGGGTCAGGCTTGCGTGTATGGAAAAGTGTCCACAGAGATACAGACTCCTACTCCAATCACATACCCAAGCCACGCTACTTTCAAATAACATCTGCTCTTAGATTTTGACAACAATAGTTTTGCATATGACGATTTTATGCCGTTTCTGCCCGGGGGGAGTCTCTACCTGGATGGTGTATCCCACTGCTGCTAACGCATCATGAAGGGAGGTGGGGGCTAGAAAACAGAGGGTGGGTGGTGAGGATGCATGTTCTTCCATCACAATAGCCACCGCGAAATATAAAATGACCCTGGGTTTTAACTTATTGGGCGTTTTAAATGTTTAGACTGTTTACTCGGAATTTGACTTTAATTTGTATTTAATAACGAAACATTGCACCCTGCCAAGTGTGAAGCAAACTTTGAATCTTAGCTTTGAGATTTTTCTGATTTTAAATAAAAACTGAGGAGACAGGACAACCCATCACATGCCACTGCACTCAGGGGAACCACGCGCGCAGCACGCGCCACGGGAAACAGATGGCTGTCTGTTACAGAGCTCCCAACCCCACCCACCCCCCTAACATCCCTTTCTGACCCCACCCCCGACACACACTTCCTGCACCGCACCAGCATCCTAAGGAGCCACTCTCCCGGTCCGACCTTGGATCTATCCATCTCTTATCCATGCGCGCGTGCGCGCACACACACACACACACACACACACACACACACACACACACACACACACACACACACATATACTGTTGCATATACTCATGCACGTTTTCCATAAACTTAACACGCACGACACATGATCTCTACGCATTTTTGGCGTGGGTATCCCATCTGCATGCTTCTAATGGGTCCATGTTTGTGTCCAACTGAAACAAACCACTCACCCACCCCCTGTTGTACTTAGAGCTTCAATTGTCTCGTTTAGCTTGACTCCAGCATATTTCAGCGTCCAAGCTATCATGAAATGCTTGTTTATCAGTACTACATGGTGATGACGAAACACAAAGCTCAATCTGTTGACGGAGATGAAAGATGTTTGTCTGAGAGAGCATATTGCATTGCTCCGTCAAAAAAATTTTTTTTTGAAGGAGCAGTATCATGGTTCACACTGGGAAGAAAACATTGGGAAATCGTGCAGTTTTATTTTTGACATATTAAAATTTCCCAAAATAGGAACACATAAACCACCATTGCAACAAATACAAAACAATAAAATTGCACTTATGAGCACAACTTTTTAAAGGCAAACTAGGAAACAGAGTGCAGACTCTAATACAAAATTTGCAGTCAATTTTGTAACGATACTTTTGTTTTCTATAGTTTCTATAGTTTGAATTATTTTCCTCGCTCTATTTGTACAGTTTGATTTATTCATTCTTAAATGGGATAACATTTAGACAACTAGAATATAGGCTATATAAATTGGCGATTTATCCATACAGATATGGAGTGTTTCTACAATTTAAATAAAACAAAGTAAGTGAATAGTGCTAAAGAGTCCAAATGTGAAGGTAAGCATCATGTAGACACGATCTTGCTTCAACAAAGACAAACCCTGCCCTGAAATTGATAGGCACACTTGCTGCACGCGCCCCTCACCGCCCCGCTGGGATACAGGGATGATGGAGACGATCATTTTTGGGGGGAGGAGCTTTTCAAGTTTTGCTTTTACGGTTAGAGTCCTCTTTTGTCTTTTCAAGAAAATTCGGCGTCGGCAACCCATCTGTGCAGGCCAGATAACAGGGAGCCTTTGTCTGATAATGTACCAATACTTCACGTGAATTAAGAGTGGGATGGGGAAGACACGGTGACTTTTGATGTGAGCGGAGAGAAAACAGGTATTTTCACCAATAACTAGTGTTTATGACCCAACAAGTCGAAGATGTTTCACAGTTACTAAAACTGAAAGATACTGTGTTGATATTGTAGAAATGCTAAGAATGTTTATCTCTTCTTCTTCTTTACATGCAGTGAAAGATTGCCAGTACCAGACATCGCACTGCCTTTGTGGGTGCAAAATACAGTCATGCGGAAAAATAAGAACAATATGTGCTATAGAAATGTTGACTTATTCAGTATGAGGAAGAAAAGGATGCTCTTTAAAAAGTTCCTACAGATAAGGATGATACACTTCAATAAAAGGTATATAAAATTGACATTTTGCATTCGTTTTTATAGCTAATTCAAATAAAACAAAAACAGATTAGCCACATGGAAAAATCCAGTACAGTCTTTCATTTATCATACTTTCAAATCCATAACATTTGAATCAGAGGTTCCAGATCAGGACAAAGCCTTGGTTGTCCAAAATCAAAATAGAGCAATACAGTTTGCCAATAGTGAAGAACAGGCCTTTTGGTTTTAATGTTCTGTGGACAGATAGATCAAATATAGAGTTGTTTGGACAGAGGACATGTTTGGTGCAGAATAAAAGGAGAAGAGCCTCACCAACTGTGAAGGGTGGTGGTGGAAACATTATGGTTTGTGGTTGCTTCTCTGCCTTGGGGACTGGGCAGCTTTAAGTGTTTTATTTAATTATGAATTCTGCATCATAAAAAAGATGAGAGGTCATCGCTCTAAACATTGAACTTTAAACAGAAGTGTGCTCTCAACAGGATAATGATCATATAAAGTATGGTTGGTCAAGTATACCACTATACCACTATACTATACCACTGTTTCAAAGAGAATCAAATGTTTGTTTGTCCAAATAAGTTTAAAAAAAAAAAGTTTGAATATAAAACAAATATGTGCTCATTTTGATTTTGATGCCAGCAACACATCTCAAAAAAGTTGGAACAGGGGCAACAAGCTAAAAAAAAATATCTGGTGGAACATCTCACAACTAATTAGGTTAACTGGCAACAGATCAGTAACATTATTGAGTATAAAATGAGCATCCCAGAGAGGCAAAGTCTCTCAGCAGTGAAGATGGGGAGGTTCACCACTCTGTGAAAGACTGCGTGGGAAAATAGTTAAACAATTTAAGAATCATTTTCCTCAACGTAAAATTGTAAAGAATTAGGGGAATTCATAATTTACAGTACATAATATCATTAAAAGATTCAGAGAATCTGAATCAATCTCTGTACGCAAAAAACAAGGACGAAAATCAATATTGGATGGCTGTGATCTTCGGACCCTCAGACAGTACTGCATGTAACGTCACGATGGGTTGCCACTTTGTTGCAGTCAATCAGCCTCAAAGTTCAATATATTGTCCATCTGGAGACGCCTTTCTTTTCACAACAGCTGTAAAAAGTGGTTATCTGAGTTGCTGTAGCCTCTCTGTCAGCTCCAACCAGTCTGGCCATTCTTCTCTAAACTCTCTCAACAACAAGGTGTTTCCTTCTACAAAAAAAAAACCTAGCTGGATGGGGGTTTTCTGAAAGGGGGGGGGTGCACCCTTATGAGTAAACTCCAAAGACTCTTCTCAAAACAAAAACAAAAGATGAGCAATTTCAGAAATACTCAAAACAGCTTTTCTGGCACCAAAAATCTTGTCACGGTCAAAGTTACTGAGATCACATTTATCCACATTCTGTTTGATGTGAACATTAACTGAAGCTCCTGACCTGTATCACAGGATTTCACGCATTGCACTGCTGCCATGTGTTCGGCTGATTAGACAAATGCACGAATAAGGAGACGTACATCTGTTCCTAATAAAGGGCTCAGTGACCCTGAGTGTTAAAGACACCCAGACTATGAGATATAACATGACAACTTTAAAGGTTGGGAATTATAGGCCGGGCAGAGCAGATTTTAGTGTTACCTCTTCCACTGGCAATAATGTGTTAAACTACACGTGAAGTTCTTCACCACTGCTGTCATTCTGATGAAACACCACAGCATGCAGTGATGATAGGATAAGATTTTCCTTTCGATCATTCTCATAAA
This sequence comes from Brachyistius frenatus, assembly GCF_029030835.1. NCBI lineage: Eukaryota > Metazoa > Chordata > Actinopteri > Embiotocidae > Brachyistius > Brachyistius frenatus. The sequence goes on from NW_027210926.1 coordinate 81,570, forward strand.
CCAAAGTTTTAAATTTACTGTCCACTATCTACTCAATCAACTGGAACTGATCAATTTAGCTCCAAAATAATGACTCTTACAATTGGCTGCTCCATCCATTGTCTATCCACTCACATATTTTTAATCTTCACTGTGTCATCAGAGGCAATACCAAACATTTATAATTCTATAGTCTTACCAAAGCAGGGCTTAAAAAGAAGGCATTTGTTGATTTTAGCAAAGCAGTTGATACGGGTGACTATACCGGCATCAACTATCATCATTTGAACAAGTTGGAATTGATTTGATTTCCAACGGAAAGAATTTTCAAATTAAGGTGTTTGATGAAGCTGCAGATGTTTCTGAACACTAAACAAAAGGGTTTCTTTTTCACTACTGCTGCTCGACAGAAGAATCAGTGTGATTTTTGAGTGTGTTAAACAGAGGGCACAAAAACACACTAATTTCTGGGTAAAATAATTACAGCTGCAGATATTTTGGCAGGTGATGTGTTCACATGCAGAAACAACACTGTCAAAATTCCTGCACTACACAAGAAAGTCCTTTTGTGGAAGAGCACTATTTATTAGTGTACTACGGGAAGCACATCATTTGGAACAGAGCCATAGTGACTCATCTCTTAGACTGAAATTATTTTCTGGAGCACGAATAACTCTTTCAGTGTACATAGGTGCCTTTACTTTAATTTTTGTAATAAAACTAATATAAATATGGACTATGTGGCCCTTAAAGAATACTTAATTCAGCATTTCTCTCCATGACTCCAACATCCAAGGTTTACAAGTTGTCTGCCTAATGGTTGTGTATTTGCAGCCATATTGACAAAAAGTTAAGAGAACAAGTCATCAGGAATGTTGTGACATTATCAGAATTTGGTTCTTGCAATGAAACACAGCATGATTAACCATCCTTGAAATGCTTTTCAATTTACTGCCTGCTCTCATCTACCGAGTCACAGTAAGACAACATCACGGTTTCCAAACAACAGTAACTAACTAAACATTAGAATTAAAACACATATCTTCAGCTCGTTTCAAGTTTTACGTTGGTTTTCGTAGTAATGTGACTAAAACTAAACAAAGGCAAAAATCTGACAAATCATGTTGTCAAGTGATGTTTGAAAAATTTTCACATCCTGACACAACAGTGTCACAGCAAACAAATAATATAGCTTTGTAAAATGTTGACAAGATTTTTTTGGGGGGGTGGAGGGGGGGGGATTTCCCAATACATGCAGTAAATTATGCATCTTATCCTTCCCACATCAACAAAACAAAGACCTACAATCCCAGTGACAAAGCAAGGCAAAACAAAACACAAAACGACTTCAGTACCTACATTTCTGATCATCTTCAATGAAACATGCTAAATATAAGGGAAGATATGCTATATCAGACATAACTTTTAAAGTACAATTCTGTCTTCATTCTATCAATCAATTTGATCTTTTTGCGTACACCATAATTTTATCCATTACCATTTGAAACTTCAGTACAACCAACCAGAGTAAATTTGTTCTTTTCAATCTATCTTTTTCATTTTCAATCAACACATTTTGTTTTTCTATCATATTTCTTAATTGTATCTCTTGTACATTATGTACTTTCATTTGTATTGGATTAAAAGCTAATTTACACTGACCTTATTAACTTTCACTAAATTTCAAGCTAATCTATGTATAATATAGCTATATATGTATATTTTTACAACAAGCTGCAGTCCCCACCTCCCTCAAATCCACCACCATTGTCCCTGTCCCGAAAAAGACCGAAGTCACCTGCCTCAATGACTACCACCCAGTCGCACTGACCCCAGTCATCACAAAGTGCTTCGAGAGGATGATATTATTGTACATCAAGGACGTCATCCCAGCAGACCTGGACAGCCACCAGTTTGCTTACCGAGCAAACAGATCTATGGCGGACACCGTGTCCATCACACTCCATTCGGCCCTGTCTCACCTGAAGCACCCCAACACATACGTCAGGATGCTCTTTGTTGACTTCAGCTCTGCCTTCAACACCATAATCCCCCTGGTGCATAAACTCAACAACCTTAGACTGTCTACCTCACTTTGTTCATGGATTCTGGACTTTCTTTCAAACAGACCACAGGATGTCAGGATAGGGAACCGGACATTGACAACCACCATCCTGAACATGGGTGCAATGCAGGGCTGTGTGCTCAGCCCGGCCCTCTTCACCCATGACTGTGCCCCCCACCTACTCCTCCCAGACAATAGTGACGTTTGCCGACGACACCACTGTGGTGGGACTCATCTCCAACAACGACGAGACGCACTACAGACAGGAGGTCCAACATCTGGCTGAGTGGTGCTTGGACAACAACCTGGTCCTGAACACCACCAAAACCAAAGAGGTCATAGTGGACTTCAGGAGAACCAGGAAGACCACACCCTCTCCACTCTGCATAAGTGGGGAGGAAGTGGAATGGGTGGACAGCATCAAATTCCTGGGACTCCACATTACTGAAGACCTCATTTGGACCCACCTGTTGAAGAAAGCCCAGCAGAGACTCTTCTTCCTGAGGAAGCTAAAACAAGCTGGGCTGCCCCCTGAACTTCTGGTAAACTTCTACAGAAGCGCAATTGAAACCATGTCAGTGCGTCAATGTGTGGTATGCCAACTGGACAGCAGAGAACAGGAGGGACCTGGCCCGGGTGGTTAGAACAGCACAGAGGATTGTGGGAGTTACCCTCCCTGACCTGGACACTGTGTATGCTGGCCGCCTGGAGAAGAGAGCCGGCAACGTCAGCAAAGACATCACACACCCGGGTCACTCTCTGTTTGTTCCCCTGCCATCAGGAAAAAGATTCAGGACAATCAAAACCCAGACTAACAGGCTGAGGAACAGCTCACGCCCGACATTGCTGCTGAGAACCAAAAATAGGCAATAAAACGACACTTTAACAAAGCACTTTGTCACTTTGTTTAAAGCCGTTGATGCCTGTGTTTTATCTTTAATATATTTATTTAATGTCTTGTTTTATCCTTGTTGTTTTTACACATCTTTTACCTGTTCTGCTGCTGAACTGATGAGTTGGCAACCCAATTTCGTTGTATCTTTTTACGATGACAATAAACATCCTTATCTTTATCCTTATATTACTACCATGTATCGACAGAATACGATTCTAGTAGATTTCTGTATGTCTTTCTAAATGAAATATAATTAGGATTGCTTTGCTTTCCAAATGAATGTAGATAAAGCATTCTGACGCTGACTAACTAATACTTCAAAACTCCTACACAAGACAGGCAAAATTTGTTCTGTAAATCAGTCCAAAAGATAAAATTGTTTTCATCTATGAAATCATTACTCATTTCTATCTCTGTATGTAACTGATTCTATGCTCAGGTTTAAGGAACTAAAAGATTGTGCCATTAGGAAGTATTTCTTGGAATAGATATTAGCTCACTTGTTTTTTCTTTCTATAGAATTTACAGAATTTACATTTTTATCCTTTGAGGACACCCATATTTTTGGATACACTGGACCTGCATGATACAATAGACTGTTAAGAGTTGCTTTAAACCTACATACAAATGTTGTATGGTGTTCTATAACAAAGACATGCAATGCTTAAAAACAAAAACAAAAATGTACACTTGTTAAAGTCAACAATAAGAATTTGTCTATTATTTTCTAGATATTGAATGTATTTTGTTTACTCAGTGGACTGCTAATTCATTGCTTTATGAAGAATTATTTTGTTGTTAAATTGACATTATTTCTTACAGACTGTTGGGTTAATGCATAAACTGTCTCTTCACTGGTAGAGATTTTTCAATGAGCTATTTATCCAGTAAAGGCAGCAATTATATAGGGAAGAAGATTTGATTAAGTTTCTTTTCATTGAAAAATGGAGAATGCAGAAGAAGCAAAAATGTTCAATCTGTGGATGAAGAATAAAATCATTGAAACCCAAAATACCAAATTAATATTGCTTAATCAAAGTGGTGAATTTGGTAACCAACTACAGATAACAGAAAAACTACCAAATCTTAAAGTAATAAGTGTTATAATATCATAATGAGTTATTATGAGGTGAGATGTAAAATAGTCTGACCACCAGTTGGCCTGTTAAAATACAAGGTGGCTTAAGGAAATAAAATATTGTAAAAGTACTGAGAAATATGTATGTGTTTCAGTGTTGCTGCGGCAAATCTGTCTTTAATCACTTTAGTAATCTCAGTGTGTTTCCATCACACAACCAGTCTAACTTCTTCCCACCAATTTGGCGGCAACTAGAGGGTTGGCTCACATCAGCAACAATAGAGCAGCTGCTCATCAGCATCAATAGGCGCTGGCTGACCTGTGGCTTTATGCGTTTGCGCGCCTTTTTTTGCCTTTCATTTCCCTGAGAATCCCCTCATTGAGACGTCGGAGGTTAATAATAAATCTGAGATCCCTCCGCGACCACAAAACCAAAGATCAAACATCATGACTGTCTTTGTCGACAAGCATATTTATTGAAAAGCTTTTGTCAATGACAAAATATCAGAAATGTCACAGAAAATGTTTATTTTTCTTACATGCCATCAATTAATAAAATATAATCCTATCCAACACATGGTGTTTACAGACTATTCTGTTGCACAGACCAAAATACTTTTAAGCCCATCGTGCAAATCTCAAACAAAATAACCCTTGGGGTTTTACAAAAGTGTTGTCTACAACCCAGATCTTTGAAACCCCAAAGAGGATTGCATTTAAAAAAGTTCATAAACTTCAGTTTCTCTGAGATCTGTGCTCCTCCTTTCTGGCATTAAACGCAGAATCAGTCAAATGCTGAATCAAATAATTATACAGCAACTTCAACAATTATTTTTTCTTATTTCCTAAGACTATTAGTAGAATACAAAGGGGTAATATAACATCACAAAATAAATAACACGCATCAAATAAATGTCCATCCAGTCTACCAAGGTCTCCACATCGCAGCGCTGACAGGCTGCACGCCTGACTGCGCTCGGCTGGGAGCCACTGCGCTGCTGCTGCGGGACTGGCTCTCCAGTCTGGAGTTGAAGCTGGATTTGAGGCTCAGGAGTCTCTGTTGGATCTGAGGGAAAGTCCTGGAGCTCTGGGCGCAGCAGTTCAAGCAGGTTGGAGTGACGGTGGTGGACATGGACTGCTGGACGAAGTCGTTGACCCGCTGGCACGCGTCTTGATCCAAGCTCGTTTTGGGAAGCAGAGCGGTGACGCGCTGGAGACAAGCTTTGTAGCCATCTCTGTAACTGTCTGCAGAGTCTGGAAAGAGAGGATATTTGATCAGTGGCTGGAACTTAATATTAATTAGATGTGAAATAAAGAGAATGATTTTCAGATGTATATATCGTAGAGAGGGTGCTCACCTTTGACTGGAGGAGAAGGAAGGTCTCTGAGGAAGCGGACAGTCATTTCCAGAATATCAGCTTTCTCCAGCTTGGAGTAACGTGCGTTGTCTTTGCCAACAAGGGGCAGAATCAGGCTCTTTAAGTGATTCAGACTGTCATTGATGCGAGCACGTCTTCTCTTCTCCAGTAAGGGTTTCAAAGTCTAGAAGAAAACATTAAAAAGCGTTAATCAGCTGCTCCTTTAATTGAGTCAAATAAGAGAAACTGTTCAAGTAACATAAACAGTTGTGGAGTTTGTCTCTTTCTTACCTTTCTAAGTTCGTTGGCTTGTTTCCTCTGGGCCACGGTGGACCTTGCAGGAAGAGGCTGGTTAGCCTCGGCAGTGATGCTGGGACTCATTTCTTTTGCTGCTTGTTGTGCTTTTTGAGTGGAGATACTTGGTCTTGGAGCGGCGGAGCTGAAGTGTACAGCAGAGATGGAGAGCCCTCTATTTATGTAGACCCGGGGCGTCAGAGGGGAGGGACCACAAGCCATTGTGCTGAAGGGTTTGACACAGGGGGGCGAAGCCCTTGGGAGATGAGTGGAGCTCCTGTCTGGACCATCTGGCCCCGTTGGGCCCCTGCGTCTGTACGCTGGTATGCGGAGTTTCGTGATAGTATTGCGTTTTATTGCGTTAAAAATGTTCAGCTTCAACGTTCATCCAAGCTCGAATTACACATTTAATGATGTTGTTTCTCTTTAACACGGAGCAGGTCTGCTCTTGTAATAGATGTATTCAACAAAAAATATGGCATCGTCTTGCACATAGCCTGTATTGTTAATAAATTGGTCAATTTATTTTCAAAATAATCTGTGTAACTGTTAGTTCATTCATTGAAAATATCCACAAATTAAATATCAAACCAATAACAGAAAATCATACGAACCTCCTGAGAGCTGCACAGTTATGAATAAACAAATATAAATATGTATTCAAATAATACACACGTAGCCAACATACATACAAATCAATGCTTTTTAATGCTACTGGGCTCTTCAGACCTCCAGAAAACAAAAAGAACCAGATGAGTGATTCTGAGGTGACGAGACTAATCTATTCCTAAAATTAATAAACCTGCGACCCAAGCCACGCTATGTATGGATTAACATCTGCTTGTGGACTCTCAGAAGCTTGTTTCCAATATCAACAACACGGCGTTCACCTGTACCAATGGGGGAGGAGACTGACGAATTGCTATAGCCTACAAGCAAAGAGATGCGTGCATTTGAGAACTATGAACGTAAGATAAAGAATATATTTCTATAGAAGAGCCATAAAACACAAGCCTGCTCAAAAGTTTAATTAAAAACACTGTAATATGAGCTAATATGATTCAGCGAAAGACTGGACTTCTTATTCAGTGCTCCCTGAAATCAAAATCCTTTAAACACAAATAGTCTATTACAACGTTTAAAATTAAACTAAATAAACTTTTACTTCAACATATTTACAAAGTGTAGGTTTGTCACTGCTGCTTACATTACACTAAACGGTCCTGTAAGCTGCCAGTGGGATTCACGCGTTCGGCACGCGCCACAACCGGCTCAACAGATGGGAACCCCCCCCCCCCCCCTCTCTCTCTTCTCGTCTTCTGTCTCCACACACCACACACAGCCCCCTCCCCCTCTCCCACTGCTGCACCACTGCGCTGCTGCCCCCATCATCCGCATCCCGGCCGGCTCATGTCCCGTTCTTGTGCCCTCTCACCATCAATGTGCTTTTTTGTCCCTTTTTTTTTGGAGGGAGGGAGGCTTGGGTCACAGAGCAGAAACACAATGGCGCAATTGTACTATGTTAATAACAACTATAGCAATGAGTAATACTACGCAAGGAAGTCCTAAAACCAAACTCACACACACAAAAAAGACACCAAACAAAACAAAATGCAACTGCAAATCTAGTTTTCATTTAAACTGAGGATTTATCACAATGCTCTGCTCTTAAAACAAATTCAGTTATCGGTTGCATTGTTCTGAATATAATTTATTTGTGGCAAATCTGCTTTTAAGCACCAAATTGTTCACTCAAGCCTTCAAGGTTTGAATGGACAATGAAGAGCGGGAACAGGTGCATCAGTTTCACTGGATTAATTTGAAAACAGATCGTTGGCTCAACAAGCTCATATCATTTTGGTAAAGAGAACGCAGTTCGTCGACTGCAAGCTGCCTCGCTGTAGAGCTTGAGGGATTTTAACCCTCTTGCTTTGTCACGCATTATAGATGCGTGGTTTTGCACGCGCCCTGCCCCATGGGGCCCCAAATAACTGCCATCCAGTCCAGTCTGGGAACTGGCCCTTCGAGATAAGACAAAAACAAAAAACAAAAAAAAGTCCAAGAGAGGCTTGGGTTAGGAACCTTTTTGTCTTGGTTTCAGCGTGGGTATCCATCTGTGCAAACTCGAAGCACAGTGATCCTTTGTTGAATAAGGACGTACAGAAAAGTGGAATCAGTTTTTCAGTATCTGTTCGGGAAAGGGATATAATGAGCTTTTTTGTTTTCTTTCAGTACTGAATTCATCCACTTGATATTTGTGTCGGATTTAAGTTAGATAAAGAAAAAAACTTACAAACATGGTTATTATTATTGACGATAAAATAAATAATTAGTATTCGTATTATCAGCTGCATCACCTCTTAACGTATATTTCGAACAGTAAAAAGGCAAAAAGGTATCTTACTTAGACAATTCTCATTGAAAATCTAAAATCGTAAGTCTTTAGTTTGAGTTTATAATGTGATAAGTTAGAATGTGGTTGTATAAATGGCATGAGACTGACACGTGCCAAAGTCTTCAGACAGATGGAGCTGGAGCGCAGGTTCACGGAGGCGTGAAATCAATAGCGTCGACGGACTCTGCGCTGTGGAAGGTGATCGTCTCCATCGCGGCTACAAGGAAGGTTCCAGACTTTTAGGTTTTACAGGCCTTCAAATTGTGACTGCATCTGAAAGGGTGTCTGGCATCCCAAGCCAAAATCTACGCCACCATTATCCGCATGGCCCTGGAGCGTCTGTGTAGGACTGCAGGCTGGTGTTTGAGTCTGAACACAGCGACAGACACGCCAAGTTTGATCAACTATCATAGTTATATATGTAGACTTAAGTCAAATGCCACAGTGAGGCACATCATTTCCATCTCGATTAATTTAAATGCATATTTATTTAAATAAATTGAATAATTCTGTATGGCTTTGAGCCTCTCTGTTCATCCATTCACTTACAAAAAGAGCATAAAGTGCGTTAAATGCTATTTCAGGGGGTCAATCACACTTACAGTAATGCTTTGGTGAGTGTCTAATGAGAAATGTAGAAGTCTTTGAAATAACTTCTAATGTCAAAAAAAGAAGCTGTAACAGTATAATTTGATTAAATCTGTCAAAACCCAAAATGTTTGGTAATTAAGGATTCAGCCAAGATACTGTGTGGTCGATACACCATTCTGCTGTGTGTTACGGTCACAGACAAGACAGCGAAGTGAGGGGTAGGCCAAGTGCTCCTGTATTCATCAGCCTTGTTTTAGTCCACTAAAGTTAGATATTAAGATGTAGGGTTGAGAACAGCACGAGCCGAGAGTACCAGTGGGTTTATCACGAATTCATTTTTCTTTTTTCCCCCTGCAGTTATGCACTGAAAGCTTTAACAAGATATTAACATACCAGATACCACGTCCAAATATATCCAACATCTAAATTCAGACTGTCTATTTGAAATGAAACTATTAGTCCAGAGACAGAAAACTCATTTGATTAACCAGACACATACGAGTCACTTTTCAGGATAAAATGACCACTGTGGCTTGTCTTTGTCTTGATGTGACAGTAAACTGGTTCTGGACTAAGTCAGACAAAAACAATCCCGCATCATGCTAGGCTTTAGAAAATTATAAATGGCATTTTCTCAATTCACCAAAAGATTGACTAATAGTGAAAATGATCTGCAGAATAGCCATTAACTGAAGCTGTGCATATTAAATGGTTTTCTCACCATGAACAACAAGGTTAAAACACTACTTTATCTCAGTTTATATCTCTCAACTCTCAGCATATAAATTGATCAGGGTAGATGTCATTGTTGCTATGCAAGTGGCCTGCATTATATTTTAGTGCATTATATTTTAACCAGGAAATCGAGCATATTCTGTATATGCTCGATTTCCTGGTTAAAGTATAATGCAAAAAAAAAAAAAAATACTAACTATTCAAGCTATTCAAAAAGCTAGTAAGGGGACCTTGAGGGTATTACTTTCCTTTTTTATAGGGTTGAGAAAAACGCTTAGGCTGTTGCTCTCTCAAACTCGATCGGCGGTCTCTTCATGTTGACGATTAACATTGCAAGTCAGAAAATATCACTCACTGTAATGTCATCTAGGCTTGTTCTTTTTTAACGGCTCGGAGGTGGACCACAGCAGCCCGGTGGAAATCCGTGTTGTCCCAGATGACAACATAGCTGGGCTGCTCTGGTTCACCCCTCTGCTCAGCTGGAGAAAAGATGCCATGTAGTGCATCCAGGAATGTGATGAGTAAGTTGGTGTTGTGGGGACGGAGGACGCCTCGCTGGCTAATGGCTGCACACATGCTGAGATTACCTCCATGCAAGGACATTCACGACGGCACAGTGGCAAGTAATGTTCCATCTTCGTCCCCTTCTTTTGGCTTCAAGAGAGAGCTCGTCTCATCAATAAAAATATAATTGTGCTTAATTGCAACAGCAACTAGCTCCAAGGCTCTGAAACAGAGAAGAAAATATGAGCAGAAGCACATACATTGGATTACAGTTCTGTAATGTGTCTATCCAGTGCTGATATAATGCTAATTTCACAGTAAAATACTTTCTTGCACATATTCATAATGCTGTTCTCTCAGAGTTTTGCTCAAAGTACTTCCTGTAGACATGTTCAATCCAGATTCAGTTGCACAATACACAATTTAGTGTTAGACACGCCCACCTGGTAAATGTTATTGAATGCTGTGATGAATATTGTGGTTCTGGATTTGTCATGGTGATATTGGTATTTTCTGCCACCAAAATGTTCACAATAGCGACTTCCTGTTCTGATATGAACAGTCTGTGTCTTCTGCCACGGCCTGGTCGTCTCTCAGTTCTGTTGAAGATCCAAAAATATGATTTGATTGGTTACTTGAAGCTGACATAATTAAAATTTTTCAATATGAAATGACATTACTGTAAGACTGAACAACCATCACTGAGTAATATGGATACGTCAGTTGCAGCAATCTACAGTTTATATACTTAAAGAGCAGTAGCATAGTGTGGATAGCAGGTCATTTACCGATTCTCATTTCTGAATGTCCGGATGATAGATGCAACCGTGTAGCAGCGATCCATGGTTGAGCAAATGTGGCTCAGACCGCATCTGGGACAACTTTCCTTTCTCGTCCTTATCGTCCTCTCACACCACCTCTAGCTTTTTCTTCACCATTGACCACTGTTTTTCTCCCCCAAAAAAGGAAAGGTCACCTCATCTGTGGCATTTTTGTAGCTTTAAACCTCCCTCTGATTTTGTAATTGAACAAATAAGCATCCACTGTTTACACTGTGAAAAGTTAGTGTTGCCAATTGGTGAAATGAAGCTTGGCATTTTTATTGGCGTTGCTTTCCAAAGGAACACAAAAGATTTTAACTTTGAATGTTGTGCCTCATGATAACCGTGTTTTGCAAAAAATCAGACTTAGAATTTAAAAATGAATGTGAAGCAAACATTGTGCTTGACATTTTGTAGATTTGGTTAAGAGATTTGGTACAGAAGTTTCAGGTTTTATTGACTGTATTCAAGTTCTTGTTTTTAGTAAATAACTGTATGATCATTGTTAGGGTAAACACTCCTTTCTCTGGCTACGTCATGGCTCGTGTCATGAAGCCACGTCTGTGACTGTGAATCGGATTAAGGTGTTGGCGACTGACAGACACTCTTGCTGCATGTGGTGGTGGTACTTTGTGTGGAGGTCACTGTCTGTGGTGCTGAAGACTGACAGCGTGTTTGACAGGTGAAAGCCCTCTGGGGTGTTTAAGTCCCTCATCCAGCCCTGACAGAACATGTTATGTTGCTCCTCATATAGGTAATGTTCTCTACCACTGAAAGTAACCAACCATAACAAACACAGACAAAGACAGGTTGGACTCACTTGTTCTTTGGTTAAGATGTATGATAACCTGCATCAGACAAATGGCAATAAAATGGAGAAATGGAATTCTATGTTTGGACTTCATCATGAGAAGATCCAGCTAACACCCTGTTACAATGAACGACCCCTTAAACTACAAGAAAGCAGCCCTATTAATCAGTCTCCATCATGGAGAGTGGCATTGTTCCACGTTACAACAGGAAACTGTTCATTAGTCATAGTTATTATCTCAGCCTACGAGACATGTATTAGGTGCTATTAAAAGAAAAAGGCCCTCAAAATAGTTGCAATGTACTTTATATTGTATTTCTGGTACTCTTTGTTATTCATTCCAGTTGTTGCCCTAATTACAGGATAGGTCTCAGTCAGATGCCTTAAACTAAAAATGTCATGTTTTTTTAGCTTTTTTTTTTAATGAAAATATCCTTATTCTCAGCTGGAAACCAACGTGCCAGTGTTAAAAAATAAAGATGTTCCTAATATCAAATAGATCAAAAGGGGAGCATCAAATGTTAAAATGCAAAATATTTGTTTACATATATTTTTACATGCAGTTGTTTTGTACTGTTTGCTTATGTTATCAAAGCACTGGTATGATATTATTTCATCTTCTGGGGATGCAGAAGAAACACCTATTAAAATGTGCCAAGAAGCTTCCCACGCTTAAACCAACGCCATTTTCATAAAGCATCTGCCGCACCAGGCACGGAAGACCAAACTTTTTTGTTTTCTGCGACACCAAGTCCAGTTGACGTCACTGAATCTGTCCCCAAATCTCCGTCAGCGTCTCCTCAGGTCACGTGTTACATCAGACGGTAACAAAAGATTGATATAATAATCTAGATAAAACAGCACAATCGAGCAAACTGAATGATGCAAAAAAGGTCCCATCAAATTGGTCGGCTATATTAGACTTTCCGATTAAAGTTATTTCAAAACTTAAATATAAATCAAAGTCTGTTACGAGCCATTAGCTCATAATGTCAAATGATATGCCTTATGTCCTCTGAACAGTCTATTGGACACAGAGTACAAAAACACCAGTTAAAACTGTAAAACTGATCAGAATAAATACACATTGATTTTGAACTCATGATTAAACACAACCTAAAATAGAAATATTAAAGGAAAGATCAGAGATGGTTGAAAGGAAAAAGAGTGACTGGAAAGCTTTTGGAAATATCATGTACACACTAATTGTGCGACAAAAACTACACAGACGCTTCCTCATTTATTGCGTCTATTGTTCCTGTTTCACTTTGAAAATGAAGTGCAGCGCATCAAGCCCATAGCGTCGTTTATACTTTGAGAGGGGGAGAGACATTTTCATGTAATTGCAAATTGCATAAATGAGATGGATGGCTCAGACAGGATTTTGAATATCCAAAGAAAGCCTAACCAAGCCAGAAGCCAAGCTCCAAGCACACATCTGGTGGTGCACATTTGTTTGTCTCTTCAAAGTTGACAAAGGTAAACTTATAGCGTCGCATAGGCTTCTCCACCAATGGCTGTCGTTTCCTGCTCTGACAGACTTTTCACTCACTCACTTCAATGTGAGTTGAACAGACAGCCAGCAGCTCATCGCACTGCTGATGCTCGGGGAACAGGCGTGTGTGTTGAAATAGAGATACAACTTCAGAGTTGTTTATTTCGAAATAATGCTGCATATCACGGATTAAAGCAGCCCGCAGCTATAGGAGGAGGTATTGGACAGGCAGGACAGGGGGCTTGTTGGCGGTTTTTTTGAATGTTGGATTTCTGATTGAGGGGGATACATTGTGCTGCCATATCAGGGGCACGAGAACAGCACGAGCCAGGCGAACAAAGGCAGCAGATGGCTTTCCTGCTCCGATAAATTATTTTGAAGTTACAGGGACATGGGGGCCATAAAGAGATGTCCGGGGGGAAATCAGTTAATCACAAGAATAAATGTAGGCAGAGGTAAACTATACTGCAGTGATGGCTAAAATAGAGGATTGTTTCAAATTAAAGTAGTTTAAAAAACGGATTTCTTATGCTCCAAGTATTCGTTTCATTGCCTTATTGTAGGATAATGATCACAACAATTGGTAAAACAACAACATTTGCGCCGATAAAAACGATACAAATACTAAAAATGTAGTTATTTATTGTTGTTAAGAAAATTGTGGGTGTATGTCTGTATCTGCTTCTCTGTATTTCTTTAGATTTGTTTCCTCAAAAGGTGCAACAACGAAGTGGTCCAACTGATGAGACTCAAGCCTGCAGTGTTTCAACCATTTAAACAAAACTTAAGGGGTAAAAACAAACTATCTTTACAGAATTATAAATCGTATTATTCCGTATATTTTTCTGGACTGCTGCACGCTCCTGCACAGTCCTGAGCGCCACAGATTAATGCCATGAGGGGGCGTGGCCTACGTGAGGCGTCCGTCCACAATCACTAGTCTCCTGTCAGTGAGCCGCAAACCTCGTGTTGCAAGAAGGCGCACAATACAAATTCAGCCGTCAGCCAGGGACGACCTGCAGGAGCCGCTGCATGAAATGTGGAGCAGAGGAGCATTGATGCCACAGCCGGTGAGTCTTTTTCACTTTAAAATTAGATTTAACTTCATATTTAGAGTATAGGCAAGCCCTTTGTGTTTTGAACATGGATATGTAATATAGTACTTGGTGTAATCTTATGTCAGCGCTGTCAAGACATGAAATCTCAGCCACTTATATGAACTTGCTATTTGAATATGATAGTTGCTATTGGAATTATATGTAAGGTAGCATATTTGGTCTTTGTATTTAATGTAGCCCAATATGGTCTGAGCTTGAATCCAAGTTACATACAAGTTGAAAATGACATCTACAGGCCAAGTTACCTGTACCACGTGACTGTGGGGTTTTATGATATTGACACGTGCATTATATATTCTAATATGCTTATATCTTTACATTGCTTGTGTGGTGTATAGATATTGGTAGTCCATTGTTTGGTGCTGGGGTGTTACTTTTTCTAACTGCAGGAAAATAACCGAACTTGACTTTATATTATAAAAGAAAAACAACAAAAATATATGAACTCAGCAGATTCTCGGCGAATTTATCAGACCAGAGTGGTCGAGACTCTCTTTTTTTTTTTTACTTTTAACTGGTGCATTGTTGAAATGCCTGTCTTGTCAAATTAGTTGTCCTGTTTGTGTGCGCAGCTGTAATGAGGTGGAGTGTGAGAAAGTCTGACCGTAGAAATTCTCACTGCAGCTCACGGATGACTGGGTCGCTGTGGGACAGACATCACGCCTGCACGGTGAGTTCAGGGGCACAGAAGACGTCCATCACAAAGCTGCGAGAAAAACAGAACAAGAACAAAGATAACTGTAAGACATTAAAGTTACAATAATGATATTCTGTTTTAGAAAGTATGCTTATTCCTGCTTCTGCTGTCATGCTGTTTATTAAAAAAAATACAATAAAATAAAATCGGCACGGCAGGTATCACCATAACAAAAAAAAAAGTTATGATATAGAAAGCAGATGATGTGATTGTCTCTTTGGGTTTACATCAGCCTGGAGCTGGTTAAGTTTATCATGGAATTTATATGGAAGAGATTTTGAGCAAATTAAGAGGAAAACGTCTTTATTTCCAAACCTGCAGTCAGTTGCATTTGTTAAAAAGTAAAAATAAAAAAGTCACATTTGTTCAAATTTTATTGTTTGGATTAACAGGGCAATTCAGATCATTCAAGTAGCCTGTACGGTGACAACTTTATACATCAATTAGTTTATTCATATAGGCTATTCTTTACCTTTACTCAAAAAGTGTCCTTTAGGTCAAATGTCAGATTTTCTGAATGCATCTTCAGTGCTGATTAAAATTCCACGCAGTTTTGAGGGAATTCACCGACAGGGAGAAGTCTAATACACATTTTTAATGTCTTACCAACTAAAACAATGTAACGAATGTAAAAATATGTTTGCGCTAAGTTTGTTGCTAGTTTTAATATTTATTATATTACATTTAGAATTTAATTTGCATATAGTCTTTTAATGTCGCATGTAGACAGTTCTGTTTTTAATGTTTCCTTGTTTATGTGATTAGAGATTAACTTCAGCTTCACCTGTCCAACCAAAAGAGTGAAGACAGACAAAGAAAGAAAGAAAGAAAGAAAGAAAGAAAGAAAGAAAGAAAGAAAGAAAGAAAGAAAGAAAGAAAGAAAGAAAGAAAGAAAATGTTTGGGAGAATGGAGCATTTTGAATAAAGTAATTTGTTCTTTGTGTGTGTTGGTCTTCTTTCAACTGTATAATAAAGCGTTTGTCTGGTCTCTTTTTTACAAATAGTATACCGCTCGATGTTTCTATTATGGTCATTATTATAAAGGCTTTATTATTTGTGTTATTTGTTTACAAATAGCTACCAAATATGTTGCTTTTGCGGCATTATTGGCAATATGAGTATTTTAGATACAGTGAGGTAAAGACGCTTCTCTCTTACCACGCGAAGACCACTTCCCTGCACGCGATCAAGGTTAGTCAAGCAAAAGCAATTACTCTGTGGCACGCGCCAACCAGCTGAGCCGTTGACGCGAGGAGCTGCTCCATAGGCTGTAACAACTACATCACTGCGGGACTGTACGTTTGTCATAACCTAGTTTTAAAGGAGGTTTTAAAAGTGGAACGCCTTGCACTGCGTGGTAAACGGAGATTTGAAAAAAAAAATACATCATAAAGATGATGATGATGATAATGCTCATAATGCCGACGACGGTAATATTATTATAAATGATTTAAAGTGGAAAATTTAATCATATTTGTTGGTGGTCACTGTAGAGACATTTCTAGTTTCCATAAAGAAAAGATGTTTTTCTGGGTAGGTCATGAAAGTGTTAGAATAACTACCCTATCAGAGACAGGTAGCGGCTGCAGAAGACAGCGGTTTCATTCAGTTTTCGGAACAAACTCATAAATGTTTCACTTTTATCACCAATTTGAGAGCTTCACTGTGGACAGAACTGTTTTCAGATCTTTCTATAAACCAGCAGCGGGTTGTTAGGCTACAAGAGACAGGAACTTGAGCAGAAAATGTCCCCATTTGAACGTTCCCGCGCAGTAGCAGATGTCATCACACAATAGATGGGGCCCACGCGCTGAATAATTGAGTCCAATTTGAATAACTGTCGCACGTCTGACGCGTGCAAGAAATCTTCCAGCTTTCCCAGGCTTCGTAGGAAAACCGTTGGCAGCCCCTTTCCAGTTCAATGGGGATTTAGCTCCTCGCTGCTTGAAGTTATGGGAAGGTCTTTAACGAACCCTGAGAAAAGACTCCAGCATTACCTACACTTGATTAAACCCTGTGTTAGAGCGAACATCAAAGGCTCCAGCTGGACATACCCAGCCTTTAACGTCTGGATTGCAGTTGCAAATAAAAGAGGAAAATAAATATTCGAAATAATAGTCTAATTGAAAAATACTGCCTATAAATAAACATCGAATGCAGTAAACGGCATGACAGATAGATAATCATGTCCGAGCCTAATTCATGAAATTGGTCAATCCGAATTGTGTGGATAATCACTTTGTGCCACAAAACTGGTCAAACAAACGATGGGTTTTGTTTGTCCTAAACCAAAAGGGGAAAAAAAGAGTGGAAAAGTGCAATACTTTATATTAATTTACTACTTGTATTCTTGCTTTCCAATGAGCGAAATATGCTGAAAATAAATAAACTGTGTGCGGATACGATTAGATTTATATTTATATTTTATTAATCCCATAGTTGGGGAAATTTAGTCGTCACGGCGGCATAGAAAACACAAACAAACATACCTTGAAAATCAAGGTATAGCCTATATATTCAACTAAATATGCCTTACATTATGACGATATTGTTTAAATAGCACAACGGCCTGTATTAGCCTATATGCATGCAGGATAATCAGGGCCGCAATGGCTCTGCTGTCATGTTCCTGTAAAGCGCGTTAGTGAGTTATTATTGTCCACTTCCTCTTGGGAATTGTACCTTGTTCCAGCCCTCATGGAATTCACCCCTCTCCTCCCCCAAATTAGCGCGCGGTGTCAATGACAGTTAGACTGATGCAACAGATGGCCCAAAGAGGCACGCGCCGAGCACGAGACTCGCCCGCAACCACCACCCGCCCCTCCCCACACCCCACCTCTCACCCCACCTCTCACCCCCCAGAACAGCTCCGCAGGGAAACCACCCAGAGACTGCGGAAGCCGCTTAAGCGGAAAAATCAATCAACCTAATCTGACACTGAGTAGGCAGAATGTGAAACTGATGTGAGGCTACAATTTCTCCCAAATTATCTGCATGAAAATGGCTATAAGAATACAACCAAACAGCCAAGTTGAAATGCCATTGTATTTTGACAGAGTGCATAAAAGGCCTGTAAAATCCCCAAACAGTAAAGTACTGCTTTGGCTTTTATATAAAGATGTGGTAGGCTACTTCAAAACATTTTTTTTTGTATTATTATTTTTTATTATTACTCGTTATTCAGATACATGTTTAGCTATGCGAGATAGTTTACAGTGATTTCAAGGGGCTGGTGATGACTCGACACCTGAACACCTTTACAGGTGGAGATACTGTATACCCTACACTACGAGCCTTTCCTGCCATCGTTTGGTGATGGAAAGTATTACAGTTCATCACGATGTCAGGTTCATGGACATGAGGGTTAATGTCGGCGTAGTTTGTATAAAAAGTCATTAAAAACTTGACCTCGTCATTCAATACTGTCGGTCAAAGTAAGATCATATTGTGTGTGGTTAATTTCACCAGCTTATGTTTGTTTTTTTCTTTAACTTCACTGTCACCACTGGCTGAGTGCTGTTTCCACTCGCAGACACTCGTGTGCAAAGTCACTCGGGTTCACATATCAGTGCAAATTATGTTACAAATAAAATCTTGAACTCAAAGTTTTACCAAGTGAAAGTATATTATATTGTAAATGATGAACAGTAAAAGTACTCTTTTGCAAAACGTCCCCATTCCGAGTTTTATACATGACAAACCTGTTTAGGATCATTGTTATAGTTGCCCTAACTTGTAGCATTTTAATGTGGCTGGCTGAGATAAAGCTAATTTGAGCAACACACACTCTAATCAAATAATTTATAATCATATGATCTGTAAACTAACTAGTAACTATCAGATTGGTAGTGAAATAAATAGTATGTCCCTCTGAAACATGGTGCAGTCTAGCAGGTTTACATATAAGTAAATGTGTTCTGTTCAACCACTGCATCACAATTAAAATGTAAATAAAATATTTATATTATCACCTATTTATTACTCATAACTTGTTCAACTCGTAGAATGATGCGTTAAATATGCTGTTACATCCATTCCTTGCATAAAGTTACGAGAGTTTCTGCAGTTGCAATATGATTAATGTTGTAAAATAATAAAAACTTTAAACTTCAGTTAGGACAGCCATATTCTATTGTGATACTCTGGCTCAATAGAAAACAGTATTATTTGATCGTAGAAATAAGTATAGCTACAAAAACCAAAAAAACGGATAGCTTGTCATTGCCTTTCATTTAATAAGAGGTTTATTATGATAAATAAACATGCTACTGGTTCCAAAATGGAGCGTCTCCATATGTGGATTGGTAATTTCAATGTCCACAACAAGATATTTCTACTATTACTCGCTAAACAAAGACACAAACGTGGGCTATAATTTGTACAGTTACAGTTTTACAACAGGCCACCAGATGGACCTCTACAGTGTGCAAACTGTTGGTGTCCAGTGATGCTTGTTTCACTGCCATATGTAAAATTAATGCCGGTGAAGCTGTATGCAAACAAGACTGGGCGTGTGTTCGGAAAGTCCATCTCTGAATTAGTATATAGCTGAGGGTCTATAGGCTACTGTCACCCACCACCACAATAGTGTAACTTTCTCTGATAGTCTAAACTCAGAGTTTTAAGTAGCCTGTTCGTACTGCTCCTTTAATTTCTGAGCCGATTTCCAGAAAGCAGTAACCTGTTAGAGGCTCAGCGATCCTCCCCCTGATGGATTATTTAACAGGCGCTGAGTCCCATGTCGCCATCTGCTATAGGAAGAAAAACACCACGGAATACTCACCGAGGCACATGACAGTTTGTAGGTAGCAAAAACGTGAGATAGGCCTAAATAAATTTCATAAAAAATAGTTTACTGAACACAAAAAGTGAAACTTGTGCAACAGGTGTTGAGGATCCAGCGTGCGTCAGACGGAATATACGCGGATAACAGAACTACATCGTCGGAAAAAAACACAGAGAGGAGGTTAGTTTATCCACCGGATGATGAATAACGGACTTTTCAACATGTAAAATAGTGCTGCTTATTCACTTTTCTGGTAGCTTATGAACGGAAACGGATGTTACGTTTAACCATCGCTCTGGTTAGATACATGGAGCGATAACTGAGGCGCAAATCTACCTGGTGACTGACATGAGAGGTTTCGTTAATACCATGCTGACCCCATCCACACGGTGAACTGATCGGGGTCCATTTAGGTAATAACCCGAGGAAGAGTGTCCCAGTCTGCAGGAGTCATGGTGATGGAGGGCGACAGGACGCTGCTCGCCGCAAGGCAGGGGGACGTGCAAACTCTCAAAGTGCAATTAGAGGCTAAAGCGCTTACCACCGACGTCAAGGATGTGCTGGGGGCTTCGCCCGTCCACCACGCAGCCCGGGCCGGGAAGCTAACCTGCCTGCGTTACCTGGTGGAGGAGGCAGGGCTACCGGGCAACTGCCTGGCGAACAATGGGGCGAGCCCGGCGCATGACGCAGCAGCCACTGGCAACCTGGCCTGCTTACAGTGGCTGCTGACCCAGGGTGGATGTCGGTCAGAGGTGAGTGACGATAGCTGCATCTTTCAAAAAAGAAGAGGTCCTCAGACTTTCACAAGAACCTGAATGCTGAGAGGCAGCATATGCTGATCCTCTGACAGGAGTAATGAATACTGAAATACAATTATACTTAAGTACACAATACTGTCAACCATACAGGGCATCAGAAGTCCAATTAAATTCCTTTTGTTTTTGGATTTGAGTTAAAACCCACTTTGCTGCACTGCCTCTTGTTCTCATGACAATGAAGTATGCGAAAGTGGATTTGCAAACAATGTGCTTTCGATAAAACTTACAGTAACACATGAAGATTACAAATATAATAATATCAGTGTAGTTTGATGTGATAGTGGGAATGATGTTTGGCGGCTAAACCTTCAGAGCATTGATTAATGAATGTTTGGAACTCTTCTGACTTGATAACCTCTGTCTATGTACTTGTCAGTAAATGCAAAGTATTGTCATACTAAGTAATACTGCATGTAATTTAAAGGAGCCAAAGCTGTGACACAGTGAAGTTACAAACAAAATAATAGATGCAACATAAATGTAGAAAAATCTCAGGTTCACATCATTATTGAAAGAACTGTGAGGGAGTTGTAGCCCTTTAAAGAATTACAAGGGTTTAAAGTAATGTGACACCTGCTTAGTAAATGTTTCTTGGTCAGCTGAGTGTGTTTTTAGTGTTAGTTCTTGCACAAAAGAGCTCACATGTGGATCAGAGCAGAGGGAGAGTTGCTGTTTATACCGAGCTGGAGTTGGCTATCGGTATGTGGAGTAAAGAGGTGAGGATGCCAGCTAAGACGACATTAAATGAGGCTCAACAATGCAAATATTTAAGATTTGAGATATGAAAGATTTGCTGGTCTGTCAAAATCATAAGTTGGGTTTGTTTCTAAAAGTGCAGCTGCTGACAGAAAAGGTAGAAAATGGCAAATGCGCTCAAGGACTGACGAAGAAAAACCTCCTTTATATGACTGCACAGCAAGTCAAGAATGCTTTCCAGGATATTAGTGTTTGTTTATCCTTTAATCATGAGAAGATTCATCTCAAGATGCAAAATTAGTCATTTTAACCACCAAACTTTGGGGACTCTGTTAAAAGGGCTAAATCTCCAACACATTTCGTTCGATGTTGATAGAAATCTACTGAACACTGAAGCTGAGACTTGTCACTTAATTTAGTGTCTACTGTTACGGATATCCAAACACTTTGAGCTGGCTTTAAAATCTGGTTTGGCCACAGTTTCAAGAACCTTTCCAGCAGTTTGCTTAATCTCTAATGTATTATATAAGACTAGCCATGTATACAATACCTATACATATTTATTACACACAGTATATCTTCCAAGGTATCCCAGCATGCAGTGGGTAATAGGCATTGTGATCTTTGGACAGGTCACCAGTCTCTCAGGGATGAGACATGTGGAGATGCACATTGCTCTGAGGATTTTTCCAGTTTATCTAACGAGGATGAGGATGATGATGTTTGTTTTGACTGTGTGATGAAACCATAGCAAACATACGGAGAGCATGCAACCTCCACACAGAGACGACAGATTCATCACAAAGATCTTCTTGATCTGAGGTGACTACTACTGACGTTCCCATATTGTGCCTGGTCCTAATCAAATGATTCATTCACAGCAGAAACAGCACGACACTTAATAGTCCTGTAGGACTTACTTTTTTCAGGACTGCAGTCCTGTAGTAGTCTGTGGTTCTAAATTTAAAACACAGTAATAAGAGCTCTTTCGCCTACTTACTGTCTGACTTACTTTTTAGGGCTGCCTGACTGAGCGCGGAAGAGTGACAAAGAGCACCCGGTGCCACAAATTAACTGATAAGACACTTGGCTGACATTTAGTGAAACCTATCAGTTGCTACTTGCTGTGCAATCTACTAGATGGGTATTCAACGCTAGCTTCCACTTATCACTATTGTGTCTTCTGCTTCGTGTTACTGATCTCTGCTCATGACTTTATCCGATGCTAATAATGGTTATTTGTGTCACTCCACTGACTCAGACTGCAACTTTAGCTTCTGAGTTGATAAGGCACCAGTTTTAATACTCATCTATTCAAAGAGCATGCAAATATGCTTGTTTTCCATGTTGGCTATTGGTCCATCTCTTGTTAAAGGATAATAGTTTGGTGCATGTAAACAGACTTTAATGGAACATGGACACCATGACCTCATTTCCTTCTTTAAAAGTCGGGTTGGCAGCATTCGGCTTTAACATCTGATTTGGTTCAGACTCTCTTTGAGGCTCTGCTGATTTTTTTCAGTGCTTCTGGGAGTAAATGTCCTTTTCTGCTGCTTAGAAATGCAGGTAAGTTAGAATCTCAAAGATGTACTAAGATTTCTCATGAAGAATGTTGTGTGCAACTAAAGTTATTTATTTACTGTGATTTATTAGCGCTAAGAAAGGGCTTACTTCGTTCTTCAATAAGCCTGCGATTTTGTACTTTTCACATTTCAGAAAATGACAACTAATTTTATCTCTCTTAATTTCACCAGTAAACACTATAATAAACACAGCAGCCAACAAGAGTAACAAACTTATTTATTCATACAATTAACCATGGCTGTTATTGAAACAGAAACTGTCATTGATACAGGTTGCAAACCTGCTTACTTGACTTTTGTGTTGCCAACCAATGTAAATTCACATGTTAATAATTAATCTGAATTTTCTGCTGGATGAATCTAAGAGCTGGTTTCTACAGGAAAATAAAATACTGTACAGCTTTAACAGTCTAAAGCTGTTCCTCTTGGTATTAACTTTTTCCAGAGTCAAATTATTTTGATTATTACTTTTAAAATGTAAAAAACAATTAAGTCATTGTAAATCTCCTTCTTTTTGTATTTATAGGACAGGGACAGTTCTGGTGCTACTATTCTCCACCTTGCGTCCCGCTTCAGTCACCATGAGATCACTGATTTTCTACTGAAGAGTGGAGAGGTTGATCCGGGGGCCTCCACCGACACAGGAGCCCTACCTGTTCACTACGCTGCTGCCAAGGGAGACCTGCCCTCTCTCCGACTGTTACTGGGGCACAGCCCAAAGTAAGAGCAACACAGTTTTGTCTTTACTGTGCTCTGTAGGCTCCCTTTCACTGTGTTTACAATCTGAACTATAAGTGTATTTTAGAAGTTGCTGATTTCCTTTTACTGCTGGTGGACAGATATGACAAAGTTAGGATGAAAAGCTCGATTTAAGAGCAGAGTTACTTATAGCCCTAATAGAAACGTGCAACTATAATCTTCCACTTTCACTCATTCTCCTTTTCTGTTTCTCTGGCCTGGTCCCCGACAAGACATAAAGTCAGCAGCACAATTTTTATTGAGAAAGTTATTTAAAAAATATGTCTTTGGACTCCAGTCAGTGCTTTTTCCTGCTGTTTGTAACTCAAATAGGTTTAATCAGATTCTCTGTTCAGATTCAGATTTCAGACTGTTGCCACTTAAGAAGTCTGACGTTGATAAATGATCTACCAGATTTCCAAAGGTCAGCACTTCATCTCTTATTTCTTTTCAGAAGCTTAAACAATTTAAGACTGATGCAGTAACAGTCAGAGCTTTGGCCAGTACATCAGCTGTGGGCTCAAACTGTACCAATATTTAAAGCACCAACCGGTACTGATAGGAAGCAACTTGAACTTAGCTTTTTTGATAACGGTGAAGCAATCTAAATACTTTGTGTTCAAATCCCATTTAGGAAACTAAGAAAAACCCTCTTAGTGGTTTAACTTTCCCAAAATACGGCCCACTTCTACAATGGCCATGTGCTGGTCATGTAATACCTCTCATATAATTTCCATAAAGTTGATGCAAATCTGAGCTGCTGCTAGAGAGCCATGTCAACAAGTGGGCAGGATTTCATATTTGTGTTTATTTATGCATTACAAAATCTGTTAAGATGTTAAGTTTCAACATTTATTTTCAATATATTCTTCTGTCAAATCTATGTCAACATTCAGTCAATAAAACACCCGAATACTATTGCTTTTTAAATACATTTTGTCCAGTATAGTCCAAAAGTCAAAAATACTCAATATACCATAATGCAAGAACAGGAAAAGTAGTAATATCTCACCTTTGAGACTGCCAACCAATAAATATTTGGCAGTTCTGCTAGAATTACATACTTTTATATATATCTATATAGATATATATATATATTGATAAAATATATTTTGTATAAGTACAACTTCCCTGATCCTACTCAATTCCAGCCAAGGACCCGTGTCATTCCTCTCTCCACCCAAAATGTTCCTGCTTCACTGCTCACTGTCCAAAATAATAATCTTACCATTCTGGTACACACGTAGCCTCACTGAGCCACCAGCTGGGATATGTGAAAAGATGCTGCATTGCTGAAGGGAGTTGCGGTTTTGATGTTTAGTGTTTTATTAGATAAATATATTTTGTAGAAAGTATTCACATAGATTTGAGTTTCGTATTGCTAATTTAGTAAGTGGGCTAGTTATCACATACAGCCGGTCTAGTTTGGTCTACTTCCAGAGCTTTACATTGTATTGTAGCAAATATAAAATTATCTGAACTGCATAATTTGCTCAGGGAGTTGTAGTCACTGAAGTGAACATGAAAGAGATGGTGTTCGCTGCTCATCATATTTCATTAAAACCATGACAGTCTCGATAGTTGGCATTATCAGCTAGTTTGTTGGATATTTATAGCTGCATAGCGATGCAATTAAATACATACAATGAATTAACCGGTAGATGTCTTGCTCAGGGACATCTCGGTAATATGCCTGTTGCTTGGTTTGTTTTTCACTTTAGCGTTACTTTAGTAGTATTATTACCTGTTTGGTTATAAAAGTATAAAAAGGAAAGTATTAAGTGTTGAGCTGAGCTGAAGGAGGTTCTTTATGTTGGTGTCAACTACAACTATCAGTCATGATCATTTCCTGCTGCCATAAAGACATAGAAATATGTCTCTTGAAGTTAAGCAACCTTGTCTTTCGAATTCTTTTGACTTTGATGACCTGAGCAGGATGAGCAGCTTGTTGAGGCTCTAACCTTGTGCTCTGCACCTCCATTATTGTGTGGTTTGCACCCCAGACAGGTGCATACCTGCTGAAAATTTAATGAGCCTCTGGGACATGGTAGCTCCCTGATAGCTGGGCCCCATTCACTCTTCTCCACCACTCCTCCCGCTGCTGCTGTTTACCACCATCTCCATGGCGACACACAGTAGCACCAACTGGTGATAAGATAATGAGGAAAACAAATCCGTTTGAATAGATGGGATGCTTTCTAGTCACCGGCCTTGGGCTTTGTTTAGAAGAGAAGTTTGCAGCAGAGAGATAGCATTATCGTTTAAGGGTTTATTACAAGCTGCAAATTTGTATCAATGAGTTTTAAGAGGCAACTGGGTCGCTCAGAGTTTGTTCTACCTGAAAAACCACAAGGATAACATGACCCGCTCTGTTACATCATCACTTAGTAACTGGCAGCCTAATAATGGTACCACATAATGAGAGTGTGGCTGCACACAGGTAATGGTACACTTCTTCTGACAGGTGGTAAACAAGCAACACCAACTACATCTAAAGTCCTCTTAAGTTGTATTATTTGTTTGCAGCATTACACATGACTGTAAAGCAAAGTGTTTGTTTTACACTGTCAATCCTAATACTGAAAAGCTTCTACACAAGGCCTCATAATATCACCGACTATCACCTCAGCTTGGACCAATACAGACTTTTGAAGGCTTACAGGCAAGTTTGAGGGTTAAGGCTTATTATAAATGGGGCGAGGTATCGAACATTGATACTTATAATGTCACTGGTTAAATCGCTTTGGTACTACTATCAAAAATGCCATTCAGGACCAAACTTCGATACAGTCACCCCAACATGTTTTTGTTTTAAAATACAGAAGCTTTGGTAGGTTTACACAGGAGTGAGCCACATAATTCACCATACGCCTCTACTTTACAAAGTTAGTAACACTTGGTTATAACTTTTTACAATAGGATGCTTTATTTCACTCTTTAGAAAAAAAATGTTGGGCCACATATCTCTGAGTTGTGTGCACTGCATCAACTGGAGGCTTATCTGTGCGCAGCCGGCTGGCTAGCATTTACTAATAGTGTGTGAGGCATTTCGGGAACATCAGTAAATTGTGACATCTAGCGATGTTTTCCATGTGAGGTTGGGACATCTGTTAATTGTAGGTACACAATACAACATAGTTACACTCTCCCCTTCTAAACTGCATGAAAACTAATGATTTACAGTAAATTGTAATGTAATTTTCATTTTCTCAAAATGGATTTCAGAAAATATGTATCAAAACAAAAGAACTCAGGAACTGCTATAGAAGTATTGAAGGTATTGGTACCGAAAACCAAACCAAACCATATTTACAAATGAAATTAGATGTGTGCAGTGTAACCAAAAAGTATTTGGACAGTCAGCAAACTATAATGATGTTAAGAAGGGTATTTGATCAAATGTTAGATAAACTGGTATTTTATTTATAGAAAAACACATTCAGAACAAACTCTGAACTCTTAATATTTTATTTTAGAATAAAAAAAAATCAGCTTTTCACTTGTTAATATTATGAACTATACCTGTTATTATTGTGCCAGGGACACCTATGTGAAAGCTTTGTACACCCACTATAAATTACCTTGGAACTGGTTAGCTTAAAGCAACTAAGAAATGGCAAAGACAAGTGAACTCAGAGAAATACACTTTTTGTGAGATCAGTAAAAAAAGTATATTCAATTGGATGTCGTGTCAAACACAGACAGCTTGTGACTAAAAACACAGCATTTGAGTTTGATTTTGAATGACATGCACTGGTCAAAAGTACTCTGAGGTGAAGATAAGCACAGAGCAGCTATACAAGTACTGCAGTATTTATTTGTCTGCAACTTTAGACCCAATTATGTAATCATCATCTTTTGAGTTTAGCTTGGGGAGGACAGCACAGGTGCATCTTTGTTTCCAGATATTTTAGTGTCCGTTAGATTTATAGGCCACATCTGAATTGGTAGCTCATTCACCCATACATCCCAGTGAACCAGGATGAAAAGCCGTATGTGCTGTGGCTCTGCTGATAGCCTCGGTACACAAAGGAGTGAATAAATGAGAGAGGGTGAGAGGCTACAGATGGGTTATGCAACCAATTAGTGCAGATTAAGATCTTTGGCCAAGACACAATTCCAACATGCATAACTGAAAAGGGAAAACCTCTGCATCAGGATAATCCAGAAAAATTGATAGAAACAGAGAAATCACCAGTTATCTGATTGCATTGTTTTTTTTTCTCTTCTCTCTCTCATAACATTTGCTGAGACAGGAATACGTATAACTCAAATAGGTTGCACAGGCCAGAATAAAATGCATTTAACCATCTCTTCACTCTCAAACAGAGCAGTCAGGATCATGACATTTTAGACAACAATTAATTGTCGTACTAAAAATGTTGATTAAATTGTCTTTTTCCTATTTATTTTATAGCACTATTTTATAATTTTTATATAATAAATGGTAAAGCCTAGTTTTAGTTGAATAATACAGATAAATCTAAAGAAGAACATTTATATTTATTGGCCCCTTTGACAGCCACATTTGTGCTGCAAATCCAACAACTCATATCCTCCAAGTTACTCGGCTCTATTTTTCACTTAGCTTAAAACTAAAATGTGCTCCCATCCTGCGTTGGTTTTTTGCCTTACAACCAAATCTGTGATGTGAATGTCAATAGATGTGAATCGAAACGCGGTCAGTCGAGTGAGAAGATTGGGCTTTGAGATAAACAGTTGGTGGCGTGCCATTAAACGAGATAATGCCATTAAGCGAGATAATGTCATTAAAAGAGTGCCAGTCAAACAACAAACTGTGGAAAATGACACGGATGAGATGAATGAATAGTGATGGAAATTTCAAATTTCTGTCAGTTTCATTCAGCTGTTTTTATACAGATGAATGGAAACCATTTTACCATTATGCAGAATAATTGCGGTCAGCTCAAAAAATAACCATCAGGCAATTATGGAATAATTGTGACAGGCCTACACTCAGAAAAGATCTTTAAAAATGAGTCAGGACTTTATAAACAAAGACAAAAAAGTAAAACCAGTTTGAATGATTAAATAAAATGTAAAGATCAAGATGACTGTTGAAAATAAATTTAGTTTGCGCCTCTAAAATCAGCCCAATGCTTATTGATGTTGTAGTGGAGAGTTTGTGCTCTTTCTGGATTTTAGTTGTTGAAACATGTTCTTAATTTGATAGTGTAAAGCATAATGTTTATATATAGAGGGAGTAAAGGGTAAACAGGCGAGTAGTTTTTAACTCTACCAGTGGCTGAGCTTCACTTATTTTCTTCAGCTTTAATCTTCTTAATAACATCTTGGTACAAGTTGGGTAAAGAGCCTTTCTGTTCCCTTTTACAACAAGAGGTTTAAATTCACGAAACACAGCATTAGCGAGCAATTTGGAGATGCTTTTGGGGAAAGGACCAATAGTATTACAACTGCTTATTTTGTAAGGGTTTTGTTAGTAAAACAAAATCTTATAGGGAATCATTACAGGCTCCTCGACAGGTTTCAAAGCTCACTATATAAGCAGAAAATATGCATGGGCATTAAGGTGAACACAAACCTGTTTTATCCTGTATTAATTATATAACTTCAGTTGGAGATACACTCCAAACCAAGTGTTGCTCTCATTTAGGATCATATCAAACACCCCCATTTGTTCCTGCAGGTTGTGTGTGTGTGTGTGTGTGTGTGTGTGTGTGTGTGTGTGTGTGTGTGTGTGTGTGTGTGTGTGTGTGTGTGTGTGTGTGTGTGTGTGTGTGTGTGTGTGTGTGTGTGTGTGTGTGTGTGTGTGTGTTTTGGGGTTCTGTTGTCAACATCTGAAGTTGTTGATTAGAGCTGTTTATTGTGAAATTACATTTTCATTTCGATACAAACTTCCATAAGACACAGAGGTTAGGAAGCTAAATGAAGCATATACATTTTCCCCACAACATTCTTCATTATTTAGACAGGAAAACCCATTGAAGAGGTAACCAGCCATTACCAGGCAGAAGGCCATTAGTGTGACATCAATTACTTTACTAGTAATGAAGACAACCTTGGTCTTTGTACCATGTACATGGGGGTGGGGGGGGGGGGTTACAGACAATTACTGAGGTGAAGTACTCATCGGAGCTGAACTGGAAATATATCAAATGTCTTCAACTTCAGTGCAAGTTATTTTTTCCCTTTGAGTGACGGACGAGGCAACTTGTGCCACTTGCTTGCTGTGCTGTGACACAAGGTTAACCTCATTCTTAGCTCTTTGAAATCTACACCTGTTCCCCAAAAGCACTTCTTTAGTGGAGAGTGTTCAAGCCTCTTCACTTTGAAGAGTTGTGACAAAGGCAGTGTGTGCTTTGTCGGAGTGGTATCCGTCTTACCTCGAGCACACTCTGACGTGTCACTTTTAAAGACTTTGTGGTTTTGATTGATGACAAATAAAAGTTTCTCTCTACAGTGTGCAGGTGAACTTCCGGCCACTTTGGTTGCATGCATGAATAATTCATTTGTCTGCCCACTTCCTGTTGACAGAAACGTAGATTACTTCCCTGTCTTATTGTAAAATATTTTGTGTCTACTTGTTTTTACTAGGAACGTTTCCCTCAATCGCCCAAACAGGCTCTCATTGTTTTTCTTCAAAGGCAAAGCTATGCCTCTGACTATATTATTTCCTCAAAAGATTTCCTATATCTTTCTTTTGGGCCAGAATAAGACCCAAATGATCATAGACTACAGTTATGCATGTTTGAATTGCACATATTGACATCCATGTAGCTTTAATGAGCCAAATCCTTTCGAGGTGAAGCACGCCAGGGTCATGTTTGTGTCTACAGGAGCCAACTGTCCACTTAACCCCTGCCTCTCATTTTCCTCACCTTCTCCACTCCTCCTCTACACCTACTAAGTTCCCCATGCCCACTGCCAGCCCTTCGTTAAGCACGAAGCACGTCGAGCAAAGCCAGTGGAGTGATAATCCTCTTATGAGACTCATTGCTCATTTGTCCAAATAAAGCACAACCTTATGGGATTTAGTGGGGAAGCACTCGTTCACTCCCTGACCTCCTGCAGCGATTGAAAAGATCTGGGACAGGGAGGGATACAGGCAGTAGGTGAGGTTTTGCATTGGAGGCGGGGCTAAAGGGGCTTTGGAAATAAATGAGAGTGGGATTTTTTTCTGGGAATCGCTGCTGTCACAGTTTACTGCTGTCTTCAGACTACCGCACTCATCCACTGATTTAGATCAATCTGAAACGATAGCCTTGTTTACATGTGAAAGAAAATTAAAGGTTCATAGTGTTTTCAGGTCATTTTCATAAAGTGCTCCGTCCATACTGAAATGCAAAAGCAATAGAAAAACGTCCTAATCTCTTGTACCAACTCCTGCTTTGGTTAGCAAATAACAAAATGCCTTTAAAGGCCGCACCTCGTGAGGAACAAAATGTTCTTTACAGCTGTCCTCTCAGGAGAAATGGATACAACCAGGTCACTGCTATTCAGCATTAATATCATATTGTGTCAAAACTGCCAAATGTATAACAAAGTACATTTTGGTTTCTTTTCCCAATTTGACAACTGAAACGGTCAAAAAAAAAAAAAAAGTTTAAACAATCATTTGATGGGAGCATCTAAACACACAAGTTGTGTATTTGCCAATTATGAATTGAAATTTGTAAATTATAATGTCAGCTTAAAAAACATCTTTAGACGTTTTTCTAAAGAAGAGAAGTCTGGAAAACGCAGACACATGAAAAGTGGATTTTCTATTTTAGCATAAAATTGACCATTTTAAATTTTATGAACTAGCATTGTTTTTTGACAGGTTCTGTGTAATCGCTTAGCTTTCAATTTAAATGTGACATTGTCATTTAAAACTGAAGCTCATCACTGTAGTTTCTTACACCTCTATAGAAGATTGCTGCATATAATCTGTGCTTTCACGCCATGTAAAAACGTATAGATGCACATTTCAGACTTTGACCACGTCATTTGCTTCCGTGTTAAAAGCCTGTTGAAATAGATTTGCATGTTGGGAGGACCGACGTGGACATTACATCGTCATATCTTCATCCAGTCAGTTCTGATTGCCCCAAGTTACTGTTAACCTGAATCAGTCACACCAACACCTGAAATGTGAGTTGCCACAGTAGAGTCACTTACTTATTTTCTTGAGTCTCATATTTACCGCTCTGTTTCATTTCCCTACAGCGTTGTCAACTCCCAAACTAAGAATGGTGCCACACCGCTCTACCTGGCCTGTCAGGAGGGTCATCTGGAGGTTGTCCAATACCTGGTTAAGGATTGCGGGGCTGATCCGAGCATCAGGGCCAATGACGGGATGACATCTCTGCATGCTGCTGCCCAGATGGGCCACAACACTGTCATCGTATGGCTGGTATGTTGTCTCATCTTTACAATACATTAATTTATCCCTCAACCCACAACTCATACTTAATGTTTTGTTATATTCTATTAAAAAAAATTTACACTTAAACTGATCAAATGTTAATATTACATTGATGTCTATATTCAGGCTAATTAATGTTGTATGTTTGTATATTATTGACTGATGCCAAGTTGTAGTCGAAGTCTACTATGCTTTTTGTATTCAGAATGACTTTATCAAATAAAACCCTAAAATCTATAACGACAAAGCATAAGTTTAAAATGTACTTTTTGCAAATTTTGCAGATTCGTCATCTCCTTTCCCCAGACCCTTAAGTATTTAGAGAGCTCAAACTGTTTTCCCAAATGAATCTGAAATCTTTCTGAATTACTGTAATTACTGTCACTCTCGTAGATGAGTTTCACGGAGATCAGCCTGACAGACCGGGATAGTGACGGAGCCATGGCCATGCACTTTGCAGCCAGCCGTGGCCACGCGAAGGTGCTCAGCTGGCTGCTGCTGCACGGTGGAGAGATCGTCACTGACAACTGGGGAGGGACCCCCCTGCACGACGCCGCAGAGAATGGTGAACTGGAGGTTTGTGCGTGTGTTACGTTTACTCCTGTGGTGTTCACAGTCAGACTGGGACTAACACAGTAACAGAATGCAAGTAAATAGTGCGTCTTTCTGAGTGAAAAGAGAAGACCTTAAGTCACCAGAGAAAGGAGCGCCGTGTAATTTTCATTAAGCAATAAAACAAAATTATTTGTGTCCATCAGTGATAGTTAAGTATTGAGTTGTCAATTATCTCTAAAAAGTTTAACAGTTTAGGGAAACTATAATAGAGCGGTGTATTAATATTAGCATGTAAAGGCTCTGCAGGGATGCTTTTGGTGTTTTAGAGGTATGGGTCTTTCTTCCTTTATTGGCATAATCATAAGACACAGACTGAAAAACTATTATCAAAAGGAAACAATATTCAAATAACTTACAAAAGTGCATTGTGATTCCTGGTGCTCACCTACCCATAGTGGGTTTTACAACCATCTGTTTTGAATGAATTGCATCTAGTTTATGGCTTTCACCACCACTCAACCCACAATTTGACTAACAATGTTGTTGCATCCAAGTCTGGTCAGACGTCCGTTTCAGCACAAGTCTGATGTATTGAACTCAGAGAAAACTGTCGTTGTGTTTTTCCTGACTATGTGCATTGCATAAGAGGGGTTTGAAATTTAACTGGAAATGAGCGTGACTAAATCATTATTAAGAGGATAACAAACATGAGTCAATATAGCAATAGAAAGCTTTCATAGTCTGAGAACAAGAAGCTTAGTTCGGCCTCCGCAGATGTTCGCAAGGTTTTTAACGCTGCCATTTCCTCCATTTTATTCCTGCCTGACATTTTCTCTCTCTGCTCTCCAGTGCTGTCAGATCCTTGTGGTCAACGGCGTGGACCTGGGCATAAGGGACCAGGACGGCTTCACAGCAGCAGACCTGGCCGAATACAACGGCCACTCCCGGTGTGCCAAGTATCTGCACACTGTAGAGAACATGGTAAGAGCTGCGTCCTACATGTTTCGGTGCCATGCATCCTGACCTCTGACCTCCCTGTGAACTGAGCCTGAGTGAGGCTCAAATTATTTTAATCAAAACAAACTCTGAATTCAATCCAAGAAATAGGAAAGATAGGCAAAAAAAAAAAAAAGGTGTAATTTCTTACTAGTCAAGGAAGAAAGGTTTACATCAAGCAAAGTTGTATATTAATGTTATTTGTACTCTTTATTACAAAACTCTGATCAAGTTACTGGAGGTTCCTTATAAACTTATCTCTTTTAATGTCAAAAATAACAATAATACAGTTAAAACTTTAATGAATTATGTGCTACATTGATCTGTTTTAGTGCTTTAAAATTATACTGACCTGCAACTCTTTACGACAGCGATTCTTATCAGGACAAATCTTAGTGGTCCCAAGATGAATAGCAGAATAAGAAAAAAAATTCCTTTACACAACTTTTTAAACAGGTTTTGTAAAATTTTAAATGGTTTTGTAGAAAATGTTAATTGTTGTAGTGTTGTCAGACCCGTCGACTCTTTCCACTTTGAAAAAAAAAAAGAAGCTTACTCTTTGGTTGAATTCACATCCACACTAAGTCAATAATCTGTGATGAGGCACATAAGTAAACTTTGCCTCATCTTAAGGGTCACAAGCCAAGAGGGTTTGAAACCACTGCTTTAGGAGCTGCAGTATTTGTAATATTTACATTTTAACATTATTTAGGAGACATCTTATCAAACTAGGAGACACACAGCATGTCTTACCTTTGTGTTTTTACGCATTTTCAAATACTAGTTGTACTAAAGGGAGCTCTGCTCTTTCACATCAAAACACGAAAACACAGAATTTGTTCTAGTCAAACAACATTTGTGAAAGACTACATGTGAACTGTTCAGTATGATTAAAACACAAATTCATCACCTTCACTTTAGCTGACTGCATGAAGTGAGATATCATGTGTGGTATATAGACTCTATGTTGCAAACTGTGGTCTAATGCTGCAAAAACTTGACAATATAAAATATGACTTAAGTATTCTAATAACACTTTGTTCTTCTAATTCTCACCTGGTTGGTCCCCCAAAACTAAAACACACCACTGACATACAAATACTGCAATAAGAAACAGCTGTGAGCGAACCAACTTCTCCCCTGACTGATTTCAGTTTTGTTCAGCTAATTATTCGAGCTACTAACACTTGACACACTGAGGCCTCAACCCACTGAATTCCCTGAGGGGCAATAGGAACAATAACTCCTCCACGCTGAACTCTTTACCGGGTGGGAAACATACTTCCCCTCTCTTGTTCTCCTCCCCATGAGGAACATTCAGACAATTGAGTCATGCCCTGTGGGAAACGCAAAAGGCCCCAGAGCCTTTTTGAGCAGCTGAGAAGTGTTGCATTAGTGTGTGGTAATTAAACTCAATGCTGTTCTGCTTGTGTAAGTCACCAGAGACTGAGAGGCAGTGGGATTTAAGAACTGATGACTGAACATGTACATAATTCATATTAAGAACTAATTTGTCTGTCTTGTATAATGACACTGCATCCTTTTACATCCAAATCAAATGAACCAGATATGTTTTAATGAAAAGCATTTAAAAATTCATTAACAATTTTTTTTATTTTGAAATATTAGACAGCTCAACAAAACAGACGCTTGTATTCATGAACCGCCCCCTTCTGACAGAGCGTGGAGCACCGCGTTTTGTCTCGGGACCCCTCGACTGACCTCGAGTACAAGCAGCCAGACTCGGGCCTTTCGTCCCCGAACACCACGATGCCTCCTGCCAGCCAGGCGGCACACTTTGACATCTGTTCACCATCCAGCTCCCTGTCCAACTACGACTCAGCCAACTCCAGTCAGTCCAGCACCGGTGAGAAGAGGAGCAGCTTAACAACGTCACGGGGCCCGCCTGCTCAACTCGACACAATTGCACACGCAGGTCTTTACACATATTTCATTTCAAAATAAATCCCAATCTGTCTCAAAATTAATACATGACATAGTCCTAGATATAGTCCTCATCCAATCATGATCAGAGTGTTGGAAGAAACAAACTTTGCTATTTTCAGCCATTTAGCTGGAAATTCTGGATCTTTATTTGCCAAATACACTATTTACTGAAGTGGAGCAGACAGCATGCAGCAGTTTGTTTCCTTTTGTTTTAAGTCACAGGTGCTTGCTTTACTGGTGCTGCACCCTAGTGGTCTGCATGCACACAGTTGGTATTAAATGGAGAGGTGGACCATCATTACATTTGACAGTCTTGCTTCTCATTAATGTTTAAATTGTGTATTAAGAAATTAAATGGAAGTACATTTTGAAAGTTTTACTTCTACTTTGTTAATTTAAAGCAGTTGTATGCCATGTTTGGGGTCATATAAGAACGCCCTGTGGACTCTGTCTTTGTGTCACAGGTGCATCAGAGTCAGCCATTTCAGACATGCAGGCGTACATGGACATGCTAAATCCAGACATCGGCTCCGACACTCACAAGAAGAATGAGGTCGCTGATGCCACCTCCAAACTCCCGCCACCACCGACCTATCCACCCCCGCCTCCCCCACAGGCTCCCCCGATGCCCCCCCCACCCCCGAGCTACCCTGCACCGCAGCCCCCTCAGGAGCCGTCTCCAGCCGAGTTCCTTAAAGTGAAAAGCAACTTGCGGCATGTGGAAAGCAACACTGGCAAAACGGAGGTAGGGACAGCAGCAGTGAGCTCCTATTTCACCTAAAAAAAAATGAAGAAAAGAATATAAAATAGCCTCAGAGCTGTGCAAACATTTCTTTATCTGGATTTACATGACATACTATAAAGAAGCAGGAAGAACTGGATGTTTGGAATAAATTGGCCATTAGCTGCGATTTTCCCGTGGGTCAGGCGGTAGCTCTCCTGTAACAATGTGCCTTGTCTGGGTGCCCACAATGATGTTATTGTGTTAGCAGTGCCTAACGAGGCCAGGGAAGACACTCATTATCGTGGCAGGCCTCTGAGTTGACACACACAACGGTGGATGTGATGGGTTTGATCTTAATTCCAGTAATTAATCTGGCCACAGATCACTCAAAACTCTTCCAAGAGCTGACAAGGAGCAGCAATTAAGACCAGCAGCAACATCGGTGTCAGTGCTGCTTCTGGTGGTTTAGTGCTGCTGTGAAGTACTAAAACTGCTGGTGAAGTGATAATTCTAATTTAAATGTAAATGAGTTGTTCAGGGGACATAGTAATTACAGCAAAGATAACCAATCGGAGGGATCACTTGCACCTCATGAAAAATTTATTTCCTGGTTGCCACCATGTCTTCCAGAGTGATGATAGCAAAATATGAGTCTGTAATTTTTTTTATTTTTTTTTTTTATTTTTTTAGTGAGTTAAACTGACAGAGTTGAGATATTTTTGCTAATTTGACCAATTATTGTTTTATGTTGTGCTCATTTTTCAAAGATAACAATACAAATATTGTTTGAAGTAATGTTTTTATCTTGCATAGTAACTCAAGTTGCAGACCATTTAAATCAGATCAATCAAAGGTTGTCTGTGCTGTACATTTTCATTTAAAGACAGTAAAAAGTCAGGAAGCTGCAGAAACAGCTGATTTGCAGGAAAAATCAATTGTTCAGTCAGATGCTGCATTTATAGATCTGCTGTGTAAAGTCAATCATTACTCGCTGTTATAAAGTCCACAGTTAGCTTTCACCATACACCGTCTCCATGTTGAGCTGTGTTTGTGTGTGTACACGTGTGTGTGTGTGTGTGTGTGTGTGTGTGTGTGTGTGTGTGTGTGTGTGTGTGTGTGTGTGTGTGTGTGTGTGTGTGTGCGCACACACATGCGCCATCAGCCATGTGGGCGAAGAGTTTTTAATTAGCACCGCCTACTCTCCACTCTGCACCCAGGTGAGCATCCCGTCCCGCGCCCTCATTAACAATTGAACAAAAGCTCAGAACACACACACACACACACACACACACACACACACACACACACACACACACACACACACACACACACACACACACACACACACACACACACACACGCAAATAAGATCAGCATTTGCCATATACATTGGGAAAAGCAATCTACCTTGGGCACAATAGTAACAGGGAACAGAAACTTCATCAAGGAATACATCCAATCAGACGGACAAATTACAGTTTCGTAGAAGGGCTTTGCGTGCTGAACACTTAAAAAAAATTGTATTCTTTGTCTTTTATTCAGTAAAAGACAAACATAAGACACCTGTTAAAGGTTTCAGGTGTGTTTTTTTAAATGGCTGTGTAAACTTTCGCTGATGCCGTCTTCTCTCGGCTCATTTGTCTGCATTCGTTTTGACTTAGTCACTCGTTTCGTGCGCAGCATCCAAACACTGACCGCTTTGCCTCTCTGGTTTTTACTGTTTAGCCAGTAGTCCCTCCAGAAGACTTTGACTTTGATATCTCGCTCATGATTAGAATATTTTCTGCCATTTTTTGCTGCTAATTCGGGGCACTGAAGGCTAGTTTATTGTAATAACCCTAAAGCCTGGGAGATTTACGTGGTCAGGCCAGCATATGGGTGTTTGTGTTTTGCATAAGAGGAACTGGGCAGGGTTGGGGAGTGGTTGGTGGTGACATCATTGCCACTAGTGTGGCTAGCCCAATAGGTTATTGATGAGGCCTGTGGGTAAAGTGAGAGGGCAGCTAGAGTGACAGGCATAGCACCGAGCAGAGAGCAGGTAAAGCTGTGGATCTGGTGACAGCTACTCTCTGTGCTCCATTGGGCTTTGTGGATGAGCTCTGCCTAGACTGGAGGACAGCTGTGAGAGAGGACTCGTAACGCTAAGGTAAGATGCTAGTAGGAAAGCTTTACCAGTGGTGGAAATTATGTCATGTAGAAGTTTGGGACGCAGATACAGTAAAGATTTTGCAAATTGCTTTACATATCGTGTCTCATCTTCAGGTTTTCTGGGCTGTTTGAGCTGCTATATGGTTGGATGATCAGTGCGTTGCATATCATTTTTTTTACTTGTGTACATTGCCTTTCTGTTTTAAGAAGTTGTTGTAGTAACTGTTAACTCATGTTAACACATCGTAATATGGCTTACACTGCATACCTCTGTGAACTCTCAATCTGAGGCTTTTGCAAGACCATATGAAAATATGTTGAACTTTAGCAAGTTAACCGACCTTTAATACTGCATACATACAGTTAAACTATAAAACCAGTTGTCCATATACAGGGTACACACACACACACACACACACACACACACACACACGACTTGATGCTGACAGACAGATCTACATAATGGCTGTGTCTGTGTGCATTTGCACAACATCGTTGTCCCATCTCCCCAGAGGATGACAAACCATCTGTAGCACTGCCCTGCTCATATTACCCTCCCACCTGATGAGTGCTCAGGGACCATTTCTTTGACAGCAGACATGAGTCAACAAGATTAAACAGGCTTATAAGAACACAGAACATGACACCAGAGGAGGAGAGGTCAGAGGTCAGCTGCCAATTATTTCCGCTACTTTTATTTGACGTTTGAGGCACTTGTCTGGATTTTATGAGAACACAAGGCGTCTGGAAGCATTAAAATGTAAATAAACACAAATACAATGCTGAGCTCTGGATTTGAAAGGCAAAGTGACTGTATGTATTGTTATGACGACTAACACTTGCTTGATGCCAAGAGCTTTCAAGGTTCTTTTTTAGAAATATACTTTTGGCTTTTTCCTGTTTTACACATCATTCTAGTAATACACACCGTTGGAAACATTTTTTTTTATTAGGATTTGAAAGGTTTTGATGCAAATTGATTTGGGTTGAGTACGAAATGCAAATGGAAGGCTTTTTGCATTAGTAAAATGAATCCACAGACTGACAGGAGAAAGCATGCGGCCACATAAAATGCAAGCTGCTCTAATTTGTACAGACTAACCTAGATTAACTCAAACAGCAGCATATGAGGCATATGGGGAAGACTTTAAGATCCACAGGACTTTGATAACCTTCATTTACATCTCCAGATAGATGTCAGAGTGGAAAGTGAGAGTGCTTAACTAAAAATGGCCAAGTTGGTGACCTCTGACCCTGCTCTGACAGAAGAGTCTCCCTTACATTGGTGGAAAAGCTGCATGTGAACCCTTGTGTTCCTTGGCCCTACATGAAACATAAATGCAGATGATTAAGTTGAACTAAATAAAAGCCTTGTCCTGTTATTAAAATAAAGCTGCTTTGGTCGCACGTGAGCAGATTATCGCTCACATAATAAAGGCTAGTAAATAGTTTGTGCACAATGTGTTGTCCCACAAATAACATGTTTATGCCAATAGCACTGTTAAGCCATCTTAAAACTATTTACTGCCCTTCACCGCGCAGTATTTTTAGAACAACAATGATTCTGTTATGCTGTCAACGAAATACCTATTTATTGGCAGCTACCATTTTAGAATAATAGTTTTCTCTTTTTCTAATTTAAGTTCTTTGACTCGGATTACCTGCATTGCAAAAACTACATTTTGAAAATAAACCTACAGCTGGGAGATACTGAGTTGTTTAAACCAAAGTAATTTAAAGCAATTTATATCCATTTCTCCCTCTTTTTTTTTTTTTTTTTTAAATCTATTAATCAGCTGACACTTGGAGAAAACCACGAAAAATTGCGCCGCGTGGATTCAAACAGGAAGTCGAGGAGCTTCAGCAAGCAGCCCAGCACTGGGGACTACTACAAAGCCCTGGGCAGCGACACGGCCGACCGCCGTGGGAGCAAAGGCATGGCGCCCAACGAGGAGGTGAGTCACATCTCTGCTGGTCATGAAAACCAACTATATGGTTCAAATGTTGTGACAACCACAACAAATCATCCACTTCATTGAATTAACCATGTTCATTGCAATATGGAATCCCACAATCGTGCTCATCTAATAATTTCTACAAATGTATAAAAATTGTATTTTCCCTGATAGTCTCTTTCATTGGGATACTGTAAAATGGTATATTCGAGAAGCTGACCACAACAGTGGGTCTGAAATACAGAGCCACTCTCCACTCGATGTTGATTACCATAAACAAACAAACAAACTTACCTTTTTTTTGAGTAGATGGTTACAGGTAGTTAGTTTTACCTTTTTTTTTTATATATATATCAATGTGTATTATTGTATAAAAATGCTACTTGTGTAACACTGTTGTTTTCTGTCAGTCATCTGACATCCACTGGGAGGTGATCTCTCAAAAGTAAGTTACCTAACAAACTAACCTTAATGTGGTGCATCTTTGTTCATCAGGGCGGCAGCTGATCTCAGGTTTAATATTATAAAGCAAAGTTTAAAGATGAGTTAAATATTCAGTAAAATTGCTACATAGTGGGCTGTAACTCTGATGGATACTGGCACTGGGTTAGCAGAGGGTTAACACCGTGGTTTTATTGTCTTGGGTTGTTTGGACATGATAGGTCCTTATGAGATCCTTCTTTGGGTGAGGTTTAGCTGGGTGATGGTGTGTTGGCATTAGTTTACAACACTGACTGACACTATTTGCCTGAGCCAGGCCACTCAGCATGTTGCATAATCTTGTGTCCTCTTGAGCTTTTGTTTGCTACCTGATGCAAACTGCCCCCTCATTTCCATTGCCTCCTGAATCTCCACCCCATTGTGTAAACTGTGTAAAGAGTCGACGATGGCACAAACCCAATAATCCCTGTGGAGAGAGCGCTGAGCAGGAAGTTGCTAATGAATAGATGGAAAAAGCAGAATATCTCTAAATCAATTCTGTCTATGGCCAAAGATCTGTTATAGGTATTGGCTTGCATTAGTGACAACTTGTGATATCTTCATGAATGCAATTCATTGTCCTTTATAAATGCCTGTCTGTAAGTTTTAGGGAGATCTATTGGCAGAAATTTAACATAATATTTATGTTTTCATGCAAGTGTAAAATCACCTGAAACTAAGAATCTATGTGATTTTGTTACCTTAGAATGAGAGATTCTTATCTACATAAGGAGCCGGTCCTCTTCCACGGAGCCGCCACGTTACAGCACCACGTTTCTATAGTAGCCCAGAAGGGACAAACCAAACTTTGCATCTAGAGATGACCTTTTGCGTTTTTTTGCAGCATCCATATATTCTCTAACACGCTTTGAAAAGGAGGGGTGAGGCAACAATAGATGCCTAAATCCTACACACTGCTCCTATAAATGGAGAAAGTCTTACATTTAAATGACAACACACATCACTGGGAGCACGTTAAATATAAATGTGTAAAAATAAAAAAATTAAAAAAGGATAATTCAAGACTGACATTTAGTCAGGATGTGAGAAACACACTCCCATCTTTATGCAAATAATTTCTGATAAAAACAAATACTTGTGTTTACCTAAACTATATTTCCTTTTATTCAAACTTGGCAATAAAATCTCTCATGAAAATGTAATACACACCAACTTTTGCATTTGTAATGCAGATAGAACTGATACAGCGGTGTGAAGTATACCACTGGAAAGTGCTTCTGTTTATTAAGGTATTACTTTTTTCATGGCTGCCTTTGTGTTGGATACCATTGGTTGTGGTTGCCCATATATGCTATGCAACAGAATTCCATATGAAAGGAAGTTTGCATAGGTAAATATATTTTAGAGGATAGATTATAAGCCAAAACACCTCTGCCTTTGTACATGCTCTAAATGGAAGGAACATTTTTGTTTATGACTGCAAGTGTTCCCAAAACATTCCTGGTTAAAATTAGCAATTGGCTGCCACATACCTTCACAGGCAGCTGAATGAATAGAGTCTGTTATACTCTCATTAATGTCCCTGGAGTGGTGTTTTTATAATCCCATGGGTATCAAGAGTGGGGGTGTTTAGGGTGACACAGGGTATAATCCACATTGAGCCAATTAAAGCCTCAGTGGGGCCCCTACTGGTCTCAGAGGAACCCTAACAGATGGACTGGCTAATCAACGGAAGCAGCACGTGCCGCCAAGATCCCATCTGGACATGGTCCTCCGCCCTGACTCTCTGGGGGGTTTGAAAAGTAAAGGGGGCAACAATGATGGGCACACGTCTGAAGAATAAAGGAGGGGCGGGGTCGAGTTAAATGTCACAGTCTATTAATTTGCCTCCAGCAGTTATGGCCCGTTTTCAAAGCGTGTCAGTCGCATGCGTGCTGGGGGGAGGGAGGAGTACAGGGCACGGGTGGGGGGGGGGGGTTAAGCACTATCACTTGCAGTGACAGATGGCTTCTTTCCTCTGTTTTCTCTCTGAATTTTCCCCTTGAGATTAGGTCATATTAGCTCTGTTATTATCACAAAGGGTTGTGTTGATTAGAGACAGCAGGAAGCAGAGGGAGGACAGATCTAATAGGGACGCATACATCTGTCCTGCTCAACGGCCTCTGTGTAAGAATTTAATGCTCCTAGCAGGAGTTGCAGCATGCCAGTTGAAAGCCCACATGTAAGCAGTAGAAATTCACTGTCATCGTTTAGTGTTTAATTGATTATTTTAAATTAATATAAAAATTTAGTGATGGTTTTTCTCAATTCAAAAAAGTGTTTTCAGGAAGAAAACCAGTTAATTGTTACTTTTTTTTTCTTTTATCTTTTTTGTCAACATAGTTTGCTATGTTTTAGGAACAGTAAAGCTAATTACCAGGACTACTGGAGGCAAACAAGAAAAAGTTGAATTGTCAGCGTTCAAGTTGTTTTCCATCTAAGTGAACAATGGGGCACTGGTCAGATCCCCGTTATCAGTGACTTGGCTAATGGAGTAAAACAACT
The DNA here is from genome assembly GCF_029030835.1 of Brachyistius frenatus. Classification (NCBI taxonomy): domain Eukaryota; kingdom Metazoa; phylum Chordata; class Actinopteri; family Embiotocidae; genus Brachyistius; species Brachyistius frenatus. The sequence goes on from NW_027210926.1 coordinate 124,726, forward strand.
GGAGCAAACCATGCATAAACCATGTATTAGAGATGTCTGACCGATTACCCCTCCCTGCTCTTCAATCAGGGCTCTGTGTTATTGGAGGAACCTACTGAGAGTCCCGCCCCCAACTCTGAAAATGGCAACACAGACGAATCTGTCCCAACTCCACAACCACCACCTCCTCCGCCTCTTCCCTCAAGCAATCCGATGCCAACACCTCCTCCGCCTCCTCCACTGCCCCCGGAGTCTCAAACCACCAAGAATAATGCCGGTAGCATCTCCACCACTCAGAGACGCCTATCTTCCTCATCAGGAAGTGAGTGTCCCTGAAATTCTTTATCTTTTTTGTCCAGAGTTTCATGTTTTTGTTTCTCTTAATTTCCTACTTTATTCTGCTCCTGAACAACTGTTAACAATTCTTTTCACTTATACACATTATAATACAATTATTCCTAGAAAGCAGAGCCAGTGGTATCAATGGGGACAATGTAATCACACTGGGTGAAGATGAGTTGAGTTCGACCGTAGCGTTCTAAATAAGAGATTATAAATTAATGATGCAGGGCTACCATTACCTTCAGAACAGGTTTAATGTTCAGCCATTTCCTTAAGTGCCCCGCTGCCCTGGATGATACAGTCTGACAGCGTACACGCTGCTCCAGTTGCAGGGAAATTTTAACTGTTGTGTAATGCTGCAGGGTTTTCAAGGAAATGAAAAATATTCTATAAAAGGTTGCCATTAGTCTTAAAAATTGAAGTTTTAGTATTTGTGGTAAAACAAAACAAAAAAAGAACAGTCCTTAAGTAAGTCATCTAATGTTCCCCACCATGTTTTAAATTTTTTTTAAATTTCCTAAATTTGATGTTTCAAATGATCCCTTATAAAGGAACACATTAGTATTTTTCAAAGCAGAACAAATTTTCCCATCATTTTGAGTCTAAATCAATAATGGGGACAACATTTTTTTCAACTGCTTCAGTACTGAGTGAAAGCAATTTAGCGAACTGCAATGTAATAGTTTTTGGCAATTGCACGCCGTCAATGTACGTCCACTAAAAAGTGCCTGTTTTTTGCACCGACAGGCTCAGATTCTGGATATAACTGTCTAAACATTATGGAAAACATTAATAACCCAAAACAGAGGTCTCACTCTGACCCAAAATGATGGGAAAATAAGTTTCCCTTTAAAGTTCAACACATTATTGACTTCCACGGACATGCCTCAATGGCCTTTACAGAAAAATCCACATCCAACTATTAACTGTCATAATTATGTAAGAGAAACATAAGAAATCTCCACAACTTAGCTCAGCCTGTAAACTGTTGTTGACTGCTGAAGCACAGAAGATGAAACAAAATGTCTGAAAGTAAACCTGGTAAAAAATGAAATGGGAGAAACTCTGGCTTGGTCATGTCAGAGATGGCTGGGCAGGTAATATGTGCTCATCCATCGAAGTAGTAAAACATATTCTTTACTGGTAATCATACTAATGTTGCTTTAGTTCGGTTTTGTCTTCAACATTGTTCTCCTGTGAATATTCCCTATTTTCCCCATTAACCCTTTAATACGTTTCTGTTTGCATGTTCCTTCTTTCACCTGCTCCCTCCACCTGTTTGTCTCCGTCTTGTTTGCTTTGTTTCCTCTTTTTGCCTGCCATGGTCTGTCCTCACGGCTGCTCTGTCAAGGCTGGGATATCTCTGCCTCTCAGGCAGAGGGAAGGGCACTTAGACAGATGAAGAGTAAGTACAGACTGCGCACCAGTCGTTCAACTAAATCAGTTCACGCTGTTTGACACATTAAGGTTTCACAGCAGGATTTTCATTCTTATCAAACACGATTTAAAAATTATTATTTGGAGCTTTTTATGTAAATGTTATGTCACTTTGTTGCTGATTTAAAGACAATGACTGTGTATCAAGTTTGTCAAACATGTTGCTTGAATCAAATAGTGTGAATCCTCTTATCCAGAATTTTTTTTATCCATTTCACAGGAATGATGTATTTTAATTTGCCACAGCAGAAAAAGCCCATTGTTCAGAATAAATAAAACTGTGCAGATGAACTGATAGTCCCCAAAGACTGAAGAGACAAAAGAGCAACACATTAAAAAAATAAGCTTTATATCACACTTAAGTTGAAAAGTGAACTCTAGCCAATGAGAAACTTTTGGTGAGAAGCATTTAGTTTTGGTTACAGCCTGTGAGGCAGCTCATTATCTCAAGCAAAGGTTTAAGTGAAGGCTCAGTTGCAGTATAATATGGCTCATGGGGCAATATACAGTGCAGTTTTTAAAATAAACCGGTAATAAACAGCAACATCCATTAAGTTGTAAATTGTAAATTACCCTATTTGGGCACCTTTTTACAATCTCTATATTTTATCTTTACGCTTTGTATGCTCCTTCTGCTGTCTAATGGTCGGCTAGCAATAAAATACTTAAAGCTAAAGAGTCATGTGTGCTCGCTAATGGCATGATTTGTGTCACAACATTAATCAGGTAATAAACAGGTTGTGTGGTGGTCATAAAATAAGAGGCCATCAACACAACTGAGAGCTCAAGATGACTTTACAGCTCAGACACTTGTTGAGACGACGGCAACAAAACAGGTGGCTGATTGGAAATGCTGTAGATGGTTAGTGGTTCTCTATTGTTCTGTTGTGGTTCTTCTATTGATCACCGAAGGAAAGAGGAGTATACTTTTTATATTGCTCAGGACACACCTTTATCTAGAGCGCTAAGGAGCCGTGTGGGTTCAGTAATTATAGCATTTGTCTTACAGTGTTAATCAGGCTATAAACAGGCAGCAAGGCGGCCGTAAAATTAAAAGCCATCAACACATCTGAGTGCTCCAGATGAATTTACGACTCACGGAGATAATAAGCAACAAACTAGGTGGCTGATTAAAAATCTTTGTGCCACATTGCAGACCATTGGAAGTTCCCTATTGTTTTCTATTGATTAACAGGATGTAAAGTATCCTACTATTTATGTTTTAAGGCATCTGAAGTGAACAGATGCAACAGCTTGACTGCCATTAACCCATAGCAGTGAACAATTTGCAGTGTCACATCCATTGGCCTTGTGATAGACTGGCAACCTGTCCAGGGTGTACCCTGCCTTTGCTCAATGTGAGCTGGGATAGGCTCTAGCCCCCCCGTGGCCTTGTTAAGGATAAAGCGGGTATAGATAATGGATGGGTGGACGTCCATTATGTGTGGCTAGTCACCTGTCACACCTCCACCCTGCTTTACTCTCACTGTGGCAGGCCTGCTGAATCCACACCCCTAACCTAAACAAACCATAACGAGCACGGGCACTCAACCTTCGCCTCAAAAACACAAAAAGAAAACGTGTCCTCAAACAGGTGTTAGTACACCAACCTCAGTCCAGCGTCATTTTTTAATCCTTTAAGCACATCTGATTGTGGATTATCAACTGCTCCGGAATTCAGTAATGAGGATCTGTTCAGGAAAAAAATGGCTCAAGGTTGGATGTTTATATTGTTAAATTAAAATCATTCTTTGTTACTGATCCAGTCACATTTTAACTAAGAATTTTGTTAGGAGAGTTGTTTTCAGAAAAGCTTTGGTAGCACTAATTGCACGTGTCTATACAGTTTTTCTAAAAGAATATATGTTGAAAGTGAATTTAAAAAGCTGTCAGAGTTCAGTTATTTGTTTTGATTGCCAGCTTTTTACAGTTTTCACTGTGCACATTGTAGAAGTCTCTCTCTCTCTCTCTCTCTCTCTCTCTCTCTCTCTCTCTCTCTCTCTCTCTCTCTCTGTAATCCAGAAACTGAGGTGTGACTGCATGCCTGTATGAGCGCACTATGAGTCAGGTTTGCTGCAGTGAGGATTGGTCTAGTGGAGTGGACTGACAAGCTGGGGATTGAAGGGTGACCGCGTGTGCGTGTGTGCATGTGTGCGTGTGTGCGTTAATTCCTGGCCGGCTTGCCAATGGCTCGCTGTCACTTCCACTTACTGGCGATTCCTTTAGATTTCCCCCAACTGTGATGATGGGTCTTTAATAGAAAGCTGTTCTCTCCTCCCCAAGAGAGAGAGACAGAGACAGGGAGAGCGAGGGCGAGTGAGGAGGGGTGGCACGCTAACTAGTCTTCATGTCCAGCTAGACCACTGAGGTTGCCTCAGCAGGGAACACTTTTACGGGAGGACTTTATTTTCCTTTCAACAAGTAGAGAATGAAGAAACAATGAGGGACTAAGGATATTTACTGCACTGAACTGAAACAGGTGAGAGAGCTACGGGCTTTGTATGTTTGGGCCATATGTGAAATTGAAATGCTGCTAAAACAAATATGTGTAGTTGCTGCAATAGTTTGTTGTTACAGTTAATTATCAGGTTTAATTTTAGCATTTTAAATCATGAAAATCGTTTGTATAAATAACGGCTTTGTAATTACTGTTCTGTATTTTCGTACTTTCTCAAGGGCATTAGAGTTGCTGTTTAAAACATTAGTGGATGTAGTTCTTCTTGTGCTACAGTTATTTTGAAATGTTGATGTCTTAATACACATTTATGTATAATTTATGTATAAATCTGAACGTGTTCAAAATGTAGCGCTGCTTTACCACTGCCTGTGCGACATTTCAAACTTCATTCATTTTGTCTGTCCTTTCAAGTGAAAACAAAGTTCCTCTGTGACGGCATTAACAAATAGAGGTCATAGTTGAAGCCTTGAAGTTGGTGTATTATTCACCAAGAAGATTAGAAAGCTGAATGTACACATTTTCATGGTCAACCTAGTTTTTAAAAAGGGTCAAGTTCTGCAGTAGCTTAGCTGTGTATATTCTGGTCAGGTGACACTGACACTGCGAATGTGTGCCTCCTCTCTTTGGCTTTACTGTTGTAAAATAATTTTAAATTGCTCATCCCCATCTAATCCCTGCTCACTCCAGCTGTGGACTGATGCAACAGTTGCCGAAAGAGAAACGTGTCTCAAGCAAACACACATCACTAGCAGTATAAAGGCAAAAGCAAAGTAAACAAATCTAAAAAGAAACTAGGTTATCCAAGAGAAACAGAGGTTCTGTATACCATAAAGACCTCCCATCATTGTCCCAACGGGCTCCAGGTCAGCATTGTTACCCGGCTGATTGGATAAAATATTTAACACTGAAATGCCACCCAACCCCTCGTCTCTTCTTCAGTGGATCTCTCTCACTCTCTCTGTTTCTATCTCGCCCTGCCTCCATCTTTCTACCTGGTCTCATCTGTCTGCTCAATCCTTTTGTCCGCAGGCACAAAATCTTTCAACATGATGTCCCCCACTGGCGACAACTCAGAGCTGCTGGCAGAGATTAAAGCAGGAAAGAGCCTCAAGCCCACACCTCACAGTAAAGGCTACACCACTGTTTTTTCCAACAGCGGACCAACAGGCAACAATGTAGGTCCACGGCCTTCCCCCTCTCCCAATTTATTTATCAGTGATAAATAATTATTATATTAATATTATATTATAATTAGCCACAGCTTTTGCCATTACTTGTAGATTTAATGTGACCGTACCCATTTTAAATGAAGTTCAAGTGAATGCAAACAGATGTTAAATAGATCTTGAAAAGGGGGGACATTTTTTAAATCATACCACACCAAAAGAAGTGATATGATATAAAGTAAAACTAATGACTTTATGATTTTGCCAATTTTAAATCTCCACAAGGATGGTGAACACTGGCTTCTAGCTGTATGTGTCAACAGGAAAAAAACAACATGTTATCAGTTTTGTGACTTCTAAGTTTTCCTCTTCATTGGTGTACTCTAAATTCTACCAGGAAAACACGACATCACCAGAGCCCAGACCATCGAGCCCACCAGCCAAACCATCATCCCCTCCACCATCCAATACGTCTGTCACCTCCCCACCCAACACCCCGAGTCCCACCGGCTCCGGCTCTGCCAGGTCCATGTCAACCTCTGTGAGCTACGAGCAACTGTCCTCCAACTCTGTGATCAATGGGAACGGTGGTGACGGCACAGCAAGAACCGAGTTGGGGCGCAAGTCGAGCCTTGCTGATGTGGAGTCACTCGTGCCCACTCATGACGAACAGGGGAAAGCCATCCCTGAATGGAAGAGGCAGGTGATGGTGCGAAAGCTTCAGGTCAAGATACAAGAGGAGGAGGAGCACAAGCGCAAGGTAGGCAAGATGTTGCAATGCTATGGAAGGGGAACAGGTTTTGTTGTGTCTTAGCTATCCCATTTGTGGTTCTGCAAATTCAAAGTGTGCTTCTTGAATAAGGCTTCAATTTCAAATAATGAACACAAAGGCGATAGCAGGTGCTTGGATTTGAGCATGGATTTTTGTGATTTTGAATACTTGGGTATGAATGCATCTTTAGTTTTACATGACATTAGTATTTCTCTCCCTCTGACTTTTCTGTCTTAGAGCTGGTTGAGCTTGAAATATCTAATGGGCTCAGGATTACCTCACTCAAGTTTATGTCACATCTACTGCATACTTCCTTGGCGTGATAGCTGAAGGACAGTGTTTGCTTTGTAGGCTACAGTGAAGGACTTTATCACTTTTTGAGCACTATTGGACATATCTTCAGAATTAGGTGTCATTGCCACAGTTACTCACAAGAGTCTCAGGCAGCATCAAGATATTGAAAACCAGCTTCATTTATGGATTTGATTTTCTGGCTTTAGAATCAATGACGTACCTCTTGATTTCTCTCGATGAACAGTCACTGTAGTGTGCGGTAATAATATGTGTATTTAGAAAAAGTATTGATTAGTAATTCATACTGGAGCAATCTGAACATATGGTAGTCTGGTGTAATACAAGAAGGACTCTAGAGATATGTGATTTGATTAATTAGGTTCAACTGATTAATAATTTATTGCAATTTTATACTCTTAAAGGACCCAGCAGGTCGAAATTTTCTCTTTAATATCTTTTTCGTGATGCTGACATGCATATAGTATTTGTTGAGATGCACTGGCATCCTTAAAAAAAAAAATAAAAAAAAATCAAACCAGTTGCAATGCCTAAAAGTGTGAAACTAAGCTGAACATAAAGTATTTTTGCAATATATGTTCTCCTGTATATGACACAACTTTACATTGGACCAAGCTAGCTCTAAATGTAGACATCCATATGGTCACCAGTTTTAAAAATTATTTCTTTATTTCTGTGGGCACTTCTATGCATGTTTCTTTTTTTCAGATTTATAGTCTTTGTTCATATTGTCTTTCTGGAGTGCAGTGACTTGATTACTTTGCAACAAAGACCATCACAGCATTAACACACTTGACTAACTGATTCACAGTGTGGGCTGGTGTTTGATGATGAGTTTTGCCGTTCCAAGTTCTTACATGCTGATTCAGTGGTGTGATGCCGGACCCATTCACACTACATGTTAACCATTAATAATAACAACTAAAATGCACACAAAAAAAACTGTGTAATAATACAACTACATTTGTGTAGCACTTTGCTCTTAAAGTTGCAAAGGTAGGTGTAAAGGTAGGAAGAAAAAAAACTAAACAAAGAATGCCATCTCCATCAAATTTTGTGTTTTGGGGGCAGTTTTTGAAAGCACCTCATAGTTTAAGAATAACTCCACACCAAGTCTCTTACTCAGAAAACCCTGCGTTTCACTGACCTTGCCGAGTTGGGTTTCAACTCTGTTGCTTCTCTAATAACACCCAGTATGGTTTCACTGTGACTGTAGGGTTAGACTATATAGCAGTTTTATGTCATAGTTGGGTTACAATCAGTAAATGCAGCAAGTATTTTTTTTTTAAATTATTATTATTATTATAATCAGCTACAGGATGGCAGTAAAATTTTAAGCGCTTATGTAGTTACTCCCTAAATTAACAAGCAACACTAAACAATAACACACAAAAAAATTATGAAGAAACTGTGAAGAGGGAATGAGCAATTGTAGGTGTAAAAGATCTTCAGTGTCAAGTGCCTAACATTCAAACAGTTTTGTTGCAACACGGATCAATAATCTCTTTGTACCAATATTGGTCAATTCAACATATAATTTGCCAATTAATTCAAAAAGGACAAAGGACTCTTTGTTCTCTTTGACTCAAAATCACAGTAGAAAGTTTTGTGCTTTTAATGAGGCAGTGCCATTGCACCACTAAATCCATGTAAATCCTGTGTGTTAGGATGGATTTGCACTGAAGCGTGTGTTCATAACCAGGAACTTCGAGCTGAAGGAATCCCTCCTTCCCTTTTTTTGTCCCATTGGTCTCCTTTGACCTCTGATATAGTTTGCATCAAGTGGGTACTACCAGCCCCAGGAATGGCACTACTCCCATATCCACAATGCCATTTTGGGACCGTTTGGGGAGCTCATGACCGAGGCTGACCTAAACCGAATTGAGAAGCAAATTGAGAATCTGCAGGTCATGCACAAAGTATCAGAAGTTGAGAAGGAACTGGAAGAACTAGAGCGAGAGCTTCGCCAGCTCCTACCAGTTTCTGCAGCTCTCAATCAAGGGCACTTCTCAGTCAATCCAAAGCAGGTACATGGCCAAGCTGAAGATCTTCCAGCCTGGTGCAGTAAGATTTCTACTCTGCTCAAGAGTATCGCCATTCTTCTTGCCACCCTGGGAGGCAAAGAAATAGACATCTTGGATCTTATATGTCATGGACATTCTCAAGAAGAGGCAAGGAATGTGAGCACAAGTCAGTCTCAACCAGCGGGATCAGCAAGCAATGGATTTATTGGACGCTCTCAGTCCTTCTCGACAAGAGAGGATGTGGAGAAAGAGATAAAGCAATGTGGAGTTTCAGTGAAGAACCTGAAGGCCAATTATGAAATTCAGAATCAGTCGCACTCTGCAGATATCCAAGCAAATAAGGTTTACAAACGCAAGAGGTCCCTCCCTGTGGTAAGCGAGTCTAGTTATCATCCAGAGACAGCTTGTGAGAATGAAGTCCCTTGCACATCTGCTGCAGTCCTACAGTCTAATACCAACGGAAATTTACCTTCAGTGGAGGAATCAGTCTTACCACTTGTTGAAGAACCAGTGATCATTGCAGCTCATGCTCCTCAGACATATGCTCCGGTTGAGGTAATGGCTCCAAATAACATTGAACAGTTCAACCAGGTTCTTTCTGCAGACCCCATCTTAAATAACGATCAACTAACAAGAAGCTTGGAGGTACAGACAGATCTAAGCTATGTCCAGGAATGCATTGAAATGAGGAAAGAGAGAATCGTCTTCCTGTTCCTTGAACATTGGCGGAAGTATACCATCTCTGAATCTTATGGGACTAAATACACTGGCAGGAGACGGAATCATTTAGACGTGGGTTGGGAGGACTACAACCAATTTAGTGCACAGATGGGTGGGGAGATGCAGAGTGAAGATGACATTCTCCTCCAATTCATGAAATCAAAGCAGGTAGTAGGCAATCTGATTGGCCACTGGAGGACAATCATGAGTCAGGTGCCGACACGGCAGATCCGCAGGCTGAGTCGTGCCCAGATGATCTACTGGCCAGAGCACTTCTTGCCACACATCAACGGGTCACCTGTGAGCTATGAAAGCTTAACCCTTGACCTCTTCATGCTAGGATACTTCCAGTTGCTGGAAATGAACATGTCTCGTAGTGAGCGGAAATTCCGCCACCTCTTATGCTATGAAATGTTTGACCGTCTTGGTAGTCATAAATGGGAGGTCATAAGGCAGTTTCACAAGGAAGTCATGGAGGAAATTGAAAGAGGGAAGCGAGATTGGGCAGAAGGCTTTGAGGACATAAAACTCAAGTATTTTGGCAACTCGGATGATGGGGGAGGTATGATGACAGCTTCTCTACGTTCTATGTCTCCTGATATGCCCATTATGCCATTGCTGGAATCACTCCCTCCCCCACCTTCTCATCCACCACCTCCTCCACCACCACTTACCCCTCCTGCACCTGCACCCCCAGATGCACAGCCTACTCCACCTGCACCATCACCACAACCTTCCCTCCCAGCCTCACAATCAAACGTTTCGCCAACACCTGCAGCAGCCATGAATGGCGTACCTGACAATGGCCAGTTTGTTGAGCAGAAAGCCCTGAAGGGCTCATTGGAGGATAATGCTCAGGGGAATGTAAAACCCAGCGAGCAGGCGTTATCAAATGAGTCTGTGGTTTTGAATGGGAACTGTTCAGAGCAGGACAATATGCTGAGCTTGACAACTCAAAGTACACAACATATTGATGCAACAAAAGAGGTTGAGACACCTCCGAACACAAGAGGAAGCTCCGGACTGGATTCAAACAAAGATGTTTCACTTGTTACTGTTAAAATCACAGAGGAACCTCATGTTGATAAACCTCCACCCAGAGAGGAACCTAATGAAGACTCAATTAAAGTGATCTATGAACTAAAAGAATTCAGCAATGATGAAATCATCCGATACATTGACCGAAGCTTTGCTTTCTGGAAAGAAAAAGAAGCTGAGCTTTTTGATATCTAACAAGTATGTGGGCTAAGAGAGAACTGACAACTGTGAAAGACATGCATCAAGAGCAGGGTCTGGGAAACTAACCTGCACAGTGGAATGTGCTGAGAGGGGAAACGAATCCTGAGTTTTAGCGTTGAGGCCATGTTGCAGCAAAGCAAAGAACATCCATTTAGCTGTACTGACTTTACCATTTGTATACTGAAGTAGATGAAAAGAAAGCTTTTGATGTCAAAAGATACATATATTTATTACAACCATCTAATTTTGAATTGTGTTGAACCAAGAGCTTTTTGAATGAAATATGATTGATCGCCATGATACACTGCTTTGAGGAAAACAAGGTTTTAAAAGGAAAGATTTGCCATAAAAGTCATGTAGTGCATTTGTTTAGATCATATTTGTTTATGACACAATAGGTAAAACACTTGGTTTATATTGAGTAATTCAGATTTCATTTCATGTTAAAACAGTTTCAGTGACCGACTGTCGTTTACCACTGTCAGACAGCCTAAGTACATATGACATGGGTTTACTTGACAAATGTTTGAACCACGTTGGACCCTTTTACAAGACACCCCTCACATCCGGTCTCACTGTTGACAGAACCAAAGATTAGTTAATGTCCATAGGTTACACTGATTATAATTAACTGAGTAGCGTCTGGCCCATATCCAATCATGGTCGGGAGGAGGACGAAGGAGGGTTGGTCTATTAAAATAGACCCCCTGCATTACTGTGTCAGTCTGAAAGTGGTATCAGAAAAGCAAGGGATTCACTTCACAATTCAAATCCAGTTTAATAAAGTTTAACCGTTCATTCTTGGTACCTAGTGAAGGATAAAGTGGTATTATTTTAATGGGTCCTTGTTACTTGAACTAAAAGGCAAATAAACTAGGTCTGTAATGTTTTTTCAAAGATTAAGGCATATTAGTATTTCAGAAAATGCTCCTTGTTTTTAAACCTGTGAACTGATGATTTTGTTTATACAACGTGTGCCTTTCAGTATAGATTACAAAAATGATTCAGAACGGTAAATGCAATTCAGAGCTTGAAAATTGCAAATTTCTGTCAGCAAATTAAACCATTAACTATTCAAAGCTTTAACTTAAAGGTAACATCAAATTTTGAGTTTATAATTGTTCCATCGTGTTTATTCCATTGTTTTGTTACTCTGTAATTTAAGTGTATTTAACAGATTTGCTCAGTTTCCATAATTGAATTTGTGTTCCTTTATTATTTGATTTCTACATTGCTGTTAAAAATAAAGTTTGTTGACATTTTTGTGATTATAGGATTTCAGCAGTTCTTTTCTACACAATTCTCTAATTACCATTATTCTGTGTGGCAATCAGTCCAAAATTATATAATTTCCAACATACAACTTAAATACCTATACAGATGTACGTACCAATGAAAGAGCCTCTGTCAAACACAGAGCTTTGTGAGGAACCACACTATTCTCATAGTGTCTGCTCTGTGGCATCAAGATTACCTTCAAATAACCCTCTTAACACCACCCGCTGTCATGCGATCTGAGGCTTAAAAGAGCCATAAGGAGGTTACAGTGAAACTTACGGCTCAAAAGGGAAGGCTGGTAAACTGAAAGCCATATATAGATTTGTATTCATGTACAGTCTTATTTGGAGAATGGAAAGAGCAGAGAATAAAGAGTGTGATGTCAATACCAACAATAGCATATACTACAGTGTAAACGAGGTGACAAACTACAATTTGTTACGTGATTAATCTGTTCAGCTTGCACACCGCAAAGTGAAAGTTATTTGTGTTTAAAGTATTGTTTGTGCAACCGACTGGGAAATTGTCCAAAAATCAAGGCAATAAAAACAATTAGCAAATAATGCAAATAGTGAAGAAGGTCAAATTTGTCCAATTGATTTTGTAATCATTTACCAGTTTCAACAGAATGTGCCCAGACTGTATCCAAACTATCCATGTGTAACATGTGCTACGAATGTCTCATTATTCTATTAAGAAATTGTTTTAAAAAGTATAGGCCTACTTTTTATAGTGTGGATGGGCATTTCAACCAAAAAAAAAAAAAAACTATTAAGTATTTGCTGGGAACTACTCAGCTACTATTCAAAGACACCCTACCCCACTGCATGTAGACACACACATCAAAAGAGAGTGCCATAAACTCGGCCTCAATAAATGCCAAACTTGTAAAACGATCCCCTTTGACAGAGATGATAATAAGTATGTCTTTAGCTATAATCCTTGAGATGAGGGATGCTGTTTTCTTTGCACGTTTAACATGAAAGTTACTTCCTCTGGTGAAAAAGCTAGCCATTGATTGTTGATCTATGGATGAACCTGTGCTTCGCTTTCAAATGACTGTGCATAGCAGTGGTAAATATAAACTAGTGTTACCTAGCAGAGTTTGCACTGCACCTAAAAAAATTTTTGAGGAGGTCCACACAGAACTATTTGAGGACTTTAGCAGTCTTTGTATGTTTCTGTTCTGTCACAGCACCAAACACTTTTATTGATACCTGATAGTAATATTTTTTTCTTCTCCTTTTTTTGTTTAATGGCAGTTGGCAAACAGCTTTTAGGTGCATTACCACCATCTACTGGTGTCAGAAACACATTACTATTAGGTGCTGGTAAAAACGAGGGAAAATAGACAATAGTCACACCAAACAATTTGAGATTTTATTGACTGTTCAAAAATCCTGATCCATATCTAGTTTAGAGTTGATTTAACTGGAGGTATTTTCAGGCATGAATCTGGCCTGAACATACATCTTAAAGAGGCAACCGGATCTGTTCTGCCAAGAGACATCACCAGTACAAAGTACTTCTTCTAACGTGAGGACTAGCAATTACAATATATAAATTGCTGCCAATGAGAAGCATATGAGAAATTGTGATAACAATGTCTATTGGCCAATATTAAGGTCAATTTGTCTTTTACCAAGACTGACCACTGGCCAGATTAACAGGACTAATAAACGTAAATAAAGATCTTCACACTCCGATGAATCCAGCTATTCACACGGGCAAAATCCAAAAACAAAATACAGGCACAATCATAGGTCAGACAAGTTTTCCCTGAACCATTGGGGAATTTCAAAAGCTTCTCCATTATAGATTTGTTTTTATTCCATCAATTATTGATGGTAACGGATGTTTATCAGGCTAATACCAAGTATTGGCTTCACTATGACTCAAATGGATGTAATCAATTGGTGACAGATGACACAAACATGACCAGAAAACCAATAAAAATCCCATCAGGTTGGAAAATGGCTGGGTGGTGGAACTTTTACTCTAACAATTGTTGATTGTTGCGTATTGTTGTTGCTAAAAAGGTTATCTTAAATTGTTGCCTTTACTTTTAAATTGTTATGGGATTTATTGGAGATACCGTTCAGTTTTAAAGCAACAGACCTGCAGCAGTTATTCTTTTCAGAAATGAAATGCTAGGATGGTGAGGCAGTGCTCCAACTTATTACCTTACCACAGAAAGGTCAGAGGTCACTGCTCTATTTCCTTTTTTATTATTATTACACTAGACACCTGTGGTGATAGAGGCTTTGATAGGTATTCATGTGAGTGATGTAATGTGAGGCAAATGAGCAGCGCACATCAGTAACAGTGCAGGGTTTTGAGTTTCAAGACGTCATTCGTTATCAATACAGACGGCAGGTAACTGTAAGTACTGAGTGGTTTAACTACATATCACACTAGTATTTAAGAGATACTGTATGACAGCTCAATAAGACCTTTTCCCAAATGGTGCAGTTTATGTGTCTCTGACCTACATAAACCATTTTTTTTATTCAACAGTGAATAGTCTTATTCCAATATTAACACGATACACATTTTACCATTCCTACTTATTGCTTTTTTTTTTTTTTTTTTGGCGATCTGAAATTCCCAGGGGAATCATTAAACATTAATTGCGTAGATAATCTTACCTGGATTCATGTTTGCTTGGGCAAGTGAAATCCTGTAGTAAAAGCAATGCAAACGGGTAATGTATCCTGTCGGGCAAAGATAAGAAATCCAAGATGGCTGCCCTCTTTCTCTCCTTCTGCTCCACCTCCAGTTACAGTCTGAAAGAGAAAAAAAGGATCCAGTTACCGTATGTGCACACCGAGAGCACATCTTCAAAAACACTGTCCTGCCCATTTAAAAGGTTTCAGGAAAAGAAAACATTGTGAGCTCTGTTTGCTTTTCCAAGTTCATCAGTTTACACAAAATACAATGTCAGGTGTTTAGTCTTCATAAAAGCCACTTGTACATAAACTGACATTTGAGAGTATGTACAAACAAATAGGCTGGACTAACAACTCATTATAGTTTCTCTCGATGCAGCTGCTTGCCTGCTTTCTTTAATATCTGGTGAGGATTCATGTTGCACTACAGGCATGAAACAGTGATAGATTTGAATGCGCTTTTCAAGGCTCTTCTTACAACTAGTATCACAACCACCAGGAAACCAGTTAAATTCAGTTTCAGCAAGCAAGTTTATCGAGTTATTTTGATGACTTTCCCCAATAAAACAACATAAACTGAAGTATTTCAGTAGTAAAATCTGTGGTTAATGACCTGTTTTATCTGCTTACTGAACATCACTGAACCCTATCTGACAAAACGCAGTGTTTGACTGTTTTCCAACTAAAATGGATGGTTTGATGCTGTGCTACAGGTAAAGATGTGGTAAATGCACTGCTTTTGTTATGGGCATTTAACAATGATATTGGTCAAGTATTTAGCATAGTTAGCTACCTAAAGAACCTAAAGGACCTTGGTCAGTTTTTAATTCTTTACCTTCACCAAATATATGTTATACAATTCTTGTTTACAATACAACTTAAATTTCCTCTCAATATTTACCTTAAAATTTATAGAAAAATAAAATGATTCTGTCATCAGGGGATGAGGTCATGCAAAACAGGATATGAGGTCTACTGTTACCGTTAAAACTCTGTACTGACTGGTCTGGGCCCCGATTTTTGTCTCTCCCTGGACCCCTGTGTGCCATTACAGGTTGAAGACGAGGCAGCACGCCTGGCATCACTGCCAGCCTGGAGGAGAGACATGATGAAGAAGAAAATGGACGAAGAGAGGTGAGTAGCGATGAGGTGTGGCTGTACACATCAGATTTTTATGTTATTATATCCTGGGCCAGTTGTGGGAGACTATATGCATATGTTCGTGTCTACATGGTTAGTGTGCTTATGTTTGGGTATCTTTACCAAGATACCCTTGGAAGTATGGACCAGAGATTCTTGCTATAACTGACCACCGTTTTCAACATGTGTTTGCAGATTTTCATACATTAATTCTGGGCCTGTTTATTGAATAGATGTAGCTGATGCACTGGACCAGTTAGGATTCCCTCTCCAGCAGCTGAGCCTGAGTTTTACTTTCCACTAATGCATCAAACAGTCCATGCAGATTTTTTTTGAGTGACAGGTTGATGCTACTTCACATAAAAGGGGAGATCTGGAAGCTTTACTGATGCTGAAGTATACCTAATATGCCAGGAATAACCTGAAGATGGTACAGTCTCTTGATGGAAGCATACACGTTCCACCATTTTAATTAAAAAGAGCCCTTCTTTGCAGAAAGTGTTGAATACGATGTGCCATACAAACAATATTAGGCTAGATTAAGCGTCAAGAAAACATTACCTGCACTATTACCCCACAAAAAAAAAAAAAAAAATCCCATTTATTCCGGAGACCATGCACAAGAAAGTCTGGGTTGTTAGAACAGATGTTGTTGTTGTTGTTGTTTTTAAATGGACAGCATGCTTTATATTAATTTCTTTTGACATTTTGTGACGTTCCACACTAGCAGAGCACTCCCAGTGCTCACAGTCTGTCAAGTATACTGTATACTTCTTTCCCACTGTAATGTAAGTCAAGCTAATTGAATCACTGCATGGTTTACAGTTTACTGAGCCACAGACTTGCTGAGACAGTTTGAAAACAGAATGTTTTCCTTTAAAAATAAAAAGCTGCTTAGTGTCTATTTAAGTAGCTGTGTTGACTTCGGGCTAAATTTGACTGCCATGTGTGGGTTTGGTCTATAGTATTACATGACCTTTAACTCAAGATGGCTGATGAGATGCAAATTTGTCTGAATGACAAAACACTGTAGATGTCTAACTTTTTGTTTTTCATAATTGTCTGAAAGAAAAGTTGACAGATCTGTTACAAGCTCTTACAAAATTCTGTTCAGCAGTCTTTATTCATCTTTATGGTGTTGTATTGTTCATCTGTCTCCATTTAATGTTTTGCACGTAAAATTCCCTTTTAATTTGTCATTGACAAACCTTACAGTCACATCCTAATTGCTTTGACTTGTATAACTTGTTGCCGTTTAAGATATTTACACCTTTTCCCTCTTGCTCTTACAACCTCCTGATGTGACAGGGAACAAAAAAGGTAAGACAATTATATATTATTCTACACAGTAATGTTTACATAACATGTATCATAAAATGTGTTATAAATGAAAAAAAGAAGGGGGGGGGGGAGTCCCCAGAATTTCATAAATTGAGTTTAGACGATTAATCTGGGATCGAGGTTTCCATCTCATGGTCAAAAATGGTCACATAATGTCCCATTCCTTACATTAATATCACAAAGGGTTGTCATATAAAATGATACAACATGATACAATACCGCATTAGCCTACAGATTGTTTGGACTCGACTGAGTCAGAGATATTGCGCGTTTCTGACATATACCTCATGTTGTAAAAAGACGAGATGTATCAACAAACTTTTGACAGAACCGCTGCACCACAGCTGGCACTGACATCAGACTAAAATCCATAATTAACTCAAATACCTTCAGCTGGGCTATACACTGTTTGAACCTAGTTTCACTTACAATAAACTGCTATAAATATGTAGTTTAATGCAACAAAAATGAGTTAATTTATGTAATTTATCCAGTGTGAAAACAAGGTAACAGCAGGGCTAAATATTTGTGAATGGAGAAACGCTATAATACAAAGTGTTTTCCAAGTATTTCCATACATGCCGACATTGTTTGCAAGCTGCGGGCTAAACATAAAAGCGTAATGTCCGCCGGGAGGCCACAAACTCACCCGTCAATCTGGGCCTTTAAACTTCTGTTGCAGAGGAAGTAATTGCACTCGTGCATGTTACGAGGGTCGTAGACTGAAACAAAAAGAAACAAACTGTTTGGCTGACATGACAGTGTTTCTAAATCAGCAGGACAGTTACCCACCAAACGCCGTCTTTTCCAAAACTCACTCAAACATTTGGCGCGGACCCGACCGGCTGTCAGTGTCCAACGTTTTCAAAATTCCCACGTGATCATAACCGGAAGTTAGTGCAGTAAAATCACAGGTGTAACTGAAACTTTTTTTTTTTTTTTAAATGGTACTGCAGTACATTCAGATAAACCAGTTTCAGGGTCCTGTTTGTGTGCATGCTGGCGCACTGCCATCTGTGATCATTAAACGCGAGCGGAAATTTAAAGTGCTTAACGTAATGTAGCTTAAAATACCAGGCGGTGCAAAGCTGTCTGTTGTTACGCGGATGCAAACAAATACCATTTCCGGTAGTTTCTTCACAATAAAAGCCTACTGCTGGCTCGCCAATGGAAGCTTTTTGTTTTGCCGCAACAGCACCCCGGTGTCTGTCACTGACTGAGGGAGGGTTTGCCTCCAAATGGGGTCGTGTTTACGGTGTTTATGAGTCCATATAAATGACCCTCTCCTGGTATTCACTCTATACTTTGCAAATTTTCGGAAGTGTTTCAAATTAAAAGCCATCATGTTATGTTAAAAGCTCTCTTGTGTTTCATACATGGTCCAGCCATACTGGGTTTTGACCATATACAGTCTATGGATTTGACCTAGTCTTGTACTATGAAACAGTGGCCTTTGTATTTAATAGGCATTAACCAATGTGGGATTTTAGTGGAATTTACTATTGCACGGATGTGTGTCCCTTAATACAGGCACACACACACAGGCCTACATAATAAATGAAAAAAAAACAACAACAAAAAAACGGTACTGCAGAACTATTACTGTTAAAATAGTGTCATTATTTTTTTTAAAACATTTCAGTGTTTCATAATTTCATAAGGAGCACATACACTATTGCCAAAGTATGTGGACAACCCAGTTTACCAGACCAAAAGTACATAAATAAGTTGGGTGCTTTTTCATTGTTTGGCTAGATTGTTGGGACAAATCTCAAGCAAACAAGTACTGAGACTGGTACATCAAACAATAATAGGCATATTTTAGACAAATGTGTGTTTCCAGAAATGGTCTTTCCTGTTGTACTGTGACCATGCTACCAAAGCACAAACCCAAACCCATAAACAAAATGGTTTCCCCATTTTAGTTTTAAAGAACCTGACTTATGGACTTCTTTGGGATAATGTGGATGACAAACTACAAGCCAGTACAAAATCAGTACCTGACTTTGTGGCTCAATGGAGGAAAATCACGCAATTTACAGCATTCTGTAAAGAATTTAAAACCAGAAGACTGGGACCTATTAAAGCATAACTAGTTTTGAATGAAAACACTCTTTCTTCAGTGACATAATGGACAATAAAGGTAGAATAATAACTTTCATACATTGAAAATATAGTGTTGGTTTACTGTACAATACTCATTACGGTTTTGTTTTTGAATATTTCTCCATGGATGCACGTAGAAAAGTGGAAGAGCAGGCCAAACAGGCGAAGGACATGGAGGAGAAGACGGAGCTGGAGCGACTACGGACCCTGGGCTACGATGAGACCAAACTGGCCCCCTGGCAGCGGCAGATCCTTCTGAAGAAAGGGGATACATCCAAATAGTGAACTGGATCGCCTCCCCCCTCCACTGCACCGCAGAGCTCCTCACACTCACACACTTACACCAACGCCTCCCCCCCGATCCTCCATCTCACACTGCGCACCGGATGGCGGGGACAAGTTTGTCTCCCCTAAACTCTGAGTCACTCTCCGGCCTCCAGAAACATATGTTGTGGTTGCTGCCGTCCACTCAGGCTGTGAGGCTGAAACACAGCAGTGATCCTCCACCTCCCACTGCAAGTCTCATGGACACAAACTCTGTCTTTTAGCGTTAACAACAATTCTGTTGTCATGCACTGACTCTCTGTGCTTAAGACATTTTGCTATAAAGGCATATGTCTTAAACTAATTTAAGATAATCTGTAGTATCTGTCTGCTTTCCTGCAAATCACTAGAAGATATTTCATGTAGAAGATTTAAGAGGCTCATGATAGATTGAAAGAGGTTACTTGTGAGTATCGTTGCCATGGGGGAAAAGCCTGTTGTTACATTTATATTATCCTTTTATTAGCTTCACTCACCTTTATGTAATTAATAGCTCCAGTTGTGTCATCTAAAGATGGCACAGAAATACTCAGCAAAGGCTTGTTACATCATGAAGCAGCTAATGCATTCTGTATGTAGATAGTTTCATATCTTTATCTTAGTCATGACATTTTTGTATCGAACTCATAGAAGTACTTTCTAGACTTAATTTTACTGCCAGCGTTGTAATTTTTGTTAGAAGCAAATCTTAATGCTGCTCAAACTAATCCGTTTCTTTAGTTAAGCTTGTTGTTGTCATTTCTCTGTAGATTTGGAATATTGATAAATATCCTGTTTTAAATCATGCAAAGATTATGTAGATGTGCAAATTGAATTTTATTAATTTTTCACTGAAAAAAGCGGCAAAGTTCCAATTACATTTTTCGATGTGACCTAAATGTTAAACTTTTGTGATCATGAATGTGAAATGCTGAGTGTATGTGTTGCATAATGTATATCAGGCATGTTTGTGGTGTAATTATTAAGCATACTTGTCCTGGGGGCCCCAAAGTTTCAGAAAAAAAATAAGAAAAGACAAATAATGTGAGTAAAGTTCCTGCTAGGTTTCTATATGAGCATGGCCTTTTTAATAGAAAACAGAACATGCAGCATTTCACACCATTCGTCTCATCTGCACACTGAATATTGCAAAAGTAGAGAAAAGACATCAGTTTGTCCTGTGTCCTGTGTTCTGTTCTGGCCTTTGTCCCACTAACCTTGAAGATAAATATTTGATAAGCAGATCTGCTTACAGATTGTAGAGTACTCTCTGTCTGCCACACACAAGCATGAAAAATGTACTGTTTCTAAGATGAAGCCTCCTATGTTGGAATAATTTCCACTTTCAAGACTTGACTTTAATACTTTGGTCAAATATCTGATTATATATAGGAGGAACCAGACTTTTTCATGTCAGAGACAACACACATACCAGGTTATTATGCAGCAGTCACAATTTCTCTGGTCTAAACAACTCCTTTTAGTTCCAGGTTTTCAAGTATTATCACCATTCACTCATTCGCTGGGCATAGGTGCACCAGTTTTGGGCTAAATATAGAAATTTTGCAAATCTGGGGAATATTTTTGGCTAAATAGATTTAAAATTTGACCAGTGTATGGATCTGCACACTGACATTTAAGAGGAAGTAAACTTCACCATCTCTTTGTGAGGGAGTATTCCCACATGATGGAAAATATTCTGTTTACTTCATTTAAGTTGGGGCTACATTTTTACAAATAAAGGGTATCAAGCATATCCTGTCACTATGAATGACAAAGGACTGTTTGATTATTTGGAAATATTCTAATTCACTTTCATCGGATGCCATATGATATTGAAATTGAAAATGATGTGAATGTCATTGCCATTTAATTATATATATGTATATATATACATATATGTAAACTGTATATAGAGACCCTTGTCATTTCATTGTTTCCAGATTGCATTATAATACATGTCTCAGCCTTGCTTGTTTAGAATATTGGCTAATTCATGTATAATTATATTTTCAGACTGTCAAAAATGAAGAAAATAAATCTTTAATCGTCAGAAAGTGTTTGTTGTTTGTTTGTGTTACATCTATCATAATCCATTAGTCTAGTATGAAACAGTGGGCTACTATAATAGATGTGAAGAGAAATTACACTTCAAAATGAAATGTACAGTTAATACAAAATATCACTAATGATAAAAAAAAAATACACACAAGAAAATCAATTAAAAAAGTTCTGAATTTTATGTTACATTTGGCACTACAGTTTCATTGTGTTTAATTTTTTTTTTTTTTTTTTTTTTTGCTGCTCTTAAATAATCCTTGTTACGGCGAAACTCAAATTTGGGGGTAGATTTGGAAAATTTTGCTTTTAGATATTTTGCCAACAAATTAGTGAGGGACGAGTGTAATGTCTCCCTTTGCTCACCAGAATGCGCCAAAGAGTTACTTGTTACCAGTCAGGTACAAGGACGTCAACAAACGTGAGAGAATATCATAATATATAATAATAATAATAATAATAATAATAATAATAATAATAATAATAATAATAATAATATATATTGAATATCATAATCTAGTAAAATGACAACAGTTTTTCTTCGTGTGTTTACAAAAGGATTATAATTGTGTTAAACTAAAACACCTGATATTTTAAATGCTTTTAATTTGAAAACTGGTCGAGCCTGGACTGTTTCGTAGACCAGCATCACACAAATACAGCTGTGAAGTCGAAATATGCAGCCGCCTATCTGTGTGAAGAAGCACGTGAGAGTCTGCTTTAATCTAATCTGTGTCACTTTACGAGGATTGATTGACGTTTACCTGTGATGACGTATGCAGCTCTCCTTAATGGGCGCCCGCAAACAGAGAAGGAAGTGGGAGCCGCAAGTAAGGAGAAATATGTGACAGTGTAGCAAAGGGTTACAGCTGCTCCTAAAACTGCACTTTTATCGGACAGCGGCTCAGCCAGAGCTCACCTGTGAACCTAGATCAGCTGCTGAAGGCTCACCTCTGGTCAGGTAAGACACTTGTTGGACGTGTTTGTGCTTACAGACTCGGTGTTTGGTGAACCATGGGAATGTAAGACAGACATTTTTTTTCTCCCACCCTAATCCGTCTTCCAGGCAGCGAAGTTACTGATTCAGTCTGCGACACAACAGAGAAGGTCAGATCAAGAAAAGTATTATTTTACTTTGAGACTTATATCAGGATATAAATATTATACAAAGAAATATTATAAAACTGCAATGCTAATTTCTTCCTGTCTGAGATGAATGTCATTTAAAGACTGTCCCTATAATAACATGTTTATAAGAGTTAGGCTTTTTTTGTGTGTGTCTGCACTTGACTCTTCTCTTAGAGCAGCTAAGGATCACTTTTATCACAGTGTGTTTTCATGCAGTTTATGTGGCGAACAGATTTGCTGGAGCAGCTCTCTGTTAGTGTGCTTTTGTGTGGGCATTAGTTCAGTGCAGCAGTGAGTCACGGGTTGAGTCCCTCGATATGAGTTTGAAGGACTGACACAACAAGCTGAGAGCTTGATGAGAGGAGAGAGATGAAGGGTCAGAGAGTGCCACTGTAGGTCAGGGGCTGTGCAGCCTTTTTAATAGATCTGATTTACACTTCACGGGCCTGTCAGATAAGGACTCAACATCACCTGTCATGTTCAAATGTGGTCATTTTAAACAGAATCTTTTTTCACTTAAGCCTACATAAAAGTAGATATTGTAAAGATTTTTGCATTAAGTTGAACTTTTAAGGCCAATTTGGTCTGAGATATTCATTCATTACTTGTAGTGATATACTTTAATAACTATCCTTTACTTTCTATTTCTTTTACATCCATTACTTTCAACTAGTTGGCCTCTTTAGAAATTACTTGTAGCTCTGATTGACTTATTGACATGGCACAGAAACCCACAAAATCCCACAAACTGACTCCCTTATAAACAATGAACTTTCAATGACACCTACTATGAAGGCTAGATGAGTACATAATGTATGTTTAGGCCTATACTTATTTATATGGGTGTTTACAGGTTTTCTGTTTACAACAAATTCAGGTTTTTTTGTTCTGTACAAGTTAGCCCCAGTCGTATTCTCTTTATATGCAAGCCTGTTCTTAATGATGAGTGGTTTTTTTCAATGTTTTTTTGAAGCAGCTGGAAGCCATAAAACATTTCTGGTGTCAATAGACACAGAGCCAAATAAATGTTGTATCTTTAACCATTTATGTGCCACTGTCAGCTTACTATTTACTTAATAATTATTGTTAGCTTACTAATTTAAACATTTATCCATTGCTACAGTATTCATTTTCTATTTCAACCATTCACCCATCTTTTTTTGGCTGTATTTCAACTGCATATCCACTACTTTTAATGAGCTGTTAAGTTAAACTCAAACCTGTTCAGGTCCACTCAATTCTTTAATTAACGTGAAATTTCGGTTTGTTATTTATTTTTGCTTTGTTTTGTTTTTTCTCATCAGTCGAGCCAGTCTTTCCACCTCATGTGTCTATAGTCTGAACTTATGGTCTTCTGGTTGTTCTTCTAAATGTGGTAGTTGCTGAAGAGCTCAGCAGACCACGGCCGACATCACGGCAGGACGACACCATGTCCCACAGCCAGTCAGGCAGCTGCATGGGTGACCAGGCCCCTCAGATCCTGGAGAGTCACTTCTTAACAGAACTCCATATATCTGAGCTGGGCGATGAATGCCCCCAGCCTCAAAGCTCCCCCACACCCAAGACTGAAACATCCCCACCCCAGGAAGATACAGTGGACAGGATTGTGGTGCCGCAGCAGCAGGTGCTTTTGAGCACCCAGAGTCCTGCAGCACTGAAGGTTGGCACCCACCAGCTCATCCCCAAGAACTTAGCAGTGGCCAGCCGTCCCAGAACCCGTCACCACACTACCGTGGTGACGTTCCCAGTGGGACTGGAGAACTCCAGCAGTGGGAGCCAGATCCGGCACTCAACCCAGGGGCCAGATGTGTCCTGGGAGGATTATGACAGTGATGGGGACGGATTTTCTTGGAGGAGGAACCGCAGGAACAAGTCGTACAGAGCGGCAGTGACCAGCCTGGATATTGAAGCCATGACAGCAAGCCAAGAAGCCACAGCCACGCTGAAACCTGTTAGAGAGGGCAGAGCACCCAGTCCTGGTCTAGCTCGCAGTCCTGGACCCAAGGTACATGTGCTCGGGGGCCGGGGGTAAATTAAATTAAATTAAATACAAAGGGAATATTTATACATATGTTTGTCGGATATTAGTGTATATAAATATTTCATGTCTATCAGAAGTGGTCATTTACCTGCAATGAAGTAATCTACATTTAAATTAAATTAATTTATGCACAGATCGAGTAATAAGTGCTACATTCTCTGATTTTGAATCTATCATGACCTTCATGTACAAGAACCCTGACTGTGTCCGTGAAGGTGTTTCAGTCTGATGTTGTGACCAAAATGGCAAAATAAGATAAGAGCACAGAGTCCGGCTGATGCAGTTTTGTCCTTTTAATAGCTCACTGTCCTGTTGATGACCTATGTCAAACTCTCCTTTAGTCATAGCAATTATTTAATATTTCCACATCTTCCAGACTACACTGAGGAAGTCCTTGAGGGTTTTTTACCAGATTATAATTAGAATGCACCTTCAAGGATTAAAGAGGATGTGCAGAGGAGAGAATACGAGAAAAAGTACTAGTATCATCGAGGCACTTTTGTAGTCCACGATGGGAAATTCAGGTTGTGCTGCTGTCTCCTCTCCAGCGATCCCTGGGGAGAAAGAGGAACCAGAAGCAACGTGGATCATTCAAAGATGGTATGATCACTCATGTGTCACTCTATCCGCTTCTCTAAATTTGGCAACTACAATAGTGGGAAGTAACAGTGTAATTTCACGTTATAATATTCATCAGTAATGAAAATGTTCACAACCAGCTGGATTTGATTTGTGGAGAACATATTTCCATGTTGTAGCTTCAAAAAAAAAAGACAGAACAGGAAATCATTCAGTGAACGCTCTCAACATGCTAAATGTCTGTTGAATGTGGATCCTGTACCTCTAGACTCTACAGCCACTTCTCCATTTTGATAATAAGTGTTTTTATTTTTTTCAGTCATATGTGGACTTGAGAAATGTTGTTTGAAGAAGTGTATTTCTACAGAGCAGATATCAAACCGGGGCAGCTGTTTAAAAAAACTGCTGCTCTGAAGATGTTAGAAATAATTATGTGAAATGAGATTTAAGAAACTGGTTAGTTTCTCAGGATGTTAACCAGATTTCACCTGCACATTCACATTTCATATTGGAAATCAAACCTTTTACTAACTTAATGGTCTCCATATCCTTCCAACAATGAAACACTGCCTGCACAAACACACATTATGGCTGACTCACTATCAGCTTTTCACCAAATAGATGTGTTCTCACCTCCCACACTTAAATTTTCAAAGTGATTAATTTTATTATAGTGTTAATTCCCATTGTGCTTCAGCATTTCATTTGTTACATTTATTAATATCCATCATTCTTTTTTGTCATTCCATCTGCCAGATTTCTGTTTGATTACCAGCAGAATCCTGCATGCATAGACTCACTGAGAGAAATATTTCGGTTCAGAAACCAGATATTTTCACCCTTGAGACTCTGCATTTAGGATTTTATAGTGTGTTTTTGGAAAGTGATCTGAATCCAAACTGCAGCGCCACTGCCCACTGAGACTCTGAAGTGAAGCTGAAGTGATGTTTGCTGTTGTTTGATGCGATCCTCAGCCACGCCGCGCCTCTACCAGGAGATCCGTGAACGGGGACTGCACTCCACCAACCACGATGAGCTGCTGGATGACTTTGTGGTGGTGGAGCCTCCTGTAGAGGACCAGGGCATCGTGGTGAAGAGCTACCGGCCAGCGCAGCTCACCTGGAGCCAGCTGCCACAGGTAAACCTCCAAACGCAATGAGATGAACAGAGTAAGTTTCAGACTAAGAGTACATGAAAAGATACTTGGATCAGTAACATATTTCAGTGAATAATTAAAAAAGTTCATATAAAAAAAATATATTTAAGTCATCATTTCCTTCAACAAAGAACACTGTTTGCCCTCTCATCAAATAATGCTCCTTCTTGCCCTTTAAGGATGCAATGTAAAAGCTTACAGTGTTGCCATATATGTTGTAAATATGAGTTTTACTTTTGTTTTTTGTTTTTATTTCTTACAAAGGTTAAGGACGCAGGTATTCTGACATTAATCACACCTCAGGAGAGAAAGCGACAAGAGGTACTTATGTGTGTATCCACGTAGGTCTGTGTGTATCTATCCTACAAGGGATTTTCATTTGTTTTAAGGTTGCAACATGCGGTCTCATGCTGTTCAATGGCTAAAAAAAATTCAAAAAGATATAATGTGACTGAAAAGACAATGATTTTTTTCTACACACTCACTATTTTACATCAGGATCCAACAGATAACATGGATGTTTTGCAATCATAAGACATGTTGCACCTTGACTTTGGTGCATGAACAAGTTTTATAAATTGAAACTTTGCACTTCAAGAAAAGCAGCCATCTTTCTGTGTATCGGTCACTGAGTTGAAGAGAAAGCCACACATAGCCTGTGGTTACAATAGAACACTGTTACTGGAATAACAAAAACCTTTAGCAGTAACCAATAGCAGTTTTTCTTTTATTGCTGTGTAGTGATCTAGAATTTCAATTTCATTAAGTCATGCTAAAAGAAGTTTTAGATAACAAAAGAATAGTCAAAACTAATGCGAGAGGCCATGACAGCCTGAGTTATAGTCATTTGTATCCATCATACTTGGAAAACCCAGGATCCTACATTTCCCATAATTCAACCCAATATTATCAACATCATTTTGCTTTTTTCCAAACCCGCCCCTTCACTCTGGCACACAGGATTTCTGTTAAAACATTAACAAGATAACCCTGATGACAAGGTCCTATTTACAATAGATTTTATTGTCATACTGATTTTGTTCTCCCACACCTGCCATCATCAACTGGCAGCAAGTTCAAACTCCGGTTGTCTGTGAAGTGTTGGAACACACTGAGTAGAAACGGCAGTAAGTAATGTTGGTATGACAACAAATCCAGTTATGTTTCATTACAAAAAGAAATTCTGGAAAGCAAATAAACATTGCAGACACTATCGACATAGTGTAACAGTATCTGCGTGAGGATTTTCCCCCTTTAGTAGTATGTCTTCACCGGCAGTCTGAGATGCCAGATCTTGTGTCAATACCAAAGGTCCACCCTGTGTGCACTACAGGCCCTGAATAAAGCCACACCCTGCCAGTGCAATCATGCGGGCTTGTCTTGCCCTTTTGTACATGTAGTCGTCCACATTTGCAGCAGTACATGGCAGCTTTTTTTAGAGATGTGAAAGCATTTTGCTAACTGAAACGAACTAGAGTACTTCTTTTACACTAAGTATGCTGTAATATGAGTACGATTGGGGCACCACAGAGCTTTATCAGGTCCACCAGACATTTACTATTCCTTTTTGACATTTTGAGCTTAGAGTCAGAAACATTATTGTTGGTGTGAGATTCTGAGGAAGTAGTGAGTAGCACAGCTTTTGCCCTTTGGTCTTTTCTGAGCCACTTCACCTTCATAGGAAAGAGGTCTGTGGAAGGTGTGTCATCACCACCTGACAGCTCACCTTAGATCCTGACCACAAATATGAGGTTAACTAACCCTCCATTACAAAATATTTATACTGTCATACAGTAAAAGACTAGTCTGCATCACATACTGTCAGAAAGTAAAGAAATAGACTGCTTCTCTGGATGTTGTTAAAGGAATTCTGGGAAATGTAGGTAATTACTAAATCCCACAGCAGAGAATAAACAAAGGGGAACTAAAGTGGCTTCAAGAAAAAGTATGTTGAAGAGTTTCATGACAAAATAACGAATACCTTTTTAGTACAT
This sequence comes from Brachyistius frenatus, assembly GCF_029030835.1. Taxonomy (NCBI): domain Eukaryota; kingdom Metazoa; phylum Chordata; class Actinopteri; family Embiotocidae; genus Brachyistius; species Brachyistius frenatus. The sequence goes on from NW_027210926.1 coordinate 152,968, forward strand.
GTTGCAAATGTGAATCGCTTCTTCTTATAAACACTTATTTGTGTTCATTTGTCAGGCCATTTTTGAGATCATCACCTCGGAGCATTCGTACCTGCACAGCCTGGGCATCCTAGTGCGTCACTTCAAGAGCAGTGAAGTGCTGAGGAAAACAATGACGGCCACAGAGCACCATCACCTCTTCTCTAACATTTCCGTCATCCACCAAGTTAGCCAACGGTCTGCACAACACTTATTAAAAGTCTTACTCGTGTGTGTGTGTGTGTGTGTGTGTGTGTGTGTGTGTGTGTGTGTGTGTGTGTGTGTGTGTGTGTGTGTGTGTGTGTGTGTGTGTGTGTGTGTGTGTGTGTGTGTGTGTGTGTGTGTGTGTCTGTGTATGTGTGTGTGTAGGGGCCGATTACAAAGTAGATTATTTGTGAGATTCACCACATTTTTAAAAACGTGATAATGTTATCAGTGTGAAGCAGGGCGATACACTGTTCTTTTATACTGTATTTACTGTACTTTGTAGGTTTTAAATAGAGCTCCACATCATGTGTTTTTCTGTCACGCAGTTCTAATAAATTCCCAATGAGATGTGGTTTCAGGTGGGAAATTAGTTCATTTAAAGTTTCAGGTTGAGTATTTGCCCTGAGCACGTCTTCAGTATCCTGTAGGGTCCATCAACATGTTAAAACATGCCAGTCAAACTGGTTCTGCTGCCTTGCTGCTCTGAGTGGTATTTCCAGGCTTTTAACATGATCATGTGTTTGAGAGCAGCCTCAGTGTGTTGCTGGATACTTTTATTTTGAATAAAAATAGCTTTAGCAGCAAGAGTAGGAGTGCTTTTCAGTCTTTGATCCTCTTGGTTTGTTTCCAAGTAAAACAGGATTTGAGAAAGTAGAGGGAAGAATGTTTCTCTCTGAAGGTGCTGTATGGCATACCTGACCTACAGTATGTGTGTGAATGTGTCCTGTAGTTGGATCCTGGGTTGGGCTGCTTCTTAGGTGTCATTTTACTTATTTTTGTTTAAAAGGCATTTGTAAGGGCAGGGCTGAAGGTCCTTTATGATGCTGATCATGTTAAAGTGGAAAGCCTTTTGCAAAAACCTTGGCAGAAAGGTATTACATCGGTATAGTATTTTAGTATATATGGAGATTGAAATGATCCCTTTGTGTGCTTTGAGAACTGATTGTCCTTCATCTGTTTGTGACGTTGAACATCACAAACAGATGAAGGACAATCAGCTTGAAACATTTGATGCTTAAAAAACATTTCTTCCAACGATACAACAGTTACAAAAGATACTTATCATCACAACAAACATTACATTACCTAAAAGGGAACTATTCATTGTGTGAATAGGTTCTAATGCAATAGAAACTTAAGACTACTGTAAGCGTATGGTGAGAATTTTATGTAATTTAAAAGTTCCTTGTTGATATTAGATCCTTGAACCCGGCTCAGATTGTTACTAACGCTGATAAATTCATCTGCGCATTGATGGTGCAACTGTCTTCATCACACAGTCCTATCATTTCTTTTCTGACCTCCCTCTCTGTTTCCATTTTCAGGTTTTTCGAGGACCTTGAGCGACGTCACCATCACAACACAGTGATCCGGGACATCAGCGACATCGTCCAGAACCACGCTGCCCACCACTTTGAGCCCTACATCGTCTACTGTTCCAACGAGACCTTCCAGCAGAGGACGCTGCAGAAGCTACTGTGAGTAGAACATCCAACTGTCCGTAATAAGCTGTCGAGTTTCTCCAGAAAAACACGGCGGGATGAGTTGAACTTTTGTGTTTTTTGTGTCTCTTAGGACCAGTAACACAGCGTTCAAAGAGACCCTGAGGCAAATTGAAGGGAGCAGTGAATGCGGAGGCCTCCCCATGATCTCGTTCCTCATCCTTCCCATGCAGCGAGTCACCAGACTACCACTGCTGCTGGATGTCAGTTCAATCTTTACTTACCGATATGAGCAGCTTGATGGCTTGTGTCCGCCCCAAAAATACATTATATAATATAGATTGATTGCCATTCTGCAAAGGTCATTCTTCACCCGGCAGCCATTACAGACAGACCACATGAATTCCAGATGTAGATTCCATGTGAAACCTTACAACCTTACCATGTTATCATATTTTGCGGTAATGTGGTAAAAATGTGTCATACATGTGGTCACGTGTCTCATGAGGAAAACATGGGAAACTCTTGTTTGTCTGTGTTTTTTCTGTAAGGGAGTTTAATTTAGGTCTCCATTAGTCACATTTTCTGCATGTTCTGGAGTTGTATCCATATTTTTAAAATAATTTTATTTCATTATCTATAAAAGCTTGTACAGTAAAAATGAGGTTTTCAGATTTAAAAAAAATGTAATGGAAACAAAATCACACTCCTGCATATATGTTATAACCACCACTATAAATACGCATATTTGACCCTATGCTGAAGACTAAGTTATCAATTAAGGAATTCCAGATTAAGATTTGTCTAATGTAGGCTGGTGCATAATGTTGATTTCCTAACAGAAGCAAGAAACTGGCATTTGTTTTTCTCTTCACAGACAATCTGCCAGAAAACTCCAGGCGAGATAGCCGAGTACTTTGCTGCTGTTTGGGCGCTGAACGCCATCAGCAAGGTATAGACGCTGAGGACAGCTCAGCTGGATGCATGAAAAGCCCTCTGTAGCCCCACAGTTCTCAGTTCAGATTGGACCCCGGTGATGTTTTTAAGGTGCTGACAATCATTACCGTTATTATGATTCATTTCTCAACAGCTGGTCAGTAGCTGCAATGATGGAGCGAGGCGGATGGAGAGGACAGAGCAGATGTACACCATGCAGAAACAGATGGATTTTGGTAAAATCAAGGTACGAGTGGACCGCTTGTTTCTGCACAGACACGTTCAAGCAAAAACACAGGGAATATGGAGCATACGGGGTTTGACTTATTAAGAAAAATGTGTCTATGAATGTAAATATGAACAGCATCGAACATAATCTAACATGGAAAAAGCTCCAGATCCAGGAGCTCATATTAGTCCAGTTTGCTAACCTGCCTGTCCTCACAGCCATTTCCTCTGGTGTCATCATCACGGTGGCTGAAGAAGCATGGTGAGCTAGCCATCTGCACCGAGGAGCTCAGCATATGGAGGGCTTTCAGCAACAAAAGCTACTACCTGTTTGTCTTCAATGATGTACTGATCGTTACCAAGAAGAAGAGGTGAGTTGGAAGGAAAAACGCAAAGTTTGTTTCCAACATTAATCACTAATCTAAAATATAAAAGGATATTTTGTGGGTAAACGTGGTGTTGAGATGATTGTCAAAAATATTTAAATATTATCCTGAGTTATGATTAACTTCATCGGATTGCTTGAAATGAATTGTGTAAACTAGTTTTGCAACGTTACAGAAGCCTAATCTATGAAGAATAATCTCACTTTACACACAAATGAATACCCATTTAGGCTCTTGATGCAATACGCTGTGGATTTTAAAATGCACAATTCAAAGTGTCTTTCACCGATCAAATAATTTTAGAATAAATAGCCTGTTTGGGCTGTTGAAGAGAAGACAGAGTCGGGGGCACGCATCAGCAGTTTCTGATGCGTGTCATGAACACTGTGGTTATTTCCTGGGGACTCTAGTGGACATTAAATAGACCCAGCTGCTGGCAGGGAACATGAGAAACAGGAGCGAGGAGGGGAAAGGGACAGAGAAAGGAGAGGGTATGAATGTGCTGCACGCATACTTGAGATTCTTCAATCTCGCATTTAGCATGTCAGCTCAACTGACTACAACGTTCTGTTTTGAGTTAGGGAGAAACCAAACAATGTCAGCTCAGAAGAAGGAGCTGACCGCAACACTGGAGTCATTTTAAAGGTTGTAAAGTTAACCCTGTGACCTCCTTTTCAGGTGATAATATCCAGGAAAGGCTTTTCACAGATAGTAGAGGGATGTGGTTTGACTGTTTTGAATATATAAACATGTGCACATACATAAAGTAAATGTGACTGGATTTCGTTTCACCTTAAAATCACGTTATTTATGTGAATGCTCCCCCTGCATGTTTGCAGTGGACACCAAAAGATAGAAGTTGGAATATGTGTGAAAATTGTTTGTATGTCCAGTGAGGAGAGCTTCGTGGTGTTGGACTACGCTACTCTGGAGAACGTGACGGTGGAGGTCGGAGAGGATGGAGAGGGACGGATGTCTCCGCCTGCCAAGAACAGCTCCAGCTATCTGTCCTTTAGACTGCTGATGAGCAAGAACAGCGAGGGAAGAGTGGAGCAGATCTCCCTAGTGGCCGAGTCCAGGTACTGCTGCTCTCAGCTCCCATCAGCCATGTACTTTACCTCTTCAGTTCAGTCACCATCCCTCAACTTTACATCTGTTTAGACACTTCTAACTGGCTTCTTTCTGTCACAAATTGGTTCATACATAAATGAATGCTTGAAGAAATGCTTTTTACCTCTGAATATTTGTGTGATTTATTCAATATCTCATTCACTTGTATGTCCTGGAAACCACATCTGATATTTTGTATGTGGCTCCCTCTACTGTCAAGTTTTTATAGCAACCTGAGATGCTCCATGCCTCCAGCCCACTCTTTCAAACAGACTTCGTTGTGTTACCGCATGTGCTAATAGCTACACTGATTTTGGAGTCCTGTTTAAAACATGTTGGTGTTTTTTTTCTTTATCTCTGCTGTCAAGGGCGGACCGGGCACGTTGGATAGTTGCTCTTGGAGAGCACAAGCAGGCAGGTGTCTTCACTTGCACAGATGGTAAGTCTGCATGTGTTAATCACAAAGGAGGTCATTCATTGAAATAATTCAGATTTTTCTGTGTCCATATAGTCTTTAAGTGGCCACTAATGATAAATCTGTTTTTACCATTTGTGTGTATATTTTTCATTTGTAACGGAAGCCCTCAATACTTGCAGTGTGTTGCACAGAAAATAGATGGGTTCAAATTAATTTTCCATTTCAAATGAGTCTGCCACTATTTAAAAAGCAGTCATATTCATAGACAGTTTAAAACTGCAGTTTATTTTCTCTTCTTTTCCTTTGAACCTTTTCACATCTTCTCACCTGTGTTGTTTTACATCATTCAGACTTGCATTTTGAGTCCAAATGCAACAAATGATAAAAGCACCTCCCTCAAGATAGATCAAATCTAATATAATCAGAACACCTACAGTATTTTAGATATTAAATAAATTATTTTTCAAATTAAAGCATTGATTATTTTTTTATACAAATAAAAACCAGTACTGGCATAATGGAAATAAAGTCAATCAGAGGCGGTGTTCCTGTTGCTATTTGTGTAATGCCTATTGTTTTAAGAGTGAGCATATCCGTTGACATTTAATATTGTTATCCAAGGGCGTGTCTTTTCAGGGAACATCACAGGAAGTGGTGTGATGTGCTGTAGATATTGAGCAGTGTATCACAGGATGTTTCTACAGTACATCAGTGTTCCTTATTATTCATAGCTCACTATGAGACAAAAACAAGGAGATGTACCCACCATGAAGGCTTTAGATTATGAACCACATTGAAACTTGTTATGGGAATGTGTTTCAGGTCTGCCACAGTATGAGGCCACCAAAGCCTACATGCCAAAGGAACTAGATGAACTGGGCCTTCAACAGGCTGAGCTTGTCATCGTCCTACGAAAGGAGGAAGGTGAGCCCTGCTTGAGTTCCATCACAATCAATAGTACAGCATCAAACCCCCACCTTCATGCTTGATGTGTCTTGTCATTTTACATGACAGCATATTGAGTTCACTTAAACCGTCTGCTCTTCCCAGCATGGTGCTACGGGGAGAGGATGCGGGATGGAGAGAGAGGCTGGTTTCCTGCTAGCTGTGCCACCGAGATTACCAACCCCACCGCCATGGAGAGCAATGTGCAACGCATGAAGCGCTTGCGTAAAGAAACCAATGTTTGAGTGGCCCGCCCGCAGTGGCCATACTGTCACATCAGAACACCTTCCAGTAGATTGGTGACACCAAATATTTCATTTTTGTTGGAAATGCATTGCTGGTGTATCATACTGAACACAGGAACATTATTGTGATAAATAATATAAATACTGTGCAGAAGTCCAACACCAACAGTTTATACCAGGGTAAGGAAAAATGGCCATTCATGCTGTTTTAGTGCCTCTGATCCAAGATGAAACCACTGGAACCTCGAGGTTCCTGATTCCAGCCCGTGTCTGTTTTATGTCGCTCTCTATCGACACACCGTCCAAACCTACAGTCTACAGTCCAAACAAATTATTTCAACAAATATCCATCTGGTTTAATGAACAGTTAAATCTCAACAAAAAACTATCTTTAGCATAGCTTACATAAGCTTACGTAACCAATAAAGAATGGACATTTATAAAAGCATCATTTTCTGGCCAAGTGTTCATTTTACTCAACTTGTACAGCACCAGCCAGTTTTTTCCTTTTTTGTGTAAATATAATTGTACTTGCTGCAGTAAAAATGATGCAGCTGAATTCTAGGAGTACATTAACTATTCTCTGAATACATTATAGTATAAGTAGCATGCAAAAAAAAAAAAAGTTAAGTTTATTTCATACACTGCTTTTCTTGAGTCCTGTCACCCAACCTCAAAGAGGAACTTGATCTAGTGCCAATACTGGTTACACTTCTTGGTATGGCACCGTGTTAGTGTCAAAGATGTTGTGTAGGTTTCCTTATTTTCCTGGTGTGAAAAATGACTTCAGTTCTGGCGAAACATCGGCCATTTTAAATGTAGTTTATGGATTACTGTGCCACTGTTGATTTGGTTATTTGTATCTGAAATTTAATAAACATTCCAACTTGACTGTCTATTATGTAATGAATACAAATTTCATGGTTTCTGCCGTTGTTCATAACCTGTATGCTTGAAAGAAAGAAAGAAAGAAAGAAAGAAGGAAAGAAAGAAAGAACACCACTACAGACAATCTTCCTGGTTTCTGGACTTTTATTTGAGCTTGCATTTTGTTAAAATGTTTGAATACATAAAAAGTTATTTAAAAATGTCAAACTGACCAGATATCAAATTTCATTTTATCTTTAAAAACCATTTGGTGTAAAAACTTAGGACAATTTAGAAAACATTTGCTGTTTCCCCAAAACTTTTTGTAGCTGTCACATAAAAATAATGGAAAAAAAAAAACAGGTCTGCATAGATTCTGCAGGCAATCCGTGATAATCTGGTCAAACGCATGGTGCAAGCTTGTGACGATCGTCAAGTCAAATCTTTATTGCTCAGATCTTGTTTGATGTTTCTTCTTGTTGACAAAAAAACTGGAAAAGAAGAAAATTGGCACATTAGTCCACAGTTCACCTGCATGCATCAATTTCAGTCATTTAGCACAAAGCGATGCCTGTCAAAGTGCATCATCACCAGAGAACAGAAAACGTAAAGGTGCTGCTCATACGGAAGCAAGACAATAGAGGGCTCTATGGTGCTACACTGTTTGCTTTATCAAACGCACTGCACGACCACATGCTTTGAATCATGCTTTAAAAAAGTAAACATGACTAACTAGCCATTTACTCAAGACATTCTTGACAGTCTTTACTTAAGACATGAATAAGTTTGCCAATGAGCACTGTCCATATTCTTTACCGTCAGCCCCAAATGTTGAGTCATCTCATTCTACAGACTAACACAGCTAATGAAATGATCAAAGACGACCCAGATCAGTCATCCTTTATCTCTTGACTCACCCGGACGATGGTAAAAGATGGTAGGTGCCGGTGGGCAGGTTGATTCCTACTCAGCCCCACCCTGCTGGGCCTCGGGAGCGGACGTTTTCTCTGCAGATGGGTCACCTCCTGTCTTGGCCTCCTTGGTTTCCTGGCCGGGTTTGCCACCAGTCTGTGGGCGTCTGCGGCGGTAGTTGAAGTTACGGCGGTAGCGCCGCTGGCGGGGCTGCTGATTTTGACCACCTTCGCCGCCCTGATTCTCCTTGTCCTCCTCGCCGTCCCGCACCGGTCTGGGACGGGGTGGACCCCTACAGTGCACGAGGAAGAAGGAAGAAGCTGTGAGCAAACAATTTGAAATCTAATAAGGAAGTAGAGATACCAAGAATGCATCACCCACTGAGACAAGATGCAGTTGCAAAGTCACAAAAAAATTCTGGCTAAAAATGTAAATAAGCCAAATTTGGATGCACAGCTACAATTTCAGGTTCGGCTGCAATAAAGGGGGAGCTTCTCTGGCCAAACATGTGGCATTTATTGATATTAACCGGTTCATTTTAAAAGTTAAATTCCAGTTATTGGACTCGAAGCTGGGATTCAGACAGCCCAGAGCTTTACTCTCCCATTGTTGCAGCCCTACATCAATGAAGCAAACACACAAATCCTGGTCTGAACCTTGGTCGGAAGCCTCTGTAGTAGTTCTGCCTCACTGGTTTGTTGCCCTGGTCTGGACCTCCCTGGCTCTCGTCACCCTCACCTCCCTGAAAGCAAACAGACCAAGCGACAAGTGACACATGGCCTTTTTCAGCAACAACAGAAGTACACCGACCTGAACTACAGAGATTTGATGTTCAGGCGATAATAGTATCATTATCGTGTATGTTCTGTAAAGTTGATATTGGGGATATTTGAAACAGTTTGCAAGATATTGCCAAGACCCCCGATACACCAAGATTTATTGATCACAACCACGTGAGCATTGGAAAGGAGAGGGATACGAGTTGAGTTTAACATCAACATGTCAAGGGTCCCGACTTGCTCGTGGGACAGCTGGGTGACTGCTTCAGGATAGTAGCCCTGTGACAGCGTACCTCAGTCATCTCTCCACGTGGTGCGTTGGTGTAAGGGGGCCGACGGCCGTAGCGTCTACGTACAAAGTATGGCGGGTAGCGCCGTCTGCCAGGGTAAGCGGGTCTGCGTGGCTGCTGCGAGTCTCCTTCAGGGGCGCTCTCTCCGCCCTCTCTGCTGCTTTTGTCACGTCCTCCTCCGCTGCCTGCCTCACCCTCTCCGTCACTCTGGTAGTTCTCTGGGTAGTCTCCTCCACGCGGAGGGCCCCTCCTTCGGGGGTAGCGCCTATAGCGGTTCCTGTCAGCGGCGTACTTACTTCCCTGGACAGCAACGCCTCCTGGGCCGGTGACATTTGCCGCCTCTGCTCCCTGTGCAAAATAGTTTGTTTTTCTTTAAGAATTTTTTTTTTTACCCAGATAAATAATCTACAGAACGACAAATGGGATGTTTTCTTCAAAAACTGCAATTTAAAATCTGACATTTGGACTAAGTCACCCACCAAAGAGAGGCTTACCTTCTCTCCCTCAACTACATCAAACTCCACAGTTTCTCCATCTCCAACACTGCGAAGGTATTTCCTCGGGTTGTTCTTTTTGATGGCTGTCTGAAATCATGAATGGTTCAGATGTGAGATTTTATTCAGATAATGACTTAAAAAAAAAAAGAAGAAGCTACCACTTCCAGCAACTTACCTGGTGTACAAAAACATCCTCTTTTGTATCATTCCTAAACAAAGGAAAAAAACAAAACGCATTCAGTTAGTTGCTGAGCCACAAAATGCAGCAATGTCTCTACAGACAGATTGCAACTAAGACAGCAAGTTTAAGGATTAATTAAGTCCTGTGTGTGTAACAACCAGCAGATAAATCATCTGCTCAGCTTCGTAAGCAATTCATAGCCATAATAGGATTGGGAATGTTCTTTCACACACAGACGGTATCCGGGTCTTTAAGGAAGCCAGGGTGGGTGCTGGGTCCACTTACCTGTTGATAAAACCGTATCCATTCCTGACGTTGAACCATTTGACTGTACCCAAGACTTTTGTTGCTGCAATGAAAATTAATAAAAAAAATTATATTAATAAACAACTTTAAGCTCAAGTTACAAGATTCACATACTGCGAGTGTAAGTTCAATTAACTTACAATCAATATTGTAAGACTCATAAGAACAGACGAAGAAAAACCAGCCATGGCCACATAATGTGGAAGTTATATTTAACTCCCAACTGTCATTCTTATTATAGATCCTGATGCTTAGGAGTGCCTTGTGTCAGCTGCACTTGGTGTGAGGCACGAACGATTATGACCCTGCTGAGACCAAACCGTTTGTCAAGTGGATATAAATATTCCCAATGACCCGCGTTATCAATGCCTTTATGTTATGAACCTGTAGCAAGACATGTCGACAGCGGATGCTGTCCTATTTCAGCACGCTGTGGTCACCGAGAACATGTCAAACTTCATCTCGAACAGACCTACTGCCCCACTTTAAGACGCACAGAGCGTTCACACGTGGTAGTCTCGCCCGGATACATTAGCAAGCAGCGAGCCCAGCTGGCGTGTTAGCATAGCTAAGTAGCTAAATGGGTCTGAACCATGTGGTTGGATTAGAGCCAGCGAGCGGAAACTAACTTCACACATCAGACGGCATTTATTGTGACCAAATGGTTGTTTTTTTCCCCCCCAGTTTAAACACCCAGGCCGTGGTTGTAATGGCTTTCGGTTACCAAACAAACCAAACGGGCGAAAGAAATCAGCGGAGTCGCACGGCGGACATTTTGGGTGGCCCCCTGCAGCCATGTAAATAGCTAAAGTTAGCTCGCTAGGCTAATGTAGCTTCGTTAGCCAACGAGCCGCCGTCGTTAAGTACCGAGGCCTTAATGAGAGCCCACAAACTACACCGAAATTACACGGAGCTCCACAGTCGTGTCCGCGTGTATTTACAAACGATCCCTCAGGTGGCCGGTTGGCCAAACCACACGAGACAAAGGTCGGTTTGGTTTTTTTCCCGGTTATTTCGGATAAAATAAATATTCCGACACGCAAGCCACGCTCTTCCGTGTGAACAAAGGGACGGCGGTCAGCTAACGTTAGCTTCCCGTCGACAGCGGGTCCACTCGTGGATGTGAAATAAAACTCCGCGTTGCACAATAACAAATCGGTTATAAATGTAAAGATAACGTTGACGTTTCAGCGCCTCGACGTCAACGACGATGTCGTGAACGAGTCACTAACGTTGGCGTTATGGACGCCGGTGTTTGGTTAACGGCTAGAAAACAACTTCCAACGGTCGTCCATGTGACGGCCAGCCGGTAACACGGCACTCTGCGGCGGATATCCGACGTGAGGGCACCGGGGAGATTAACCGGCTAAAATGAAACAACTGCTTCACTAGTTACACGGTTGTTGTTGTTTTTTTTCTGTATTAAAGTGTTGTATTGAGGATTAACGGTTCATAATTAAAAACTGACACCGAGCAGAAAAGCGGAGGTTCAACATATAAATGGTTCAACTGACAGTTTTTAATTCGTCAGCTTCAACGTTTTTTTTTTTAATATCCGACATCCGAAACAAATTCATGTCGCTTCGGTCAGAAGAAAACTTCTTATCGGCGTTCCGATCAAACACTGTGGAAATCACAGAAATGATGTGTAAAGTCGGCAGAAATGTAAGAGGTCCTTTTAAAAAGGTAAAATTTTAGTTTTATTTTTGACGTTTGCTCATTTTAAATATTCAACCGTCGGATGCGTTCAGGGCTCACACACACACACACACACACACACACACACGTGAACGTTAACGTGTTATCGGCTCGGTCATGTTAGCAAACCGCCACTTCAGCGCATCGCCTCCACCGAACCACGTTAGCGAACTAGCTAGCTTAACTAGCTCCAGCAGTCTTACCGATGACCTTCTTATCCCCCGCGGAAGCTGCGGCTACCGGGCTGGATGGGCTTTCCGCATCGGCAGCAGGCTGCGGCGGTTGCTGTTGTGTCTCGGCCTCGCTGCTCATAGTTACTTCTGGTTGGTAATGGCTTCTGCCGGCGGCGGCTCTCTGCTGTGTTTCCCGGTGCTAGATGGTAACCTGGGCCGGCGGTGGTGGGGGCTACTGCCTTCGGGCTCTCTGCTTTCCTCTTTCCGCTCCCGTTGCCGATCGAACTGGGCAGAATGAGAAACTGTGCCGGGGAATATTCCTGGTCGGCGCTCCTCCCATCGAGTCCTCTCATTGGCTAAAATCCGTAACAGGAAGCAAGACACGTTGCAATTGGCTGAGACAGCTGTCAACTCTGTTTCTGAGACGCATTTGCGAATATGATTGGCTGAAGAGACTGTACCTGTCCAATCTCACCGCCCCCTGGTGATGTCAAAGACAGACAACTCAGACAGATTTTGGAACCGTGTCTACTTGGTAGTCTTTTGACATAATGTACAAATTATTTTAAAAAAATTATAGCTATAATTATTCCTATATCATTATTACATACAATGTGTTGCTGTGTTTTTTTTTTCTTCTAATCAAAACACACCCAGACATATTAATTGTGTTTTTATGTCTGAAAAATCAGGTCCTCAGTTGACTGTTCTGTTGAACAGCTGTCACTTAAATTCAGAGTGACAGTGTCCCATTGAGACAGAAAACGATACTTAAATTTGTAACCTATTTTCTGTTATGTCTCTCAAGCCCTGGAATATAATTTTTAATTGATTGCGTGTACTGGCTGCTGGTTTGAGGTTGAATGAAAATCACTATTATGCACACTATTATCTGTAGCCCTATGTGCACCTACTGCCGTACAATGGGAAAATATTGAGGGATAACTGACTTAAATAAAGGGACGGATCAGAAAAGCCTCAATATTTTATTTACAGAGCATTATGTAAATGTTATATTTGTCAGTTTTTCTGCATTATCCCAGTTGTAGTTGTGGTTTCTCTCATGTTGGCACACTGAAGACTGAAGAAGAGAGTCCATTTTGGTGTAGATGGCAAAACATAGTCTCACAGACTATATGGTAACCATCAATATTAACAACTACAGTAACTATATACTCTGGAGAATAGCTCAATCCACAACTATGTATCACCCGAGATTCCTGGATGTGACCGAACTATTATTATTAAAACGTGATATTTACAAAGTCATCAGTTGACTGTCTTAGATAGACAGTCATCAGTTGACTGTCTTAGATAGACAGTCAACTCAGTCAACTCATGTCCTTCACTGTAAAGTGTTTCCCTCATTTGCTCTGTCGCTATGAGGTTGAGATGAATTCTTACCTACTGTGTTATCAGTCAACCATTGTCTTAGATAGACAGTCAACTCCTTATCTCAGGATATGACACCCATGACAAACAATTACTTTAAAATGTAAACACCAACCTATTATATTTGAATGTGTACTGAAATTATTTGATTATTAGGGAGGATGTTTTTGTAAATTGTTACCCTTCTTAAATTTTAAGGGTACATAGAAGCACAAATGATGACAGTCAATTCAGATATAATAAGTTGCTTCTCCACTAAAATTACCCTGCACAATTTGCTGATTAAATGCAGGCAGCATCACCCCATGTGAATTCAGAAACTACTTCCACTAGCACAGGGCAGACAGACCCAGACTGAGTGTGAGACGACCCCACTGCAGCCCCCCCCCATCCATTGTCATGTTAATGCTCCACTGGCACTGTTTATGAGGACTAGCCGATGAGTGAGGAGCTTGCTGTTAATGGCTGAGCTCCGCTCTCCCACACACAAAGATGGGCTTTAGCATTGACCCTAGAAAGCCTCCCCACAGAGACCCCCCCCCCCTTCAAATAAAGAAAAAAAAAAGAAAACCTTCTTCCTGCCTCCATAAGAACAGAGTCTCCATATGAAAGGATTCTTTTATGCCACAGGAAAGATGTCCAAGACAGAAGAGAGAGCATGGATGGGGGAGGGGAAGAGGAGGTTTGGAGGCTTGGATTTGTATAGATGGCTGGGACAGAAGAGGTAGCCATAAGTTCAGTAGAGAACTGCTTGGCACTGATGTGTGAGCCTGGGAGGACTCTCATGTCCTTCACTGTAAAGTGTTTCCCTCATTTGCTATGAGGTTGAGATGAATTCTTACCTACTATGTTATCAGAGTCAACCATTGTTTCCTTGATGAATTAAATCTCATTCCAAGCTAAAGGCTTTAAGCTAAAAACAAATCCTGTTTAAGACAGTTACGGTTAATTCCTTTGTTGAGATCAGTAACAATGAAGAGAAAGTTTGCGACTAAAAGCTACAAAAAAACAATGCATATTATTTTGGGTACACAATGTTCTTTAAGTCAATTCAGAGCAGCTTAGATCTATGGATATGTAAGGATTTTCTTAAACACATTATATGAATAGGAAGGTGGATAAAAAGGGGATTAATAAATGAGAGGGGCACACTGATGATAACATATCAATTTACATTATATTGATTAAATTTAAGAGACTACATTGTCCACTGCAGTCCACTGTCAAAACTGTAAGGTGAAATGTTTTGTGCCAATGTAGAAATAGCAATTAAAACTCCTTTCGACTGCTGTGAGCTCAAGTTTTAACTCTAAAGTATAATACCATTTACAAACCTGGACAGGTGTTTTCAGTTAAAAAGAAAAAAAAAATCAATCAGCATAAATGTATAAAAATGTATAACAATTTATTTGTCAGAAATGTTACAGTGTAGGAGTTACCAATTTTTTCTTCAGGCATAAAAAAAGGTTTTATATGGACTAGGGGTTTCACAAAAAAACTAATATTAAATACACCCCGTCAGGGCAAAAACCTGACTATGATGTGAATATTTTGGGTTAAATGCAGCAGGTAACCTAAAAATGAAAATGTTCAGCTTTGTTTTGCATCATGGAAAAAGGCAATAATACAGAAAAAAAAAATTATGGGAGGGCTATAAAGTAACAATTAAACACTGCTGATTAATGTATACAGAGGTTGTGTAATTTTCTCATGGTGTTTGAAGAAAGCTGGATCACATCTCTCCACACTGTGCGATGAGGATGGGGAGTTTTGGCTTGTTGTTGGGTCCCGTGGGGACATTCTGTTGGAACGAAGGATCACAGACTTAGAATAAAAACTCAAATAAATTACACATTACAACAATGACCCTTGGAGATTCATGGACAAAATCAACACTCAAATTTCTTGCTACATAAACAAGAAGCTATACAAGATTGTAGGTAGGTGTCAGTCATTGTAGGTAGGTGTCAGTCAATACCTGTTTTGAAATACTGTGTATGTATCTGAAGTTTTAAAAATCACAGTGGAGATAAACAAATTTCATTTTATAATGTTTAACAACCAATTAATTCATATCCACAAATATATACGCTTAAAATCCCTATTTTGCTTATTATCTGGTGAATTTACAGATCAGTCTGAAATGTCTTTATTGATCCATTCCTACCAAAAGAACTACAAAATGTAAATCAGGTCAATTAAACCAATATCGTATGGTTAATGAATAGTTTAGTTTTTACCTCGATTTTTCTCATGATCAGCAAGCCATCGACCACTTTTCCTGTAACAGGTTTGAACAAGTTAATTTAATTGTGACACATGATACATCATAAAAGAACATTAATGCACAATTAATGCTGCTGATTCCCTTACCAAAAACAACATGCTTCCCATCTAACCAGTCACATTTAGTGCAGGTAATGAAAAACTGGCAACCGTTTGTCCCTGGACCACTATTTGCCTGCATGACACACATTATTGAGAAAGACATATTAGTTAGGGTTAACTCACTTGAAATGCATCAATTAAACACTACGGTCTACAGAGAATCAATTCCTATGGAATGAGTAATTAAAACTGTACTTGATATATTGTATAATAGGGTATATACAAAATGTTGGAGTTGGGTAAAGACAAAGTAAATAGACCCTTTCTTGATACAGCAGCATCCCAAACATCCGTAATTTGATCTAGAAACATACCATGGAAAGCAGACCGGGCGCAGAATGCTTCATTCTGAAGTTTTCATCTGCAAATGGGCCTCTGTAGATGCTGCAGATACCAGTTCCATCACCCTTCACAGAAGACAAACAGTATACAGCTAGATAGGGCTCACAATGTTTAAATGTGCTGTAATTCTTTTTTTTTCTTTCTTTTTTAAAAATAATTACTTTTATCGATCTTATTTTATGTACGTATTTGTAATCTTTTTCTTATTGTGTGCATCTTTTTTGTGTTTCTATGCCTCTGTGACGACTAAATTTCCCCACTGTGGGATTAATAAAGTCTAAGTCTAAATTTAATTCACACACAACCACCAGAGGGGGAAAAAACCAAAGTAGTTTCCTCATGCCCAACATAAAATTCAACTATTTGTCTGCTGCCAGGGCACTTTTTATTTAATTCTAATAAAAGACAAGAAATGGTTAGTATTGTTTTTGAAATGTGTGCAAAAACCTGTTTTGAATGAGGGCTGAGTTTCTATAGAGACATACTGCACATTCCATCCACCTACATGCTTCAGGTGGGTGGAGAAAGGGACAACTGGTTCACCAACTTTTTAAAAAGGTAACCTTCATATTATTAATGGAAAGAACTTCCTTTCACACTGGCCTCTATCCAGCAGTGACACACTGACAGACATCCTACCCGAGATTAATTTTTGTTTCCATAACTCTCCACTTAAATTTGCTTTTGTAAATTTTACCCATTCACATAAGGTTTATTCACTGCATACAGAAATGTGCTTCCTCTGCAAAGAAATAGGCTGTCAAAAAAAAAAGATTATAAAGAACTTACTGTGTATTTATTTGTCATAAAAATATGGACAACCATTGCTATGGTGCAAGATATGCGAGACTCCATAAAGTTTGAATCGTTTACTCCAAGCCATACATGTAAACAATGACAAATGCAAACCATTAACTAGGATTTTTCTTTACTATCACACACTGCAGAAGAGAGTTTGCATTTACTTACATTTACAAAGTCTCCTCCTTGTATCATGAAGTCTTTTATCACCCTGCCAATGAACAATAAAAAAATGTGACAGTAGAGTCAGTATTTCTGCAGTAAAAGTTCACCTGTGTTAGTAATTGTTGCATGAAAATAAAATGTAGTCAGGCAATGTGACTAGTATGGTAAGATATGGTGATACAGTGCCTATAAAATATCAGTTTTATTTGACCTTGTTCTGTTGATCTTGATTCTGATTACATGTTGTAATGCGCTAATATAAAGTATAACATAGTTCCTAAAAAAAATAAAAGCCCCCCCCATCTGTAAAATTACAATCCCCTAGAGGGGGAGCATCTCCCACCAGGGTGTACACAGGTGTTCCACATATTACTAATGATGAGAACAGGAGTGGTTGCTTTTCCCGCCTGTCATGTTTTGATGAAGGTCTAACAGATGGAAAGCTTAAAAAAATAAAGTGATATACCGCATGGATCTAAATGTGTGGACATTTATTCCACCTAGTTTGTGGCCATTGATGATTTTGGCATCTTATCTAAGCTTCAGCCAGGTGGAGCAGTGGTCTTCCAGTATTATAAGGTGATAACATGAAATCTTCTCAGGGCTTTGAATACTTTTATAGACACTGTAGTGTTGCCAATGTGTTCTAAAAGTTGCATTTTGTTAAACACACAACAAGTATCAAAGCATCTTTGAGTGTTATTATAAACACAGACACTTAGTATAGTTTTTCTATAACTCCAGTTCCCTCTCTGCTTTGATATCACCGGTGATAATAACTATCATAAAAGAACAAAAGTGATACAAGTTTGCAAATATTTGCTGAATGTTTGATGAGAAAACTTTAAAGAACTCATTCAGATGCTTTGATTTCATTCACGTGTCGAGGATCCTACTTGTTCATCAGTCCGTGGTGACAGTAAATAATGTTAAGGCCGGGTTACTGGGAGGTTGTTAATAAACACAATCAGGTTCAACAACTGTAAAAAGCCACAAAAGGGTGTGGGTTTCTAATTGAATGAAAATAATTCATCTCTTTAATAATCTCTTCAACATCAGAAGACAGTGTGACCTGCAGCTGCCAAGTTACATACCTGTGGAATGTGCAACCTTTGAAACCAATAGGAACGCCGTCCTTCCTGTCAGACAGAAGTTAGAGACAAAACACAATTTAGTTAGCAGGAACAACCAGAATACTGTTTTCATACAAACTCTCCCTTCACTCCACTTATTTCTAGGAAGGTTTGTCTGTTTGTGATTTGAGTTTTTACAGCAAAATGGGCCAATGTGAAAAATGTAAGTAGGACTGAATTCACACCACACAACAGGCCAAGAAACATCGCTGGCTGTTGGCTGTTCAACCATCATTTAATGAATCCTTTTCTTTTGTAGCTGGCTGAGGTGTTTGTAGAACTACGTTTATATCTGGCAATTATTGGCGTATTGGGTTGACCATCATCTTTACACATGAGAGCGTCACAGTGGAACAGTGTTGGTTGCATGAAGAACACCCGGCGGCCCTGTTAAATGGATGTTCCCTCCATATTTCACCACCATGCAGAGCACTTATCAGCCCCAGTGACTCAGAACAGCTGCCAGTCCCAGTGCAGATCCACTACTGTGTTTAACAGATAGAAGACCACATTCACCCCTGTTCCACCAAGGCAGTTTAAGGGCTGGTTCAAAGCCAAATCTCAGGGCAGTCGCTCGGCCAGAACTAGTTTCTGAGATGCATCAATGGTTGATGTTGGTGGAAAGGGGGTAATATAAGGTTAAAAACTTTCCCAGGTTTCTTTCAAATAAACCCACTCAGATGTACAAATAAAAGAGAAAGACAGGCCAAGTTTTGGCCTCTGTGCTTCTTACAGCACGTTATGGCTGAGATAGCCATGAGCCATGAGGTACAGTTTTTGCTGACACTTGGCAGATTTTAAGTGTCATATAAAGTCTTGTTAAGCTATAGATGAAAAATCAGCTTGAAAGAAAAATTAGGCTACAGGCACAGACAGAGGACTGCACTTATGACACAGATATCCTTTTGTTCAGCTGTGAAAAACCAACCCATAAAGACAGTCATTTCATTTCATTTATATTTCATCATTTTAGAAATGAGGTCCAGCTACAAGTATTGATCTTTCCTTTCATCTTGCTGCCCTTCTGCCACAGCAATGCTCCCCCCACCCCGCTTCTTTGTCCAGCATTACTGTATGCACAGAAATAAATAGCCTTAAGGGGCCTGATCAAGCAGGTATGTGTTCAACAGAAACCTTTTGTGCTCATCAGATTTCTCATTTTTGCTTTGACTGGTTAAGGTAGGCAAGTTCTATGCTTAAAAAACAGCAATAATATATAGTGTCTACGAAGACAGATGTATGACTGCGTGGCTGGTTTAAAGCAATGTTTCTAGATCATCAAAGAATACAGCCGTTCACTGCCTTACCTGAACTCTCCAGTGCAGAACTGCCTGTAAGAGATGATGAAACTGTAAGTAACTGTAGACATCATCAAAAGAAAAGAAATCACAATGTATGGAAATAAAAATAAAAACCAAAACAGAGCAGCCTGTGAGGCAGACTTGTTTCTTACCGGAAATTCTCAGCTGTCTTTGGAACCACGTCAGCAAACAGCTCGACCTTCATCCGCCCGACATCCTGACAGACAGTTGAGAAAACATGAAGTAAAAGGAAACAATATAGCTAATCACAAAAGTAGGATTTACATTTAAAAAAAAGAAAGGACACACAATAGTTTCACTTTTAGCCAAAACACCCAAATGAATAGAAATGGGTCATTGTAGCAGCCCTAAGCCTCCCTACATGTCAGCTGGACAAACTAGTTACACTCAGACATTGCATCTATGGTATCAATTACTTCTACAGAATGACGAGGACAGGAATCCTTCTCATCTTTCTTCCTTGTGCTGCTGACATCTAATACAAGGACACATTAGCTGAAAATGTGACTGTTTAATGTAAATAACACAAGCTATCCCAGTTCTGATTTCATTTACTAGCAGCATAAATAATGGAAAGATGTAAATGAGAAGGCACTACAATTTTGAGCACCTTATTGGACATAAAATGAGCTTTGTGTGCGTGTGTGCGTGCGTGCGTGCGTGCGTGCGTGTGTGTGTGTGCGTGTGCGTGCGTGCGTGTGTGTGTGCGTGCGTGGGTGTCTCTCGGCCCCGGCCTCCGACAACACAGACGGGAGCGCAAGTGTCTGGCTGTTACAACAATGTGCGTGTGTCTGCAAGTGTGGGCACATACAAATTGCTGGTACATAAAGAGTGGTTTGTGCTCATGACATCACTGCACAACTCTTCCTTCCTAACAGTCAAACCAGCAGCCACTGTAGCTCTTGTCTTTCTATCTTAAGATGATACAACACGTTTGTGGTTTCCAGGGAAAGAGATGAAATATAGAACTGTGTTGACACAGCGAAAATATCGAGTTGTCTGGTCTGACAGCCGCTGAAGTCAAGCGCCTAACAACAGGTAAGACAGCTTCTATCATGTCATAAAAATAGTTTGTGAAACTTAAGATTTTGGTTTCTGCGTACTGTGAACTACTTTTGAGGTGATGCTGGTACGATGGTGTTAAAATAGAAAGATTTTTGTCTCTTCCCTGAAATAGAAAGAAAACTTGCAAAGTTGCTGAGAAGAGGTATGAAGTGCGCTGATTAAAATGTAAGATCAAAGGTTTCACTTATAAATCATGCCGAAGAGTTCAAACTCCAACAACAGCCTAATCCACCACACCTACTTTAACTCCTGCTGCTTCATGAAGCTAAGAGAGCACATGTGAATATTCATACTAAGAGCAAACAGTTGCACCTGGCAACCAAATCAAGTCAAGACTCTGAGGCTACAGCATTAACATGATTTATCACCATAAGGGCAGATTTTGTGACAGTCTGGTAAGCTAGTGTTTTTGGAAACAACCTATTAAGGCCTCCGGGATTCAACTGTACCTGCTAAGATTCCAGTGAATCGTATATTAATGTAATGCGGGTGAACCCAACCATTTAAAAGCTGTGGTTTCAACGAACAAGTATTGTTAGTAGACATTGTGTCCTTCACCTGGGTTACAAGACATCCAAATCAACATAACAAGAGGCTGTCACCTCTGGGGCTTATGGGAGGCAAAAACAACAACAACATATTTCCTTGTTTACCGTGTGCTGTCACAATAGCAAGGTGGAGCCATAAAGAGCAGCTCAAAAAGGGACCGGCTACACCTGTCTGCAGTCATAAACTCGCCTAATGAAAACATGCAGCTCCTGCAACTGGCATTACTGGAGAAGAGTTAAGCATCTGGGTCTCTACTGAAACTCAATGGATGATGACGACCACAGGCAGAGAGGTACAGTCTTAGGGCTGCTCTGTTTTGACCTTTGTTGAGTTATCGCTGCATGCTTCAAGTGGCAGAGCTGGTTTTATCGGTTTTCAGTATTGCAAACCATACAGAAAGCATATACTGTAGTTCAGGATAGTGTGTGTGCTACTGAATACCAGTGCTGTACAATGTTGACATGTAAGTAAAGTGATAGCATGTGCAGAATGTCAGAATGAATTATAGTATAAGAAAATTGTTAAGTTTAAACATATTTTAGAATTAAAGGGTGTGATAGGAGTTTATAATGTATGAATCTCCGTTAGAGGAAAAAAATGCCAGTGAAAAGGTTAAATATATAAATGTTGATGTCCTGTGCTGATCTGAGTAACCAGGAACTCAGCAGTGCTTTAGACATACATAATATTCAAAGTTTGCTTCGGGTGATTGAGATCAGTGTTTAATTAGTATCCGCTTATTCCTGTTAAGCAGAAAGGACTAAACAAATACAGAGAGACAATTCTACCAACTGCTCTAGTCAACATCCTGTTAAACTGAACTAGTGACTTTAACAGGAATGAAGTGTTCCACAACACAGACAAACTTAAGCATAAGTTACAATTAGCATCTATGTCTGTCCAGACTCAGATAATAGATGTAGTGAAGACTTTGAAGGAATTCAGTCAATAAATATGATTCTGACAGAACCCAAAGTTGGAGCTATGACAGCAGATAAAGCTTCAAATATGGATGCTGATGCAAATTCTAAAACATGGATGCGTCACGACATCTTTAACCTGACAGCACAGAAGATCTATACAACCAGCACAGTTTCAAGAAGGACACCCAAATTAGTGTTACTAATTCAGTATCTAACCAAATATGAAATATGGTTGCAATCTCCCCTTTTTGTTCCCGAGCTATGGTGCTGAAAAATGGACAGAGAAGTGTTTCTGCAGAACATTATAGTGTCAGAGTGAAGCCAAAAAGCCAAACCACTATTTTAACAGAAACAGATCTGATATGTAGTCTAGTTATCATCTACTTACTAGATGACAGCTAACAAGATGCATCAGAAGCTGTGTGGCTTCCAATCTTGGCAAAAAAAGAGAAACCCTGCTACACATTTAGCTCTCACTACTTCAGAGATAAATGGTTTTTTTTTTTTTTTTTTTTTACTGATTTTTAATAAATCACAGCAGTCTACTGTTTGTATAGCCAACATTACTAATCCCTTTTATCGTGTCTTTCACAGCCTGGAGCATCTTGATATTGGACCGAGCACTGTTGCATTACCATCAATGCTGCCACAGTCGCTATCGTCTTCTGAAACTAGCCACGGCTTCAAAATGCTGGCCATCATAGAGCAATGGGAGGAGGTGTCTGGCTACCACACAGACAACACTCACAAGTATCTTCTACTTCTACTTTTCAAGTTGGGACTGGACACCGTGGTCTTTTACTTATGCTATCGGAAGTGGTATACCTCCTTCTTAAGCATGTGCAGCCTATCCATCATACTGGGAGACTTGGTGATGACGTGTTCAATGGCTGCCGTGTGGTTTCTTGGGTCTGAAAGTTTTTTTGTGTCCCCCTGCCTCCTCTTGGCAAATGCCTCAGCAACATATGGAGCGCTGCCACTGCCTATGATGTGTCTGGGTTTATTGGACTATTGTTTAGAGGACACCTCTATCAGCACTCGCAGAGCCTTCTGCAAACCCCTCAGGAATATGGGCCTAATAGTTCTGGTGTGGATCCTAGCTATTAATTACGCCTTTGGCTCCGTCAAAGCTGAGCTGATGGAACTGGATTATGTGACAGGGATAAAGTCAATGGTATGTAAAGTAGAGGAGTCAGAACTGATTAACTACTTCATTCTGGGGCTTTTCACTGCCGTACTTTTGACAACACTGCCATTTTGGCCAACAATTCCCCAGTGGGTGAAAGAGGCTGACAGGTTAGCTGAAGCAAGGGAAGAAAAAGAATCCAAAGGGAGCGACTTTCTGTTCACTTCAACCACTTGTACAGAGACCAAATGCAGTGAAGAGATGTTCATGGAGGAGACCAACCAGCCACGACCGCCACTCTGGTTCAGCCTAATACTGGGCTTTGGTATGTTCTGGATACCTTATCTCATCATGTCTGTGACCTGCCTGGTCTTTGGTTTTGGAGTACCTGCTTACATCTCTGTCAACCTCCTGTGGTTGGAGTGCACCAACAGTTTACTGGTAGGTATGGTTTTCTGGGTAAAGAGCAAGAGACGAGGCCCATACAGCCATGTACCAGAAAACATATGCTTATGGCATGTTCACTGGCATCTGAGCAAAGGGAGGCGACAGCAGCAACTCCCTGTAGCCGTGTTTAACCCATCACAAGGAAAGAGAAACACGTTCTTCTACATATGAGGGAGTACCAAAACCTAAGTTCACAAGAAACCTGTTTGATAAAAAATTTTGAGAATCAGCCAGCATTGGTGACTCATTAAAAAGTTAAATTGACTTATGGCTGACAGAGAAACGCTGCTCACACCTCTCCAGCAGCAACTACAGGTACCCTGGAGCAGTGACTGGACTACAAGGTGTAACTCTTTGAAGAAATATTGGTCAATAAAGAAAATCCTTTGTGGAGGTTTGTCACATACGCCAAGACAATTTTAGATGTCATTGAAATGCTGTGGTGACTGATTTACATTTATTATCTGCTGACTTGCTGCTTTAAACGGGTAAGGCCAAATCAAACTTGTAATAAAAAAATACTGAAGTACAGTCTTCAATGTTTCTTTCAATAAACCTGCTCTTTATTGCACTCTTTTTTTTTTAAGAAGACAACATTTTGTCTTTTCAATTGTGTGTCTCATAAAAAGCTTATTCTTCACCTTGATGAAAATTATGTAATATGATTAAAAGCTTCAAAACAGCTACTTTGGACCTCGATGAGACTTTCTTCTGAAATGTTGTTTGCAAGATCAGCAGTTTCCCTAAGTTTGAAGAAGACCTAGGTGCACATACTTGGCGGGAGGTTACCTCAAGAAGATTCTAAGTTTTTCAATGAAAAATGTGCAGTTTTACGTCATCTTGACCGTAGAGATTACAACAGACTAGTGTAAAAATTGACAACAATTTGAATTTTTTTTTTTGTGGGCAGATTACAATTTAAACTTGATTAAACTTGTTGAAGAAGTCCACTGGGAAACAACTACATCCATTATGTATGGGGAAAAATCGTTTAGTTTTGATGTTCTCCTCAATAATTTTACATTCCTTTGGCCTGGATGATGCCCAAAACAGCTGAAGTGCTGCACCTAAGCCTTATAATGGCAGAGAAAATCCTAAATAAAAGTTAAAAAAAATAAAAGTTGAACAATGGCTTTAAATCCAACATTGACAAATGTTGAAAAAAATGCTCAGAAATTTGAACATTTATCCCATGACAACTTGGAAAACTCCATTTGCTGATGAACAACCAGTGATAAGACTGAAAACACCAGAGCAGCTACGTCAACCTTGCTGCGGTATTTTTTAATTGATAATAATTGGATTTAGTTGTTATCTTCTGTCAGCCTGTAACAAGAAACCAAAAATATGTCTGCCAAGGTTTTGGTTATTTCACATGACAGAGATCTATTATCACTGTGCTCATCTGGTTGAAAACGGCACATACTTCTGCACACTAATCAGAATTTAAAAAGAAATCAAACCACATCCACGCAGATCATCTGTACTTTCTACTGTCCTTTTCTTCATAAATATTTCCCGAGGAGGATTTGTCAGAACTTAAACTGTTGAATAATTTGTCTAAGTCATGAATATTTTATGGTAGACAGAGCTACTGACCACCTAACAGATATACAAGAAACCACAAAACCCAACAATGTTTACACTGTCTGTTTAATCACTAACGCTTAGTGTATGCTGTAAACATGCACCAAGATTAAAATTAATGTTGCTAATTTTTGACAGCTCTGAATGTCATATGCTAGCTAACTGGTTGATGCTGAACTTTTAGGATTACACAATATTACTACCATTTGTGCTGAGCCGCAAAGGAAAAAGCAAATAATGCATTTCCACTGCAGACATGTGGATACATTACACCTAAAACAGTCTCTCTTCCTCCACTCCTTTATACTATATGCACTAAACTCTCCATCACCACACAAGAGAATAAGTCTAGGTTTTTTTGTACTTTTTGTACAGTGTGTCCTGGAAACCATGATGTCCTAGTACACTTTGTGACTCTGATTATAAAGATGTGTCATTTTGAACAAAGAACGTACCCGTTGTTTATGTCTCCAGTAAATTTAAAAATAGTTCAAGAACAGTCACACCACCAGCACTACTTTTTAACCTCATCTTTCTGGGACATAATTAATCTGCAAAAGATATTTTACGCAACACTAAATATGCATGAAATGTCAAAATGCTTACATTTTGATTGGAAAATTTAGGAAAAAGTTTAATGTGTTTTTGTTGGTAAACAGGGGAAGAACATCTCTCGAGTATTAAATTAACATAATAGGATAACATGAGTCCAATCCACCTACATGTATTTTTTATTCTATCAAAGGTAAGTTCCCTCATAGAATGAATTCTGCTGTCTTATTTTTGTGTGGAGCACAGAGCTGAGTCAGGGTGAAGAAAACACTTGCACCTGAGTTACTTACTCATCCTACAAAAGGCAAACTTGGAAAAGCTTAACCAGATCAAAAAAGCATGCACGGTGTAAAAAACTGAATTCTTCTAAACCGAGTGAAGGTCAGTTCAGCTTTCTGTTTGGTGGAATAAAAGTTATTTCTTAAAGTAAAGAGATTCCAGTGAAATGTTGGGTTCAGGTGTGAAAGCTGATGGACAAACCTAATTAAATTTTACAACAAAAGTTTAAAAACAGTTTGGGTGGCATTATTAAGGTATTTGATTCAAAGTCAAAGTGCTTTCATGCATAATGTGCTTTCTCTATTTCAGCATCAACAGCTCACTACAATACGAACCGCTACAAGAGATACGCGAGTATTTGTCTTTGTTGTATATCAGTTATTTTGCATTAATATGGGGTAGTTAAAATACCAGTAGCGTAGTTCTGTGGATTGCAGCCTTAAAACAAAACGTGACATTACGTTGAGATAAAATGCGGTAACGTCAACCTAACGTTAGCCAGGAACTAAAGTCAGCTGTTCTCTTTCTCACTCACCTGCCCTCCGATGGTAATGTCGAAGAAAACAATCGGGTTGTTGGGGTTCGTTGCTTGGACAGACATTTTGACAATTTGCCCGCTTTTGACGACTAAAAAACACACTTTATCATTTACATGTGAATCATTCAAAAATCCACCATATGTGCTTTTGGGATCTACGGTGGCTGAAGAGGGACATGTTACGGCTCGCAGTAAGGGACAAAAGACGATGATTGCCAGAAAAGCGCGATCGTAAAGCTTTCCACAAGGGCGCCCACTGGTGGTAGAGTAACATACCCACAAATATTTACCGTTCTGACCAAAGACTACATAAACATGTTTTAACTACGTGCGTTTGTGTGCACAGAAGATGTTGTGCTGAGCTTAAGCCAGTAATTCCTATTTTGAAGTTGAAGTTTTAACTAGCAGTAGATCCTCCTCAGCCCCAGACACAAAAACAAAGTCATGATAAGCAGTAGTAAGTACATTTACTCGAGTACAATCTTGAGGTATTTGTTCTTTACTGGAGTACTTCCGATTGATGCTACTTTAAACTTCAACTTAACTACACTTAAGAGGGAAATACTGTACTTTCTCCTTCCTTTAGTTCATTTTCATATGAATATTGGACAAAATGGATAATATAACAAGCTTTTGAAATACAAAACATCATTAGAGGTTAAACCAGTGGTTTCCAACTTTTTTGGCTCCTGGCGCCATACAAGAGGCACTGTGTAGTCAGGGTCACTTTTCAGATGTGTTTAAGTTCTTAAAAGCTCTATCAAATAGTAGTAGTTTATATACCAAAGCCAGACTCTCAGTCTCTTGGAGAAGAAGTTTCCAAATGACAATAATACCAAACACACTGCAGTGTGTTTCAAAGAAGAAACAGGTGAAAACTATGACATGGTCATTTCTGTCCTCTGACTCGAAGTCAAGATAACACCGTTGGGAGTATTTTAATGTGGAGGGTTGGGCAACAAAACCCCTCCAGCAAAGACCAGCTGAAATTTCTCAAAGTCTCACAAGGAACAAAGGTTTTTGTTAAAGATTTTATTTTCCCAATAAAACAAAATTTCACAACTTAACAAAATGCAAAGATAGCTCCACAAAAATGACAAATTGCAAAGTGACTACAAAGATTTGTCAAAGCTGTACTAAATCATGGTCAAAAAACATTTAGCAATAAGGGTTGTGACAGACTCTACTAGGGCAGCAGGAGGATATTCACTAGCAAAATCAAGCTTTGAACGAAGACAGTTCTATGTAAAGTAATAAGGTTTCTTGACATTCACGCCATATTCTGAGAGGGCAGGACTCAGGTCCTCCATAGTCAGAGTGTACTTCTTATCCTTCATATGGAAAAGAGAAAAACAGAAGGCCATTAATGATCAGGAACAAAACTATAAATCCTCTGTCAACACACACACACACACACACACACACACACACACACACACACACACACACACACACACACACACACACACACACACACACACACACACACACACACACACACACATTTTTATGGAGGTATCAGATTTAACCTTAAGATACTCACCTTTGTCTTACTTCTTGAGCTTCCTGAGGCAGTGCCCTTCATTTTGCAGTACTGCAGCGCATCATTGGCAATGTCAGAGATAAACTTCTGAGAGGCAAGGGAGATCAGACGGATTCTACACAAGCGAAAAAGAAAATCATCACTGTGTTGTTCCCGTTTATTCACAGCCAACCTGTGGCTTTATCTGTCTTGGCTAAAAACTGGTAAGTCCCGTTAAGTTCCTCTGATCTTAAGTTCACTTTTCACTCACTTACACAATGAAAACAAAGGGTGTGTGAGGCTGATGTAAATTCAGGCAACAGCGCTATTATTAAAACCATTTGTCAAAACTAATTCAGCACAGATTAGTTTCCCCAAATCTGTACAGGCATAAGGAAACATTCAAACAGGTTTTAAACTTCCCTATTTGATAAATGTTTTAGTTTGGGCTATAGGCATGTCGTCATGCTGTTATAGACCTGGGTTGTTACTTTTTAATGTGGCTTTAAATTCGTTTTTTTTCTTGCCGTGTATTCTTTTGTGACTGTGAAGTGTTTTGGGACAATGTTACACGGTGATATTACACTTAAAATAACATTTTATTGAACCCAATGCAAGGTATTGATCATACAGAGAAATGGATCACATTATCTTTTTTTAGACTAAGCTCACAAAATACTTATCATAATAATATTTTTAATGGTTTACTAAGATTTACCAAAGGTTTTGGCCATGTAAAACTGATGGCTATGACTATCATCTGAAACTATAAACTTTTAACATCATTTTGATTTATCTCATTTTGTTTTGTGGGTGTTAAGCAGACAGTCTCAAACCTAGAATTGCAGGTAGAACATGCTTACATTCTTGGATCAGATGCTTCAAAACCAGCCCGGTTGAGGTAGTAGCCTGTCACTGCATCAGGAATCTGAAAAAG
Organism: Brachyistius frenatus; assembly: GCF_029030835.1. Taxonomy (NCBI): domain Eukaryota; kingdom Metazoa; phylum Chordata; class Actinopteri; family Embiotocidae; genus Brachyistius; species Brachyistius frenatus. Next base: position 181,674 of record NW_027210926.1, read on the forward strand.
CAAACAAACAACAAAACTAACTTATTTCTACGTAAAGAACATCATGACTGTATGCCTGCCATTCAGTGACGATCCACCAAAAACATATATGCAGATGTTGTAAATTTCTGACCTCTCTCACGGCATGAATGCATTGTGCAGTGAAAGTGACTGAAAGAAATCAGACTTACTGTGGGAGTGTACTCTTCCAGCTGCATGAGGAAATCGGCCAGCGGCGTGGTGGAGACAGCCAGCTTTACGTCTCCATTGGTGATGCCACCAGGCATGTAGACACCGTTGGAGACAGACGTGTCTGCCGCTGGTGCGACCACGGCCGCTGAGGCTGAAGCTGTTAAACAGAATACTGAAATGAGTTTGTACTTAATAAAACAATATATATACCATGAGTACATTGCACAAATAATAAAAGTATTTTTTTTACTTATGGGGAAATGAGTTTGACAGCAAAGGGCAAAGGTCAAACACTGTTTGCAAACGTGTTGCAAATAATTTTTAGGGCATAATATTGGGGTGCATAAAAAAAATGCTTAAGGTGCAAAAACACAGTATATTGTGACAGAGACTCAAAAACAAATCTCCCACCTTCAGTAGAATCAGAAACTGGCTATCCTACATTAAACTGGGTTATAGGGCTGCATTCAATCGTTTTCATTATTGATTAATCTTTAGATTATTTCGTAGAAAAATGACTTGGCTGTTTGGTCTTTAAAGTGACAGAAAATGGGGAAACCAAGTGTTTTCCCAAAGCCTAAAATGTCTCGTTTTGTCTTGACCAACAGTCCACAACCAAACGATATTCATCTTATTGTCATGGAGGACTAAAAGAACCAGAAAACAGTCCCATTTAAGAAGGCTGGAATCAGTGAGAGTGAGCATTTTGTTTCATTAAAAATTAAGTCATAACGATGATAATAATTATTATTAATCGGATATTCCTCGCTATTTTACCGAGCAACCTGATGTTGCCTTCGTGCAAGTCAGAGGAAATGTCCACGCTGCCTTCCATGAGGAGCTTTTGAAGGTCAGTCTGTTGATTGTATGATTTGTCATGTTAAACTCGTTGGTTAATGTTCAACTTGAACGATGTCGACCTCCGACATGACACGAACGCAGTAAACTACAAATGTCAAGCACAACAACATGGTCAAACTGTACCCAGAGTGACATAACGTTACCATGACTGGTGACCGAAGGGATGCTGCTGACGTTGGTTGTTGCGTTTTCATTTGCGATGCAATTACTTGAAGTTGAAGAAGTCGTCGACGGAACTCCTGTTGTGACAGACTGGTTTACGTTGTCTATATTCATCTTAATGTTAGCTCACACGCTAGCTCGCACAGACAGAAGTCGAAATATGCCCAAAAACCTCGATTCGGTGCTCTGCAGCTCTAAGACCAGTCTACTACACGATCTGATGGTGTTATAAGGAAGTCGGGTTTTTTAACTCAGAGATTAATGAAATCAGAGAATCTAGCTGGCATCCGAATTGTTTGTAGCTAATCGTGCAGGAGAAAGCAAGCTCACGCTACAGTTAATCGCGTCATGTGACTGGAGCTAGCTCGGACCCGACGGAGGGAGCCGAAGTTTACCGAAGTTTACGAAGGGAGCCGAAGTTTACGGAGGGAGCCGAAGTTTACGAAGGGCGCCGAAGTTTACGAAGGTAGCCGAAGTTTACCGAAGGTAGCCGAAGTTTACGAAGTTTACCGAAGTTTACCGAAGTTTACGAAGGTAGCCGAAGTTTACCGAAGTTTACGAAGGTAGCCGAAGTTTACCGAAGCTCCCGTGAAGTTGCATTGAATGTCGTTTGCACCTTGAACGATAAGCTTCCTAGATTTAGTTGTTAGCAGCTTGCGATGTACAAAACTAACACACAACAAAATAAGTCAGTTTGTTTAATATACGTGAACTATCTTAAACCACCAGCTTTCATCCGTACTACTATGATCGCATGGCTCAGAGTCACTCCAACTTCTCTCATATTACATCGATGTGTCCACAGTCCAAAGAGATTTAAATGTCCAAAATTATTCTTTAAAACAACAGATACAGATGCTTAATATATCCCGTTACCTGGGTAACTGAGTTTGTTTTAGGGTGTACTTTTCTAATCTTGTAACAATTTACAATATTTATAGTAGTTATAATATTTGTAGTTTACGTGAGCCCTGAACGCAGCAGCGTGATCACGTGCAGCCTGTAGGGGGCGTAGTCAGGAAATTGGGTCTTTTTAGTAATTTAATTTGTTGTACGAAGAAGTGAATCAATATGTCGCTGTTCGCTTTTGGCTGTTCAGACCGTAGAGTTTGTTCTTTTTATTAGCTCGAAGTATATTAATGTGAGACAGTTATTAGGGGAACAAAAGAGGTTTAAACACATGGACATTAAATAGATCTTCACAAAAACTCACGGGAACGCTGTTTTGAAACACATTTGACCCCCATTGTGAAGCTACAGGACTTATAACAGGAACATACAGCAGGTGGCGATAACGTTTCAATTCGTCATTAAAATGAAGAAGAAGACAATTTGACAGGAATATGATGTCTTTGTAGTGTCCAGACAAAATTGGACCGACGGGGAAGACAGACAGAAGGTTGTGACATCTGTATGGGGCAAAACAGGTACACCCAGCCGGGTCATGAACTCACGAATATCATTTACCAGAAAAATTGTTGAACAAATGTTAATAAGATACCCGCTTCTTTCATTTACTGTACCTGTTAGAGTCGTTCGTGTTAAATTTTTTTGATTTAGTTCACTTTCAAATTATGTATAATCCAGAGAACTGTGTGTTGAGAGTCATTTGCCAGATTATAGGAAGTCTGGTGTCCCTGACATGTTTGTGTCAGGTGTGTCTACACTCTCTGATCTGTGTCAAAGTTCCCAGGTTGGCAGAATGACTCCTCCCGTCCGCCTCATCGTGGTGGGAGCTGGTTGTCGAGGGGAGATCTACTCCCAGTTTGCATCCATTCATCCTGATCGCTTGAAGGTTAGGAGCTCTGCAGCCTGATAGTCTCAACATGGGGGGGCAGTTCAATGGACAGTGGTTTATTTTTTGATAAAAACATAATCTGGCACCATAAAATCTCCCAGCCAATGATGTAGTCATTGACAAGATAGCCAAGACAAAACATGTAATGTAGTGACAATCCTCAATGTTTTCAGTAATAACATACTGTAGATTGCAAAAGTACATTGAAATAAATGATCAGTTCACCGCACTGATACTGATTTCATGAGCCGAATATTTTTCCACCATTGCACGGTTTGTATTGTCTAACAGAGCACTTGCTATTTCCATTTTATTTATGCTTTTTTTTTTTTTACCTTTTCAGGTTGTCGCTGTTGCTGATCCAAGGAAGTTTGCCCGCACCAAACTTCAACAACAACACAAGATCGTAGAGGAAAATGTATTTGAAGGTGAGCATCAACAGAAAAAAAAACCTATATTGAATACTTTATAACCATAACACATAATCATTTAATCTTTTTTTTTTTCTACATAGACTGGCACAGTCTCATTGAAAGAGACAAGTTTGCAGATGCTGTGGCAATTTGCACTCCAGACCGCCTTCATAAGGTAAGCGTACGTCATATTCTGTATATGTATGATGTATTTTAGTTCTCTGTGTGCCCATTTCCTTATTGATCTAAGTTAGTTGGGAACTTTGTCTTTGGCTAATTGTTCTAGTAATCTAGTTTACTGTATGTTCCCCAGGAACCTGCTGTGGCCTTTGCAAAGAAGGGTTACAATGTTCTTCTGGAGAAACCTATGGCAGTAAGTGTTTTGAAAATACATATAAGGAATAACTTCAACTTTGATATGAATGTTTCTAGTGCCTACAGATTGATTTAACAGCTATTTGGTATTACTTCTAAGAAAAAAGTTGTATTATATTTTTAATCAGACTGCAGTATGATTCTAATCCTTCAATTGAAAACAATTGATGTGTTCATATGACTTTAGACAACTGCAGAAGACTGCTCAGCAATCGTGGAGGCTTGTATTCAGAGTGGTGTGATGCTGTCCGTGGGTCATGTTCTCCGGTACGATCCAGTCATCCACAAGATAAAGGTGATCAGTTTCTGTTACATTTCATTTATCCAAATATTGAACAGTTCTCTTCACCAGCCAACAGTCTCAGTTTGGGTTCAAAGATGTTAATGTCAGTGCCTTCAAATATTTTTTCCTCATTTAAATAGGTAGGTAGGTAGGTAGGTAGGTAGGTATATACTTTATTAATCCCGAGGGGAAATTTTTTCGCCACAGCAGCATACATACAGGAGCAATAATATAAACAATAGAATAAAATAATAATAATAGAATAGAATAATATAATAGAAAAGCAATAAAATAAAAAATATAAATATAAAATATAAAATGCACAGTACATACAGTACATTAAATATCTATATATATTATATACAACAAACCAATAAACACAGTCAACATATATATATATATATATATACATACGGTACAGTATATATCTATATATATAATATACATACAATATATATATATAATATATACAAATGAGCAACACACTCACAGAATCTGCAACAGTGAGATCAGTCAGCATATAGAGCTGTTTACATTTTTTGAACTGAGTTTTGTTAAGTTAAAATTCCTTTTAAAGGAAAAGTATTTCTCTTTTGTGAATGAGCAAAATTGCAAAAAGCTGCACTCAATTAAAGAGTAGAGGTAACAAAGTGTGCAGTACTTGTTTTGTGAAAATCGGGTTTAAACCTGTAAATTAATTTTTATTGAGGAAAGATAACTATGTTTTTGCATGTTTAAATCACCAAGAAGAAGAAGAAAATGTTCAAAATCCATTTCAGGATTTTGCCATGTTTTGGTTTCAGAAATTAAAATCAATTAATGTTTTTGTAGGAGCTCATAGACGCTGGAGTCATAGGAGATGTGATCCATATTCAGCACCTTGAGCCGGTAAGAACGCAAACACAGTAGGAATATTTGCAGTCCCTTATTTAACCCATTCATTCAACAGTAGCATGTTCTTGTATTTTGGATAAATCAAAGTACAATGGTCAGACCTACAGAAAAGATCTCCTTTTCATGTTCCATCACTGAAGACACGGCAGTTACACCACAGTAAACATGTATGTAGTCACCCATTGGTAAGCCTTGTCGCATAGATTTGCATATTTATCAGAATCAGAATCAGAAATCAATAAATCCCTGTAACTTCTGTTAGTATTCTTGATTGCAGGACATAAGACCACAATATAATAAGATAATCATAACATGAAGAACCAGACATTTGAAGAACATTTACCCACAGTGATGTGATTTTGCCATGGCAACATTGGTTGAAAAGCATTAAACTAACACTGTTTATACAAAGTGTTTAAAAATAGCATCGACCTCTTGTTCCAGGTTGGGTTTTATCACTTTGCTCACTCATTCGTTCGAGGGAGCTGGAGGAATGAAGTGGAGAGCTCTTTTGCTCTTCTGGCTAAATCGTGCCATGACATCGACCTAATACATCACTGGGCTGGAGCACGCAGGTAAACCATCAGTCAGCAGTCAATGATCAACTCCAGGCTCATGTCATGTTCAGAAGATGAAATAAGTTCTGCAAAAAGTTACCGTTAACTATGTATTACTTTTTTGGGTGCTTCAGTCCGGATAATGCTAACACAGATTATAGCCCCCACCCTGGCTTTGTTGGACCACAGACAGACAGGGACTTCTGTTGTGTATTCATTTTGTTTTTCTGAAGATCAATCATTAACATGTCAGCTTGTACTTGCCAGGTGTGTGAAAGTGTCATCATTTGGATCTGTCAGCCACTTCCAAAAAAAACACAAGGTATGTTTTCTGTTAAATCGTGACTCTTACAAAAGGAAATCAGAAGCCCCAACAGAGAGAGGCTGTTCTTGATTGTAGTTATTATTCCGCGTTATTATTATTCTCCTTAAACAACTGCATTTTTTGAAGTTTTATCATATTAAAAAACTCATGAAAGTTGGTACACGTGTGTCTCCTGGCGAAAATGTTTTTATTTTAGTGGAGTCGTGAGTGGGCGTGGCCAAATGGCTCACTAGCGCCCCCTAAACAGATGACTCGGCGGTTACATTTACCTACATGCACGAAATTTGGTGGACATGTGTATCACACCTATATGTACAAAAAAGTTCCAACGCACCATTAAGTCAACTCAACAGGAAGTCCGGCATTTTGAATTTAGTCGACATTTTTGGCGATTCACACGTTGTATTTTAACGAACTCCTCCTACAGATTTGAAATTTATTCTGTGCACTCTTAACATGTTTGGAATTAAAAGTTATTAAAAGGATTTGTTTTCGTCGATCGGTGTTGCCGTGGCGTGACGGCCAAAAAGTGACACAAAGGTCATACTGTAGCATTTCATCCAAAAAGTGACCCAAAAATCACTTTTGGGTCGCTTTTTGCTATAATATGACTTTTTTTTCATAATTTAGTCGACATGCTATAGTGTGATTTAAAAAAAAAAAAAAAAAGTCATGACAAAGGAGGGAGTCTCGAATCCATAAAGGGTGTGTCTAAATCTTTTTGGATTTCTGTCCGAACTACCACAAACTTTATCCCCCAAAATCCCATTAACACATTTTAATGCATTATAGTATGACTTTTTTTTTTTCCGGACAAAATACTATAGTATGACAGTGGTGCACTGGTTAAAGCAGTTGCCTCACAATGAGAAGTAACTGGGTTCAATCCCCACTTGAGGCATTTATGTCAGTTCAGAAAAAGGTTATACTCCAAAAAGTGATAAAAAAAAAAGTCATACTATGTTGTCCAAAAAGTGACCCAAAAGTCATTTTTGTATATACTATATAGTATATAGTATAGCCAGGCCGATGCAGCTAAGTTTGATGTTTCGCCATGACACAGGAAGTTGATGTTTAAGGTCCAACGATGCTCCAAACGTCACAAAACTTTGCACCAACTTTCATGTGTTTTTGTAGATGTTAAAGCTGCCAAAAAAAGCCAATTTCTTTTTTTTAAGAAGAATAAGGAACGAGATTGAGAAAAAAATTAAAACTGCAAGCGGGAATATGCAGACCCTCATATCGCGAGGGCCCACATATCACTGCTTGCAGTTTTAATTCATTCTGTAGTTTGAAGAGTGAATTTTCTTTTAACTGTTAATCTGCTTCATGAAAGAGTGTATAAAAAGACATACCCTCTTCAAACTGTGCTGTTTTTTTGCATAATCAATATGTATTATATCCATGTTAGTTGTCTGAGATAGGTTGACAGACGTCGTCATACTAAGAACATAAAATGTGACGTTGCTTGTTTCTGTCAGCCCACAGGTGCTGCAGATCGCTGCTTTGACTGTTCAGTAGAAAGAAACTGTCCATACTCAGCATGCAAAATCTACCTGGATAGAGTGAAACACGTAAACATTTCAACACATTATTTTCACTAATTATGCACTACACCATCTGTGAATATCATTCTTAACCTCCTAATCATATTTTTATATGTGCTGTCTGTATGTGTGTCAGGGCCACACCGGCTGGCCGGTATCAGTCATATGCCCCAACTCATTCCCAGACATTGAGTCAGTGACGGAGGCACTGAAGACTGGACCCTATGGCCGCTGTGTCTATGAGTGTGACAATGATGTCTGCAGTAACCAGGTTAGAAAACACTCCCATCACCCCACGCTGCTCCACAACGTCATCAAACTCTGTTCTGTTTGTTTTTTCTATTGATTGAGAGACCTTTATAAGAATAAATTACATAATGTGCATTTAAACAAACATGTAAAGTCCTTCTTTCACACTTCTGTGCTTTTGTCTCGTCTTGTTTATATGTTCTGTTTGAGCAGGTTGTTAACATGGAGTTTGAAGGAGGTCTGACTGCAGCTTTTTCCATGGTGGCGTTCACAGAGGAGATCTGCAAACGAAAAACAACCATCAATGGCAGCAAGGTAGGACTGGAAGGAATGTGGATGGAAGAAAAACAAAAGGGAAACACAGGAAAACATCAACCACGCATGCATCAAATGTTGGCCTACAGAGAGCAAAATTATAGTTAAACAAGTTTCTACATTGAAGACAAAACAGGGTCATAATGGGGAAAAAAAAAATCACATATCACAGTAGTGCCTACCATATACACTTTATAACCACTTTTATGTGGACACCAAAACATTCTACCCCTATGTAATTCTTGAAAATTCCATTTTGAAATAATAGGCATTAATATGCAGCTATAACTTACAAGCCAACAGCAACTTTAGAGGGAAGACTGTACACAGGATTTTTAAATCTGGCTGCAAAGTTTCGTTTCCCATTCAGCTACAAGAATATCAGTGAGGTCAGACAGTAATTTCGAGCAGTAAGACTTCTGGACATCATTCCTTCCCCAAAACTGTTGCCACAAACTTGGATGCACTTCACTTTGTTGTTATTTTCCATCCCATAATGCACAAGGCATGAGAGCACATGGAGTGTCCACTTACTTTTGGCAATATTATTGCACCTTGAAATTAATATATTTTCAAACAAGCGGAGTGAGACTCCCTGAACAGGTGGGTTGAGGTCTGCTTCCAAACAAAGTCTGGTGCAGTTCGATTTGAAGTATGAATACAGAATGGACCAAAGACATCAAGAAAAACTATACTTAGGATTTATGTTGCCCATTAAAGTTCGGTACAGGCGTTGAAACCACTTGTCAGTGTGGACAACAGAGGAATTCCTGGTGCTGCGTTGACTCCTCAATACATTTTACAAGCTTTTTGCAGGTTTACAGCTGGTAAAAAATACCACCACATATACAAAAATCCCACAAGTCCATCTAGCCCATCACACAGCATCATTGTGGAAGTCTGTCACTAGTAGAGGTTGTGATATTCTCCCTATGCCTTTTGTTTACATCTTTTGGTTCACTGTAAGAGATTACAGTGCCAACGCAAAGCAAACCAGGATTAAGATGTGACAATGTGTCATTTTCTGCAAGTATAAACACACATTACATCATCAGCCATCTAATTGACATGCTATCAGTTGATTAAGTGGCATTTTAACACATTTTAACACCTGAAAGTTTTGAGAGGGAAAATCTTCAGTATGTGGATCTGATGACCAAATAGTTAACCCTGATTGTATTTGGGCCAAACACAGTGAACCTTCATGATGTATCCTGAAGAACTAGAAAGTAACAAATTCGAGCTTCGGCATCATGGTATGACCAAACAAAATCATATTGGGATGTTTGGATAAGATGCTCCTGAGATGGAGTATCAGCTGTCTGCCACCTAATGAACTGTGTCTTCACAGGGGGAGCTCTCATATGACGGCCATGAGATCCATGTGTTTGACTTCCTGACGCAGAGATCCACAAAGCACACAGCACGCTGTAACGCCCACAGGAGCTTTGGCATGAGTGGGCACGGTGGAGCAGACTACCACCTGATGGATGCCTTTATTTCTGCTGTGGCGGTGAGTAACTAACTAATACTGTTCACTAATTATTTCATCAATGTCTTGTTGTTGTTGAGATTTTATTGAAACAGCTCATGTGGTTATAACTGTATATAAACAGCTCTGATTTGAATGTTAACCTTTTTATAGACAGTTGAGTTACTTACACTTGTTTAGGATAAGGACAGATTATAGATCTTCACTGCATTTACGGTTTTGTACCAGTGCAGGAGGTACTGACACACTTTTTAAAAGATGTGCATATGTATCTACATGCTCTGGTGGTTGATTAATTGTGGGTGTGTTTGTCTTTGTGTTTCTGCGAGTGCAGAACAATGATCCATCCTTGATTCGATCGGGTCCCAAGGAGACGCTGCAGAGCCATTTGCTGGTGTTTGAAGCCGAACGGTCGCGACTGGAGAGCAGAGTGGTTTACTGTGCTGAGACTGACCACAGCTAGAAGACTGCAAAGCATTTTCAGTATGTAAGGGGTCTGTCCTTCAAAAAAAAAACTCTCTGATGACGCCTAGACGATTAACTGTGGTATTAAACATAAATGAAAATAATGTGTAATCACACTTATTTTTTATTTCATATTGATCAGGGAATTTTTTTAATAGTATCTGTGCTTGTGTGTGTGTGACTGAAAGTGATTGAATGTACTGTGATTTGTGATTGATTAGTTGTACAGCTGTCATGTTATTATCATTGTTTAAACAAGAGATGTTCTTGTGACTGTTCATGCCAGTTGATCTGTCACTGAACAGCTTCTTATAATACTCAGGGCATAAATGTAATCACCCACTAATGAGCTACTGTATGGAGACATTACTGATTCCACTTTATTTAGGAGAGGACGTAAATTCACTGAAATGAACTGAAATTAAATGAGAATTAATTCACACAAACATTGAATTGGCAATAATGTGCTATTAGCGCTCACACTTGTAATAATTTCCTGTGAAACTAATACTTTGTACACTGACACTGAACTGCATATGTTTATATGATTATATATCTAAACACAGCTCAGCATAGACTTGTTTCCAGTTTTTTTTTAGTTGCTCCCTGATGTGTGCAGTAGATCACAGCAGCTCCACAGAGCAGCACCGACTGTCAACATCAGCTCAGTGTGTCTGCTTGTTCCTCCCAATCTGAGAATTATATTAAAAAAAAAAATCTCTTTTAGTCGAGCCTTTCACCGCATTTAATGAATTCAATAAAATCAACCATTGGAATATGACTAAAAGGCATTTCTTCTACTATGTATTTTTTTCTGAGAGAAAGAGTGGTTACATCTCATAAAAATGTAATAATTACAGTTGGGCTACCAGAGATTCATAACCTTTGTATTACAAACACAACTCTTTCATCATTTTTAACTGAGAGGGTGATAACAAATTCATATTATGTATTTTAGTTTGTTTAATTTTGAAGAGTCATACTCACCCTCTTATTGACCATCGTCAATAGAGCCTCTCTACTCATTGGCTCCTTTGCCTCCAGCACCACTGAGTCCACTGGTTTCGGGTCATGACTGAGGTATTACATACGTTGTACATTTTTAAAATCAGAGCAGAGAGAGTAGGATGATTACTGACTATGAGACAGTCTCCTACAGTCTGATTGCACCTTTGATCTCTGAGTATTATGAGTGATATAAAAAGCACTTACCAAGCTGCAGGTTTTGCTGCAGCAGTGGTCGCTTGGACTGCTTGGGGGGTTAAACCCAGGAGCTGGACTGCAACAGCACTCAGAATGTCAGTGTCCTGGAGATGATGAAGTACATTAATATGTGGTAGAAATGGGCATTTCCATAACCTCGTATGTTCTGTTATATATTTATTCCTTTTTTTTTTTTCAAGAATTAGTTAGTGGCCTTCAATCAAAATCAGAAATCTTCACTGGTGTCCATGTGTGGTGGTGATCTTAAAAGATAGAGGCAGCGATCAAGGTGGAGAACATGAGGCAGTAGCTGGCTCTCGATACACAGACACCAGAATTGACATAATGTGGTGTCAACGTACCCACTGGCTGAGCTTCTTTGGGAAGTTCTGGTAGGAGTGCAGAGTAAAAAGCTCACTGACTCTGCCCTCCACCATTCTCAGCTGCTCTGTGATCTCTTCATACTGGACTCCATCAGCGGAGCCCAAGTCGTCATATATCACCGAGCTGTCATAACTAATCCGAAACAATGATTTAATACCTAGTAAAAGGGAGACACATAAAGAAAATTAACAATATTTCTACAAGAATGATATTCAGTCAGAGACACTTAGTCATCACCATTTTCAGCAAATGGATATACATGTATGGTTACATTTGGTGAAAGAGGCTCTGCTGTTTGAGGAAGCTTTCAAACAATTTAAACACCAAGTTCATCCCCCTTAATGAACACAAACATGAACATTAAATCTGAGTTGAATCAATCAATACCACAGGAGGTGGTTGGGGTGGTGGAAGGAGCTGTGGCAGCGAGCAGTGTTGTCATGAGTGTGATTGGCAGGTTGTACACCATCCACTTAAATGAATATGATTGGATGTTACTAGCTGCACAACTATGAATGAGCCAAACACTGTAAAGCGGCATGTTTTACAAGAATCTGCAACGATCTACAGCTGCTGCCAATTGACCAATACAACCACAACTTCAGTGGTGCATCTGAACTAACACTCCACTTTATTTATGACATTTCTTCTATCTCCAAGTGAAAATTACAGACAAGCTTCACTGCCTGTAGTGTAGTAAGATATTTTATATTCTTGTCTATACTTATTCATCTACACGACAGCTGATGACAGGCCTGAGAGGTCCTTTAGTTTTGTTTGTCAATTCTGCTATTAAAACTACAGCTTCTACCAAGTAGTAGTTTAATATTAATTAATACAAACATTTACAACCAGCTTTTGCTTCTTTTGTATAATTCTATGGGTTTGTTTGACCCTTCTAATTTGATTTATCAGTAAAGTTTGTCGACCTTGTCTGTTTTTACTTGTTGACTTGCCTCCACACTGACCGGCTACAACATAACGTCCTGCATACATTCAATCTCCACAGCAACATTATTTCAGTATGGCCTGTATCTTTAAGTCATTTACTTTGCTGTACCTTTGTTGAGCTGATCCAAGAGTTTTTCAATGAACTCAATATGCAGTTTATAAGCTGCCAGCTGTTGCTCAGAAGTTTCCTGCTTGATGGAAACTGTCTGCCAAAGAGCCTGATGCTGCTCCTGCTGCTTCTGCTCCTCAGCTGCAAACACCTTCTTTTCCCCGTGAAGCTTTCAGTCCAACACATAATGGAAAGACATACAACCACAGGGACACTTTATTTCCTTATATCTACCTCCCAACACTCTAACACAGACACAAACACAGATAACACAAACCTGAGCGACCTCCCTTCGAATGGTCTCTACTTCCTTCTGCTGACAGTTGATGAAGTTCCGTAAAACGTAGTTCTGCTCCTCCACTGATGGAAATATGAACAATATATTTTGATTCCTAAAAAAATGCAAACCTTCATTTGACTCAGTAAGATTTACAGGAAACTTACCCTGTATGAAGTCGCTCACCAGTGTGTCCAGGTCAATTTTCTCTGTCTCGCTAAGGATTTTTGTGATAGCAGCCTCAAAATCTTCCACTCCCCATTCCTGCGGCTCTCGTCGCTTGATGTTTTCCGCTGTGGGGACAAATTTGAAAGTGAAGTGAAACCCATATACTACAAGGTCCTTACTTTACTCACCATATCCCATAGGTGAATCTTATACCAGCCGTATACATGTACTTTTATTTTTGGGAAATTAGTTTTGTGTGCTTATCCAGCTTATTTCATACTGGCTTACTAAATACATTTAATCCAATTTAAAATCACTTGCCTATTTAAAATTAGAGAGAAAAGATAGTTGAGTGATTTGGTGTGTATTTGTTCTAGTTTAAGGATTTTAAATCATGTGAAAGAGCAAAACGTTTTCTGGTCAAATCATGACATTTGTTGTTACTTTTTCTGTAGTTGATGTCCAGGTTGAGGAATGGACTATGCTTTATGTCGAGAAAAGCATGTACATTGCTGTAATAGGAGAGTTCTCGTTCCAGGTTAATGCAGTCTCTGGTGTGCTGAGCCACATTCCTAGCATTCTGGTCTCTCAGCATCTTCAGTTTTTCCTGATTCTTGACACTAGATGGAGCCATAAACAGTCAGTTATACATCGTGAATTTACTTCATGAATCTAAACTGTTCTCTGTGGAAAATCTCTAAAAAAAAGGAAGCAGGCACATCCATACATGCAAATTTAGTCTAATGTGTCTCTTGTTTTTTATGAAGGAACTTAAAGTTGCCCTCCATGAGATATCAGGACATTTAGGGAAGGTTGACAATCTGATTTAGACTGCTTCAGAATGGTTTACCTGGCATTAAAATCTTCATCGCATTTAGCCATCGTTTTAGAAATAGTCTTGCGAACTGCAAGCAGCTCCTGGATGAAATAAAACAGAGTTAATGGCCTACGGTCTCAAAATATTACCAGTTTAAGACCCCTTGTGGCTATACCACATCAAAACACCTCTGCTATCAACAGCCGGCTCTGACACTGTTCCCAAAACTCCCCAGCTTCGAGGAGAGTGTTAAATCCACTGTTGAAAACTAATACAGCTCATACTTTCTGTGATTTAGAGTCAGAGGAATGGACGAATCATTATGGCTCTTCTTCATTGGTGGGATGTAGCAGCAGCAAAATGCACATTTAAAAACTGAGTGTTGTTGAGTGAACCCACCATTTCCAGCAGAGCTTTAACACGCTGGAAGTCGTTCTTCTCCAACTGCAATATCTTCAGCTTCTCCCTCAACTCTCTCATCCTCACCATTCGCTTGTTCAAGCATTTGTAACCCTGGAATAGAAACTTTCGGGTTTACAAGTACCAGGTGTCAAGGTGGAGTGAAAACAACTGAACAGAAACAAAACAGAAGCAGTAAGTATGAGGGACAGCTCACAAAACTTTTATTTTAATCAAGAAATAATAAATAAAGTGGAATTTCTGTTAGAGTAGATTCTGGATGGAACACTAACCCAGCCGAGTTTGTTTTCTACTCTTGTGATTTTTAGTAAGTTGGTGTTGTCAAATTTCCGACTCTCCTGTGTGGTTCCCCCAACAGCCCTCTTTCCTGCCAGCATCCTCTCCCACTTCAGAATCTGAAAAACAAAGTCAACAAGTGGGATCAGTTGTACAAACAAAATCAAGAGGACTTCATTGTGACGGAAAACACACTTCACCTGATCTTTTAAAACAGCCACTTTGGCTTTTTCAGCCTCCTGCTCCGCATCCAGTCTGTCTCCACAGGCCAACATGGCGGTGAGGTCCTGAGCAACCGTGGCATCAGTCCTGCGCTTAGAGCAACTCTGGGATACTCTCAGACTACGTAAAAGCTCTTCACGGTCATCTTGTAGCCTCTGGATCTCTCGTCTGATGACACACAAACATATGTACACGCAGCGTTTGCTCAAATGGCCTTAGTTCAGATTAACTGTTTGTTTTCTCAATGGTTACAAATAATAATACAAATAACAATTCAAGATGACAGTACACATTTAATGTCAGGTTCATGAACACATGTTAGTCTGTCACCGGCATGTTTTGTCGTGATTATTTAACTAAATGAATTTAATCTGTTCATTTCACTTTAAAGGGATTTTGCATGGACTCAAGCGATCATGAAAAATGTCTCTGAAGCCGCCACAGAAAGGTAAAGAAAATGGACCGCTTACTTGTCTCTGTCAATGAGGACTTTGGTTTTCTCCTTGTATGTCCGACTGATTTCCTCTGATTTGCGACACTGTCGCTGCAGTTTGATCAGGTCTGCATCAGCTGTAGGATAAACAGCTGATTACATAACTACTGATTAAAATAAATGGTGAATTTGATTTGATGAATTTCCTCCAATTGGTGTTGTGTAAGAGATGTGGAGCAAATCAGACCGGATGTTATTTTATATTACGTACAACTAACTACATTTGGTAAATCAACCATATGTCTTTACCAAACGAATAATTGTTTTTCTTTATTAATTCATCGATGCACTGTTTTCTCTGTTTAGTCTGTAAAATGTCAGAAAACTGATGGTGATTAATAATCGACTAATCATTGCAACTTCAACACAAAATGCTGCCAACTATGGTTTTGATTAAAAAAAAATAATTGGGAATTAAAGGCAGGAAAATGTAAAAAGTGATGTTCATGATATAAACACAGTTACTGAGCTGAAAACGGTTCATGTTGGACTGTAATTATCACAATATTTGATTAAAAATGATAATAATCACCAAACATTGGTCGTGATAACTCACAATAATCGATCAGCAGATTACTTCTGACGGAAAATGATCGCTGGTTCATGGTGAACTTCAGCCTGTCTTCTTATCTTGACACTGAAAATTAAAATTAAAATTAATATTAATATTAATGCATCAACGTTATCAGATTATTAACAACTGAACTGAAGCCTGTAATTAGTTTAGCTGGGTTAAATTGTAACTACCGTTAGCCTGGCGTTGGTTGTTAACTCGCTGGTAAGAAGCTTAAGTGTACTTAATGTTAAATATTAAGTGTTAAACTTTTAATAATTAAAAACTCTAAAGATGCAACAGACACTTTATTTTAGGTAAAGCTGCCGTTAGCTGTTAGCCATTAGCCAACCTCGGTAGCGGAGCTGGCTAACTAAGATCATGAATTGAATTTAGCAAACGTTACCAATAGTGAAGAAGATAAGTTAAAACAAACTATAAAGGCAGAAGGAGACCGAAATGAATAAATCGCGCTTATTTACTGTCTATATTGAGTTAGTTAGTTGGCTAAATCGTAATGTTTTGTTTGTTTGTTTTTTCAATTCAAAGCTAGCTAGCGATGTCAGTTAATCTGCTGTTACAGAGACGGTATCAGTTAGTTACGTCATCAGACACGTGGACAAATTAATTATAATATAGTCAATTTAATAACGAATAAACACATCAAAATATGACACCAGTTCTACAGATATTAGCAGAGCGCTCACAGTAATATGACCTTTATAGTATATCAACAAGGAGCAACTCATCAGGTCGTTTTGCTTAAGACAATATCACTTTTATTGTTTAAATGAAATAAAAATTAAAAATAAAACAATAGCTAATTATGACTGAAGATGTCAAAACTAAACTTTATAATATAAATTGATGTTGAACAGGTAATCACTGTGCACGCTCCTCAACGCAGTAGGACTCACATTGCATCACCATCATGGTAAAATAGCACTTAAATGATATCTGTAAATCACATTCTCTTATGGAGGGAGGTGTCCTTAATTACCCTGTGAGCAGGAGTCAACAACAGCACACCACTGGACCTTGCAACACATCCAGGATGACTAATTCTGGAGCATGTCCCATGTAGTCCATACACTCCCACAGGGATCATGTGCTGATGATTGGATGTTCACAGTTATAAGACTACTGTGGCAAGAAGGGTGTGTAGAGAAAACTGTACAAATGACGAAATGATTGAATCACAGAAAAACTTTGACCTGGTGCCAGAATAGGATTACAGCAGTGGTGTGAACAGACACTCCTTTGAGAAAAAGCTGCAGTTTCCATTTGATGTAATCTGCTTAGTAATTCTTTGAGCAGTTTCAGAACAAACCACAAGAATACAGTGTAGTTTTTGATATACTGAAGTCTGTATTGTTAATATTAACCTTATTATCTTTTTCAGAGTTTTACATGGGGAAGTTCCTTTATGGAGATGTTTGGTCCTCACAAGAACAGGTTGGACACACACACACACACACACACACACACACACACACACACACACACACACACACACACACACACACACACACACACACACACACACACACACACACACACACACACACATACAAAATGCCACATATACTGGCAACATGCTCTAGAAGACAAGTTTGCCAACTGAGTCAGCAGCTGTATTTTTGAATGACTCAACCAGTCCACCACAGAGCCCTTTCGTTTCTAAGAGCCCTTCCCTCAACCCTCCCTCAGTATGCACCAGCCTTTACCTCACTACAGCATCACTTCCTCCCACTTCACCAGGTTAGGCCTGCATACACACAGTGGCAACGTGGAAGTGCTTTCCAAGGAGGTTAATTAACCCTGTGATCAATGTTTTTATTCAGATTTTTCTCGCTGTCTTTTGCTCCCCTTTTATTGCTTTAAACTATACTTATTCCAATACTGATATACATTGATGGCATGTTGTGACGGGTGAGGTGGGGAATTATCTGCAGAGCTAATAATCCCATGATCCCCCCCAAGTCATTTGTTGCATGAATCAGTCCGGTTGCCAGGAAGAGACTCCTACGTCTGCTTTGTCTTTTCTTGAACGCTACCTGCTTTTTCGTGCAGTGAGTTCTGCTGGAGGGCTGCTGTGGCGTCACACAGTGCTTTTCTCCTTTACAAGACAGGCATCCGTGAACAAGGAAGTGGAGGAGGAAAGCAAAGAGGGGAGCAATAAACTGTCAAACATGGTGCAGTCTGGCTCGGCCTGTGACTCAACAGGAAATGATGGAACGATAGTAAGTAAGGTGAGGGAAGGAAAGGGAGGAGGGTTGGAGTGGGAGGAGAGATAGTGAGGAAAAAAGGGAGCCTGACTTGGTCATGCCTCAGGACTCTGAGACAGATGTAAAGAGATCCTGGCATGCTTTTCTGAGGAAATCTGTGGGTAGTGGACCCAAGAGGCCTCATCATTTCTCCCCACACTACTCAGCATAATAGAGTCATGACGTGTGCACAGTGTACATAATCAGCAGTGAAACAACAATATTACCACACTTGAGTAATTTCCGTCCCCCCCCCAAACAGTGGTGGAAGACATATTTAGATTATTTACAATAAAGCAAAAATACCTCATTACAAGTAAAAACCCTGCATGAATAATCCTACTTAGATAAACACATAAATACGAGCAGCAAAATAAAGTATTAAAGTGAAAGTACTGGTTTGCTCCCTCTTATTAAATATGACATCATTAGATTATTGACACTGAAGCGTCAGTGTGTCAGCAGCATGTTACTGTTGCAGCTGCTGCAGGTGGAGCTCCTTTGAACAAATTATTTACCCAGTTTTGTACCCAGCGACAGCAGATAAATCTGAGGGGTTGTCAGACGATTACCAGGAGAGGAAAGAAGACTAAAACCAAGTTCTGATACACAAATCTGTTTTCAGATTTTTTAACTTTTTCTATAATCTCTGATTTTTGGTGATATATTGGATCATTTGAACATTTATTGAGATGAAGCCATTTGAGATGTTTAGAGGGAAAAATCTCTCTTTGGTGGAGCTGTTAATAACTCATAGACATCTAAAATGTAATACAGACTTCAAATTGTTTTTTGTAAGAGGCCAAAAAGGTTGGAAACTACTGATTTAATCTTTAACTATGTGTTATATTTTAAAGTAGTTAAAGGAAAATCAATTCTTTCTGTCAAATACATGTAGTTGGATCGAAATACAATATTTCTATCTTAATTGAAGTGAAGTGGAAGTATTAATGAGCCCTTACAGAAAAAACACATGAATTTTACTCGCAAAAACTCACACGTAATCACATGACCACGTGATTGTTAACATGTGAAACATTTATTAAGCCAAAGGGAACATTTTCATGGTGTAATGTGTGAAACCCACGTAGATTCCCATGTGACCACTTTTCCACATGTTCTCCCCATGTTATCATAAGTTGCAACATGTGGTAGACATGTGTCATACACGTGAAACATTACATTATGTGATCACATGTATCCGACGTGGAAAACAAGTTAATTCCCTTAAAATACTACTTAAGTACAGTACTTGAGTAAATATATTTTCCACCAAAAGTGACCCTGCATGTCATGTGGTGATTGAAAAAGACTTTGACCTCCGAACACAGAAAGCAACCAAATATTGACAGTCTGTCTGTCTCATCCATTTACCCGAAATGAAAAACAATCAGCGTGTTCATGTCCTGACGATCAAACTTGTGTTTGTGACAGAAAGGACGTTTTTCACTGTGAAGAGAAATCTGCTACTTACAAGTGGAATAATTCACAAAAATTAAAAGACCTATAATCCACCATGTACATTCATTCATCTACATTTTCTCTGGACTGTGTAAAGACTCTTTTTTTTACCTTCCTTTTATGCTGTTTCGTTTCAACTGAAACTGTTAATGAACTGGAGATCAACTTCACAGAGCTGTGGAAGTCCTCCTGCTGGCCCTGCTCATCCTCTGCCCACACTGAGGCCTGAGGTCCCGGGCAGCTTCCCCGCCGGGCCTCCAGTTCTGTATCCTGGGTAAAGAATCCCTCTTTTCATGCTCGGATCTCTACCATTCATTGAAGCTGTCACCATGAAATCAGATGTCAGAGGGTTTAAATCACTCTAATCCTTGCCATTTCCTCCATCACTTTGCCCGCTGACTCTGCTTTGTTGTTCTCCATTGGCACCCTGGAAAAAAAAAAAAACTGGCTGTAGCTGTGTGTGTGTGTGTGTGTGTGTGTGTGTGTGTGTGTGTGTGTGTGTGTGTGTGTGTGTGTGTGTGTGTGTGTGTGTGTGTGTGTGTGTGTGTGTGTGTGTGTGTGTGTGTGTGTGTGTGTGTGTGTGTGTGCGCGCGCACCACCTCTAATCCATTCATTTGCTTGTAGCTACGTTTGACTCACAGGAAACATCAATAGTGTGTAATGCTTTTATTAATGTTAAAAAGTGCACTTTTTCATCAAAATAGATTTAACAGAAAGTTTTATTTTGTTCACAGTGCAGCTAATGAACTATCCAACAATAAAAGCCACAAACATCACTCTTCAGTCCATCCTCCTCTTCCTCCCGATGTCTGTTGGCTCTTTGATAACTGAGCTGTCTCCGCACAGGATGAGGTCAAAGGCCGTGGTGTGAAGCCCACTCAGTCATTTGAGGAGCCTGATTCCTTCCTGACGCCTCCAACTTGTCAAACCCAACCGCATAGCTATTAAATTAGGAATAATTAAGCAAATGGTGTGTATTTTAAATGACTGTAACTGTGACAGTAGCTACAGCCTCTAAATGAATGGTACTCGTTCAGAACTTAATCATTGTGATTTAAAATAAAAATATTAAATGAGAATATTCTGCGTCAGGCTGAAGGAGGTGGTGGGTGGTAAAGAGGGGCAATAAACTAGAATTTCATCAGAATTTTTTCCTGGTTTTTCACAATTACTGAAAACTGTCCAGAGTTGGATGACGATGCCTTTTGTTTCAGCTCTGCTGCTCCATTCAGAAGTTACTCATCTGAAAAACTCTTGATTTAACGAATGGAAATTTGAACTTCTTACACAGGTAGCAGATGTATCTGTGGCCCTTTTACCTCACCATGTGTATATCCCATGAATATAGCTGTGTTTTTAGTTGTTACAACCTCTAACACAGATTCATAGAACAACAGCATTATGATTAAGAGGAATGTGAAACTCAAACACAGGACAGGTCAACCGTGGCATTGGAAACAGCAGCAGCACCATGTCTGTCTGCAGTCTGTGACGGCGCTCTAATTACTATTACATGTTTGTACACAGCTGGTTCCTCTATAAGAGAATTCCCTGTGTCACTATGTCAGCACATCAACCTACACAAATGTATTTACCATAGAAAAACATATGTTAACACCTACTTACCTCATTTCCTACTCCAGCTCGAGAAGTTGTTAAAGCAATGCTGTGCGGACATTTTTCTTCTAAGATATTTTTTATGTCAGAGGTCATCTGCTGTTTTCCGGACAGATATGAAACTCCTGAACAATCCATCTTTATATTTACACAATTGTTATTTATTATCAGATTGAGCTCACTATTAATTCTGGTGTTGACCTCGAGTTACTCTTTCCCTTAATCAAACTGATCTCATTAAAAAAATCGCAAACAGAAGGCCCAATTTTTTTTTTTTTACATCTTTAATATCGCAGCAACATGGGAGTGTTCTTCCACATCTTTGAAAAAAAAAAAAAAAAAACCGGTGGTGGTGGTTTTTGGGGGAGGGTGCATGGCTGCTACAGATGTGGAAGGTGGGCTTCTGACTGCACTGACAGCTGCGAGGGACGGAGGTCTCTCAGAGCAGGAAATGACTTGACCCCCTGTGGGAGACTGGCCCACCCCAGCCACAACCCCCACAGCTGTGATCATCCTGGGTCACCGTGAGCGCCCACAGAGGGCCGCAGAGCAACAGCAGAGCCACCGGTCCAAGTGACATGAAGATTTGGAGTTTTGGCATGGTCGCCTCGACACAGTAAAATAGATCAAATAAGGAAGAGCTTTTAAGACTCTGTAGGAATTACAAGTGTAAAAAGATGTGTCGTACCATCGCTTTATACCAGACAACAAACATGTTTGTTTAGTGCTGTGAGACAACAGAGCAGTTTCACCTCTGTGTCAAATTGAAATCATGTGTACGATCAACCACTGTGTTACACAACATGAAACTGATCAAACAGATCATTTGTGGAAAAAAGTATGAATATTCCTTTGAGCAAACAAATTACGTTGGTGCACGAGGGACGCTCGATGATTGCAGCAATCCAAACCCATTATATATGCTCTATTTATTTTGTGGGCTTGTGATTTACAGAGCAGGTATAAGGCACTCCTTAATCCATATATGACCCTATGTGGGTTTTATTGGAGTATTACAACAGTGGAACAAGTAAACAATAGAAAAGAAGGAAGGGAAGTCACAGGGTCATTTGGCGTCTCTGTTTTATGAGGTGGCTACATGTAGAACTTTACAATATTTAATGTGTCCTTCTGCCTGAGGGATTTATCTGAACTGTTACCACAGTGGAGAGATCTTTCTGGGAGAAGACTGGAGGCTCAGTGTGGTCTGGACTCTGTGGTGAAAACAAGAATGGCCTGCACTCACTTCCCTGTTATTTTCTGGTAAAAGGCCTCCTGTATTGTCCTTCTGCCTCTCTCAGCGTGGGTGAATACAAACACAGACTCCAATGGGATGTTCTGCCTTCAAAACAAGTCCTCATACAGCATGACTGTGTGCTCCCAATCTACTGCATGTTCCTCTTTATCAGTCCTATGTCCGCCCACACACGCTCTTCGCCTCCCACACAGGTCAGACCAAAATTGTTTACCGCTTTATGAAATGCAATTATCCGTACGCTCATTACACAAGTCAGATAAAAGGATTCTGATTCTGATTCTGGAGGGAATTGTTGCTTTATGACCGGTATGCAGAGTAACCTTGTGCAGGGAAAACATTGTTCTTTTATAAAATCTGCCTTTCTGATTTATGAACATCAACACTTTTTTTTGTGCCAAAGTTAGAGCCATGAAGTTCCACAAAGTTTTAGTTCTATTGGCAGTGAGGAAACACATTTTATGGATGAAAACATCTGGACATGGAGCTACTTTCAGTGTGACTGTAGGATTATTTGACCCATAGTTTGACCTGAAAAACACAAAGGTCTGGTTTACAGTGGTGGTGCTGCTGCTGCTGGAAGCGTTCAAATGATCTAAAACATGTACTATAGTAGGCCCTATAAATAAATCAGTATGCTGATTATGCTAAATGATTGTTTTCAGGGTTATTGAATTATTATTGCTGATATATTGATGTATAAACCCCATTTTAATGTTGCATCTGGTCAAAAGTAGATGATTTAAAAGTTTTTTGTATTTTTGAGTAATTAAATAAAAAAAATAATTCATGTTATTTTATGACATTAATGTGTTCTGTAAGATAGAAATCTGCAGTGTAATAGTGAATATTATTACCAGGGGTTTAAAGAGACAATATGTCCCTTTAAAAGAGAAACAAAACAGGCTTTTCAAGTAGCCTGCTAAAAAAAAAAAGAAGTAATTTGATGATTTATGAGTTATAGGCTATAAAGTATTTCCTAATGGTGAGGTATTTTATTTTTCGGAGGATTTTTCCCTTTAAGGCAACTTTGGGTGGAGTTACAGTAACACGCTCCGGGTGCTGGATTCATTTATAAGGAGATGTGGAAAACCGCGTCACTCTGACAAAATGAGTTTCACCTCCCTGTGTTGTTGACAGAGGAAGGATGTTGCACATGGTTCAAGTTTGACTGGGATCAAACTACACACCGAGATTTTCTCACATTGGACAGGGAGCGATCGACCGAGCCGCTTTCTCCGTGATGGACTAGGTCTGCACTCTCATGGTAAGACTTGATACGTTTTTATGAAGTAATAAAACTAAAACTTAAACGGGGTGATCAGGAGGAGTTTTGTATGTGATGTGAATGCGGGACTCATCTTGTATAACAGAAAAGGTCTACAACATATGAAGCTACAGATTGTTTCCCCTCACAGAAACTTCACGACTTAAAAAAAAAAAAAAAAAGACTCGGACAATGGTCAAAAATCACTTTTGTCATTTCTGTGAGGAGACCGTGTAGCTGAACCAAGTGTGAAGTGAGTCGGCAGGTCTGTCTGGGTTATTTGTCGATATAATTTTGTCTAAATTACCCAAACAGACGAGGGTCTTTGTGTAGCGGGACACACTGTTGTCCTGACCCGCCTCAGGGTTCCCTGTCGTCCGCGAAGTTTTGTGAAGTGAAGTGGCGTCGAGGCGGGATGGGTGAGTCCTGGACTGCACGGCCCTTCAGCGGTCCGCCGCGAGGGGGCGCTAAACACAGCGGTCTGTCTATCTATCTATCTATCTATCTATCTATCTATCTATCTATCTATCTATCTATCTATCTATCTATCTATCTATCTATCTATCTATCTATCTATCTATCATGTAGCATATGGAAATCTGCATATTTATTGAGAAAGCATGCACTTAAAATATAGTCATATTTAAACTCGTGTTAATAGTTAGACTCCCTTAATCTGAAATAACCTATAAATAAAATTATTACGTTTTAGTATTAAAATATTGCTTAACAAGCATGTTGTTGCCTATATCCATGACATTATTAAAAAAAAATTAAATTAATCTTTTTACTGACAATAGAGAGTGAAAAATTGTTTTAGATGGTGTGAGTTGCTCAGTCTCTTTGCTTTTCCCCCCTAAATGTGCTCCTGTCTACCCTTTTACAGAAATGTTACATTATAGTCAGAGTAATATCAAATTACAAATTTGTTCATGTCTATTATAATTATAACCATGAAATGGTAAAATAGTGTCATGATTACAGTCACAAAGTGGCACATTTTTTTATGGCATCGGGGACAGTCTTCTCAACTGTCATTTTCATTCTACCTCAGTCACTCAGTCTGAATAGTGTTCGTAAAGAAATATGGGTCTTAATAATGTATATGTTTGCCACTATATAAGAATGTGAAAAGTTTTAAATTCTGTCAACTGTCAGCATTATATGTTTACTCAAGGTGCAAGATTTTGGTTGTATATCAAATCGTGACCTGCACTTATGTCAAAGGGATATAGCCTTGAAAACCATAAACAACAAAAATCTGTACACTGTTATTTTGAAAATTATAACAAAAACTTAAACGGCATTTAATTTGTTTAATTAGAGGTCTTTTTCACTCTACAAACTTAATTTTTGCCCCATACCACAAGGCTGGGTCATGTCATTTCTATTCCTCTATTTTAAGCCGTGCGTTCTTATTCTGAGGTTAAAATTCATGGTCTAATTAACTGTCTGTCACATTTATACAGCAAGGGCTTCATACATCTGGCCTTTTAAAAAAACAACACAGGTAGAGTGTGCAGTGAGTCTGCAACAGGTCTGGTTTGTTAGTAGACTATAGAACTTATTGAAAGCCCCTTTCACACATTTTTTGCTTTAATAAAACCAACTAAAATTGTCAATTTAGATTTGTTTGATAAATACATTTCAATCTAGGCAGGAAATCCTGATGTCCCAAACTGTTTTTGTAAGTAATTAATTTACAGCATTTCTTTATTGTTTAGTATTTTGGCCTACAAATGTTGTATATATGTATGTATTTAAATTTTCAGTAGCTGTGTGGTTACTTAGTGCAAAACTGAAAACAGCCAGTACTATGATTAACCACAATTTGTAAGGGTCCGGTCTATGAATAACCTATCGGTTGAAAAAACTGAGGCTGGATCAACACATCAAGGCTCCTGCTTGAGCTAAACAAACTGTTTTCTCAATCCTCTGGCTTGTCCTTCCATCTGTGCCAATACACGCAGTCCTCCTGCAGGCGATGTGCGGCACAGGCTCATACCTTGGCCATGTCGGCTTGTCTCCATGGCGTATCTCTCGTCCTAACCTCATGGGAGAGTTCACTTGTATTTTCAGGCTTGCTTCACTGTGCACCAAAGTGGCACAAAGGCCCATTCATGCCTGAGAGTGGTTCCATTCATGGACACTGAGTAATTGCCGGTAGAATTCATAATTGTTCAGCGTCTTCCATCTCCGAGGCTCACGGGTGGAAATGACGCCACAGACGGTTGTTTTAAGGATGACATTAATATTCAAATAAGACGCATGAGTCACTGTTTTGTTTGTAGTGAGGATTCTCTTTGCATGCTCTGCATTGTTTGCTTCCCACTTCGACTGTAGATCTATCAGCGACATGAAACAAAGCCAGACTTTGAAGAATTAGATTGCAGTGTGATAGTAAAATGGAGACTCTGCGTTGCCCTCCAGGCAAGTGTGTGTGGGTGTATGTGTGTGTGTTCAATTGAGTGCATACATTTGAATGTGAAATCTGCCTTTTTAGTGTAGTTTAGTGGTTGGTTTTGCATTATAGATATTTTTTTCAAAGCCAGAAGAGGACACTTTTTCACTCCTGCTCAATATATGGGATCATTAAGACAGAGATATTATATAATTTTAAACTCTGTGCAAGAATTAGTTGCCCTGCAACATTTGACTTGTATTTCACTTCATTTGTTCCTGCCATGACAGAGTCAGGGCTGGAAGGTACTAAGCAACATCCACGCTAGAGGCCTTAAAGGGAATAAGTCCTTTATTCAGGCACGCAGCACAAGAGTAGAGACCTGCTGACACACGAGGATCACTCAGTTTTAAACCCCTTCAGCTATCAGACATGTCTGTTTAACCTAAACTGCCCTTCTGACCTTTCACGCTGTGAGTAAAGACATGGGAGCAGGACTGATGTTGTCACCTTTCACATAAAAGCAGAATGACCTTCACCTGACCCATACAAGTACTCAACTCCCCGCAGTGATATCAGCCGGTGTCTCTGTCATATCAACAGGAACGAGGCAGCCATCCTAAATGTGGTTAGATATTAGAAGGGTGAGCATCTGAATCAAGCAATTTGAAGCTTTGGTTTGTTTCTTATTCTTTACATTAACTAATTTTAATACTTGTTATGTATTTAAACTCAGAGCACAACTTCGTCTGAGAGTATAAAATTCTCCCTGCAGATATCAACACATGAATTGAACCTCCCCTCACCCCTTTTTTGTGGTCACCTGCTGCTAGCCTGTAGAATACTTTATACATCTGTTATTTTCTCCCTAAACATTTTAACAGGAAGGCATGTCCTTGTCAGTTGCGGTGTGATGTCTTCTTTTAGGACCTGCAGCCTTATCAGAATCAAACTGAATTTTCCTTTAAGTCTGCTGGTGCTTCGGTCCCATCTCAGTTCTGGAGTTTGTCATTCAGCATCACAGGAATGCTGCACAATTAGCCCCTGTTGTGAGGGCGGATACTGCAGTGTTTCATGGTCACAGAGAGGAAGGAGGGCGACACCCTCCCACATCTGACCCAGAGGTTGTGCAATGGCCTGCTCATCAGACAAATGGCTTTAAACTGGAACCACAAAGACACATGTACATGTGGCAGCTGCCAGAGCAAACTGATTGAAGTAATCTGCTGGGCCTTTGTTGGGACTGGTGTTTGTTAGAGGCTCAACATATTTAGTTGTATTTTATACTGTTAGATTAAAAATGTGAAAATCTCTCGTACACTGCTCTTATAAAGTACCTTTCATTTGTGCAGTTATGTTTCCCTGCAAGACAAACTTTTTAACAGTGAGTCACGTCTGCAAACAGGACACACTTGTAGAATATAAGTGTGTAATGATACTTGTGCTGCATTGTTTCTTTGCTCTAAACAATTACCCAATACACATGGTACATTATAGTTAAATGAATCAATTTTAATCAGGTTTCAAAATTATGAATTAATAAATACTAATACTAATAAAAATGAAGTTGAAGAGAGAAATTTGACACCAATGGAACACACTCAGTTATGGGAACACCCCTAAAAGATCCATCTACGCACCCTCCTATTCAACACACTCAGTTTTTATGATAATGCATCTTTTTATCTACAGATGACGTATATGTTTTGTGTGTGTGATTCCTGCTTCTTTTAATTAACAATTAAGATTGTTAGCTGACCTTTGACCTTTCTGGTAGGATGTTTGCATGCAGCTGGCTGTGCTTGTGGTCCATATGTACTCTGTTTGTACGGCCTGTTTATGGGCATTTGACGCAGATGAAGGGGTGACCTGAGCAAATTAAACGAGTGATGTAATGCAAATTCCAAATGTGAAAGGGGAAATGCGTGTTTTTTTCGTGTCTTTTATGTTTAAAGCTCTTATAAGATGTGAATGTAAAAAAGAAAGCGACGGTGAATCTTCTGACACAAATTTTTCTGTATCTCTCCAACAGCTTCCTACCGTCCAGAATGCTGCTGCGATGGGTCTGATGGAGCTGACTTGTGTTGGGGCTTTAGACCGATACCAAACAGACATTCATGATTTATAAGATAACAGTTTCTGCCACAACATGGCCGGGAGTCAGAATAACTACTGGGGACGGCTTGATCTGAACAGGTACACAAACACCACTCAACCTAAAACCTAAAGAATCAGGTATTACAATTATACTTAGTGTGATAATACAAACACAATTTTTACTTTCATCATAAAATATTGGGAATATAATTCTGACACAATTCAGATTTAACAAATATTTAACACAAAACAAGTGGATTTTTTTTTTAAATTTATCACTTCAATAAAGAAAGTTCAGCACGTTATGTCTGCATCCAAATATTAACTGTTGTTGTAAAAGATGAACACCTGCAGTTGTTTAAAGGCCATCTGGCATTCACTTGTGTTTACTTTAAATCATCCCCAGAGTTAATCCTCTCATTGTTTCCATGTGTATATGAACAGAGTCCATTGTATTCTTTTATGCTTTAATTGTTTTGTTTTTTATAAAAGGGAAAAATCTTAAAAAAAAAAAAAAAAGGGAGAAATCTCAGGAAGAGTACTTTTAGGGATCCCTTTCATAGCAGCAGTAGACAGTATTATTAAAAGTAATGTGAAAATAAAGCACAATCATATAAAGTAAAATTTTAATCTCTGGTAAATAAAGAGCCAACATATATGTATAAAGAATGTGGTTCAGAAAAGACATAAACTATCCTTCACTGCTGTTACGTAATATAAACAGCACTTGTCATGCTTGTTATTTCACATATAATGATTGATTTATGACAGGTTATATGCAGGAATGATTTACGCACATGCATGGCTCTGTATGGATTTCTTAACCTCTCTTTTACTTTGCAGAGTGTGCTTTGGCCTGAGTGCCGACACTGAACACAACCTGACGGAGATTCAGCAACAGCAAATGACCAAGGAATTTCACTGTGAGTTTTGTTTGTGTGTGTGTATATATATATATATATAATTAATATAATATATTTTTTTTTACATATATATGACACTTCTGATAGTTTAAACAGTTTGTGAATTTGACAGAATTTGTATTAATATTTCTAAGAAACCTTATTCATATTTATCTGTAACACTCTTCACAGAAATGGTTGCAATTCATATTTTGTGACTTTCTAATTCAATATTTCTTAATTATGAAACCCAAAGTTCTATGCATTATTTCCAATATCACGGTCTAAATCATTGATTATCTTCATGGTACGACTTTCGAATTAGTTTATATACTTTTATTAGTATTTATTATTTTAGGGTTGTCTTGGTTTGCCATACTATAGTTAAACAGCATGTAGACAGCGTGTAGGTGAGTTTGCCATCACAGAACTGAGCTGCGTACGGTGAGGAGAGAGATGGGGGGAAGGAGGAAGGGAAGCTATCGCTCCCTGGTCACCAGCTGTTCCTGCAGTCTGGGGCACGTCGGATGTTTCCACACAGAAGGTTATGGGAAGCTCCGCTCAGATTAGGACCTGCTCTGCAGATAATGACGATTCCTGTGCTAATCAGGGTGTTGTGACTGATGTTTGACGAAGAGGGTGATAGGTTAAGCGGTTGTTTTTATCATGTTTTTACTCTTGTTTCCTGCACAGTATCCTCAGTTAGGAAGGAGTTATTTATAAGGAAAGTAGGTAGCCTACTCCACTTGGTATTTTTCCCGCCTACATCATCACTACACTTGAGTTTTGTTTTTTTGTTTTTTTATCATTGCAAATTGTTTTCCATGTTTCTTCCTCTGAGATTTGTTTCTGCACTGGAGGAAACAACAGAGATAGCAAAACCTTATATTAGGAAGAAGTAATTTCTTTTTTCGAAAGGCACTTTAGGATTTAAAGCATGATACTCTTTTTAATGGTCTTAATAAATTATATATTTTTTCCTTTCACAGCCAACATCTCTCTCTCCCAGTCTCCGTTCTACTCGGATACTGACCGCCTAACATCTGAAAACATACTGCTGCTCCAAGAGGGAGACCAGGTTGTCCCTTCTTCCCAGAGACGCACAGTGTTTGGGGGCCATCAGAGAGAAGCCAAACCCCTGCCGCCTCTGCCCAACACTGAGGAGCTTATGTCAGATGAAGCAGCTGATAGTGAGGTAGAGTTCTTCACCAGTGACCGACGGCGCTTGTTGCCCAAAAGCTGCCCCAAGGCCATATGCAGGAGCAGCAACAGAGACTCTGGCCAAGTGAATTATGCCTACCAGGAGAGCTCATTGCGAGCTGATGGCGCTGGGATTGGCCCCATAGCTTTCTCCTGGCCAAGCAGAGAGGAGGACAGACCAACAGGTAGAGGAGGCCGGTTTGGAGCCAACAACTGGTCCTTTGCTCTCCAGAAAGAAGACAACCCCCACCATGTGGGGGAAAGTTTTGGAAGCAAACCACCCGACCAACACCATTCATCCAGAACCCGATTTTCCTGCTCAAGTTCTGCTTTTCAAACACACAACAGCACCACGACCTGCCTCACTGACAAGCCACAAGTCCCTCCCCGTATCCCCATCCCGTCGAAACCTCCTGCTCTCTCAAGGACTGCGAGCACCAACGAGGAAGACAAGCCTCCTAAAATCCCTCCACGGGTCCCTTTAGTCCCGCCCTGCCCACCGCGCACCCCGAGCCCCAAAAGTCTCCCGATTTATATCAACGGAGTAATGCCTGCCACGCAGAGCTTTGCTGCTAACCCAAAATATGTGAGTAAGGCATTACAGAGACAGCAGAGTGAAAGGGCGCCGCTTGCGACTCCTTTTTCTCCCTGTATTGTTCCCATTTTGAAGGATGGCAGACAGGCGAGTGCCACGCACTACATCCTCCTGCCACCGGGTCGACCGGCTCACACAGAGAGACGAGAGAGACTCCTGAGTGAACCGGCCAGGATGGGAAACACCAGCGGCTGGCAGAAGAAATAGAAACCTTTGCCGTGTCTAAAGCACATAAACTGACATGATTTAAACTATGTGATACACTAGTGTGTGAAAACATCAACTCACATGTCTAATGTCGTATTGTTGTTATTTTAATTGGCTGATGTATTTTGTGTTATGTCAGGCTGCTTCACTGTGAGGTTTGTGACGGAGCATTTTACCAGTCAGTATTTCAGACATGTCGCTTCTACTTCAACCCTGAACACATCATGATATTAGAGGATTTTAACTAATAGTGGATAAATATTTACCTCCTCTAACTATTGTAAATTTTGGTTCACTGACACTGCAGTTTTCTCACAGGAAAAATGTATCATCACTCACCTTTAAGTCTGAAAGACGTAAGCTCACATCACTAAAACCAGACTGAGCTAATATCATATTTCTTACGAGAGGAAATAATCACAAAGTTACAAGCTGGGCTTGTAGAATCTCTTCATTCCACATGTTATTTTTTATGACAATGCTGCTGGAAAAGTGTAATGTATTCATAAATTTAATGTTTCGGCAAATGATTTTCACATTTAGATTTATGGTTAATTTGACAGTGACAATTATAATATATACCCATATTAGAATGACACAACACAACCAAGACCTGCTTTGAAAGACAGTGATATCGAACACTTAGTTTGATAAATCTTGTTCTTTAGAAAATTTGTGCTTAAAGAAAAAACACATGACTGTCCCATGTTTTCCACATTGGATACATGTGATCACATGTATGACACATGTTTATCACATGTTGTAACACATGATAACATGGGGAAAATATGTGGAAAGGTTTTCACATGGGAATCTGTGTGCGTAATCATGTGCCTCGTGGTCACGTGTGATGTGAGTTTTTGTACATGTGAACTTCATTTGTTTTTTCTTTAAGGAATTCTATTGTGTTTCAGTGTTTTTGCCATTTTATGGACTTTTTTTGGCAGCTTTTGATATCAAAAAGCTGATCTTTGTGTTGCAGTTACATCAAACTATGTTATACCTGCAAATTACGCCACATCTTCATATGAAGCATTGATTATTTTATTCTATGTTCATGTTTTTAATTTAATTTATTTAAAGGTACATTATGGAATCGAGACAAAAAAAAAGAGTTGTCCAGCATCAATGATTGGAACTTGATGAAAACATGAGTCACTCTTAAATTGATTGACAGGTGTTTTGATAGATATATAAAACACAAAACAAAGGTTTTTGTCTGAAGTGTTTAAATACACAGCAGTAAATGAGGCCTGTTCTTGCAGTCGTGATTAATCTTTAATCCTCACAGTAAATTATTTCAATTATGTATGTGACTTTAACTCTAACGTGGTGCATTTGGTAAAAACTAAATTACAGATTGAACCTTTGGAAATCATGTTACGTTTACACTGATGAGCTGCAGGCCCACATTTGCAACCTTTTGTTACACCAACCTGTTGGAAGTGTTCATGAAAGTTCAGTATCAAATTTGGGCCACAGAAAGGCTGTTTGTAAGTTCATCATGTCGTGTCAAAATAAATTATTGTAAAATAGTTTTTAATCTATTTATAGAAATAAATAACTTATTCATTGTATGACTGGCTCATTGTCCTTTTCCATCACCAAATCTATGATATGTGAAGCTTGTTTGGATTGACCACCTTTTCCTGGTAATTACGAGTAAACATATGACTAGAGTCCTGCACCCGGACTGAGTAAGATAAATCATGTCTAATCATAGTTGATTGCTGCCCCTCAAAAAGTTTGTGGAAAAAAGAGAAAACAGTCCAGTCCAGTCTGAGAGAAATTTTAATGACGAGTCAACAGCAGCCGATAATGGATCAAAACTGCTCACAAACATACGAGCTGCAGGATGGCTGATGCACAAACAAATGGCGGCTGACTGTTGGTGTGTGTGATGATGACGACGAGTGTGACAGTGCCTCTGGTGGGAGAGTCTTCAGGAGAAGCCAAAAAAGCCTTTGTTGTCCATGCTACTTTATCACCTCACACTCCATATTCACAGTTCGCATGCCATCAAACTGAATGGCAGCTGAGTATCATGGTGATTCATGTAAAAGGCTAAAAAATACAAACCATTCAAATGTGGTATTGTACCAAATCATGCTCACATATCTTCATTTCTTCTTCTCTGACCTTCACATTTATCATCACGGTCCATCAGAACAGTCTGATGACACACAAATGTCTGAGAAGTACCTAACATTGTTAAAGTACCTACAGTAACTTTCACATGTTTAGGAATTCCCAACCCGCACAATTAAAAAAAAAAAATCCAAGTCTGTTTCATTCATTTGTAATCAGTTAATCAGTTATGTGTTAAACATTTCATCAAAATGACAAGACAAAAAAAAAAAAAGAACAATTATCCTAGTGTGAAATAATTTCTTCTTCTTGCAAAATAAGTTAAAAACTAAAACACAGAAAACCTTTGCTGACCCCTCCCCGCCATCCCCTCACCCCTGCAGTTCCTTGTGGGCCTTGTTGAACTTTGACCTGTTCTTCAACAGGCACGGCCTCAGAGCTCTCATCCCCTCGGGCTGAGGGCCTTTCGTGCAGCCGCGGCGGGGCTTGTCAGATTCGGGATTGCGATGATCACGTTTACCGCCAGGCCCGGTTGAGCAGTTTGACTTCTGCCAGCCGTTTGCTGATCATGGTGGCAAAGAAAAGGGCGAAGAGGACGCTGCTGATCAGCATGTAGTCATAGTCGTCTTTTAGAACGTCAAACTGCTTCGAGGGATACACTCGTGTCTGGTAGATGTCCAGACCATATGCCACGACCTACAAAAAGACACGGTCATATTTAGGTTTAACCAAAAACAACATGTTGACTGATCTGACATCTGTTTTGGATGCATTTATCCAATTTTATTGATGGAAATTTTTGACCTTTATTCTGTATTATGTCAAAATACACATGAATATCATTATTTTTTTCATCACATTCCAGCAGTTGTTTGTTCCATCACCTTTAATGACAAACAAATGTTATGAAATCCTGAAACTAGACATACAAAAAAATATAACTTTTGACAAAAATGACAAATGGAAAGTCATTAAATTGAATTCCTTCAAAACAGGTGCAAATAAGGCCAACATCTGCTCAAGCAAGATTTGTGTACTTTTGTACTTGTCAATATGTTATTTTTAATACTGGTGTGTCCGGACTCACCAGGCAGGTGGACTCCAGTCCAGAGGGGGCAGTGTAAATACCTCGCACTCTCGATACAGTCTGATTGTAGTTGATGAACCACTCTGTACGGATGAGCAGCTCGGGTGCATACGGTATCAGGTTCTCTTCACTGGACATCAAGTTAACCGATCAGATTGATACATGAGGAAAAGAATTAGTAAAATGTTTATTCAGAGTGTGACTGCAGGACTCACCGGCTCTGCTCAGATCCTATTTCTGGTCTGCGTGGGTCGAGGAACATCTTTGGTAATGACAGGATCCCTCCAGATGGCAAACCAACTGTGACAAAACAAATCCAGAGAAACACAATGTTGAAAAAAACTCTTTTTTGTTTCAGACAGGAAGTGGGGTTTAGCAGATGGCAAGGCACTGAAACTTACTGAGCAGATGGCGGCTGGTGATGCCCTTCTCAGTCAGGGTGGCCTCCATGGTGGAAATGGAGGAGGGGAAAATGTAAGACTGCTGAAGCACCTGAGGAGCATTTGGCCGATCCAGTGAGCTGAACACGGTGCTGTTGTACAGCTCCATTCCTTCATACAGTTCAATGACAGAGAACTCGTTCCTGCGAGACTTGGTGCTCCAGTATTCATACTGAGGAGTCAGACAGAAGCAGGGGAGACATTAAAGAGGGAAATCACGTGACCCTTGAAGTATCACCAGTGTTCCCCTTAATCATTTCTTTATAGTTCAGTGTTACAGCACAACATACTCTAACTGTAACCAAGCAGAAAAGCCACAAAATCATGATTTCTATCCTTTGGAATGACTGTGGATCGGCCATGCTCACCACGACCCAGTTTTCAGAGTGCACAACATGCACTGGTCCTTTGGCTTTCCTCTGAACAGCCTCGTGGATGATGCGACCGGTCACCCCATCAATCAGGAAGATCCCGACAAAGCTGCGCTCCTGATGCAAGTCTGTGCTCTCAGTCACCACAGCCAGAAGATTGGGGTTCAGGTACTGTAAAAAAAAAAAAAAAAAATAAAAATCAAATTGAATTCTGAAGTTAAAAAACATAACATTTATATAACCTCTGTATTATTATGATAATCTAAAATGTTTTTGGCAAACTTTAATGATGTTTCGTTAAGAGTCTTTTATTTGTAGATAAAAATAAGGTTCTTCCAAAATGTTTGAATAAATTACAATTCAAAACAGAAACCTCTCTCATTCATGTTTAAACAACCGCATTTGTAGTGTTTGACTGTGAAATTGTGTCTTATCTTCGTTGAGGGAAAACATTTTAATTTATTAATTACTTAAAAAATATATTGCAATGTGTGAATCCCAAAAATATGAAACTGGGCTACTTGGATGTGTCTGAAAAGGCCAAAGCTACATTTTGTGTCTCTGTGATCAAATATGAAATGACACGATGATGCATGAGATTATGACGGCAGATTATGCAACAAGGTCTGAAATATGGCAGTCTGTCCAGAGCAATCTCAACAACTACTGGACGTACCACCATAAACTACAGGAATAAATCTGATAGTTTTAGTGTTTATGTTTTTCTTCTAGTGCCACCCTCTTAACTGAAAACAAGTGCAGGAGTAGAATGACTGAGTTATAGACAAAAGGTAGAATATTTGTTGGAAAGATGAGTTTCAGTTCACACCAAAAGACGAGTCATAACAGACCAAATCCAGCACAAATAAAAGCAAAGATATGATTTTCACTTTCTCTACACCACAGTAAGGTTTTACCTTATAGAGGACACTACGGTCTCCCATTACTCGGCCCTGGGAGTGCACGTGCTCATTGGGCCTCTTCCCTTTGACAGAGACAATTCTCTGTATCTCAGTTGGAAGCATGACTTCCCAGATCTGCTCCGTTGACAAATCCTGAGACCACAAAATCATCCAGATTAATTATTTTTGCCAGTAAAAATAATAATAATAATAAAAAAGAAGAGTATATTATGTCATTATGAGAACCTGAAAATAAGACAGGTTTACACTTGCCGTTCTTAGTCTGTAACCAGAGAGTCTCCCCTGGCTGGAGTCAACAAGGTAAAAGAAAATGGATGAGGCCATCTCCTGGAGCTGCTGCAGTACATTTTTAGTGGAAGGGAAGGCAGACACCTGGGAAAGAAAAAAATCATGAACACAGACAACATGTTTAGAAGCTGTTCCAGAGGAGTCAGAGTCTGTCATAGAAAGAGAAGCCGATCACTAGTCTTTTGGGCAAATGCATTATATGTAAATGAAAAATCTGGATGGAGGAACTAATGGAATAAGGAGAGAAAGGCTCTTACACTTCACATACATACCCAATGTGTAATTAAAACTGTTGATGTGGGTGGCAGTTTTCTTACAGACCTTGTACTGGTCATCCACGAGAAGTAGGACCTTGGCATAATCCTGGTCCATGACTGGCAGCATGAGGGACTGAAGCATGGGCTGAGGTAGAGTGGGTGGAGTGATGTGGCTCTTCTTTCCAAAGATGGGGTTAAATACATGGAGTGTGGCCAGGCCTGTGTCCTGATGACCAAAAGATATAGAATAAATGGCAAAAATCAACAGTAGCCACTACAAGAGTTTCACAGGTTAGAACAGTACTGTAATCTTAAAGAGGCTCATTCTGGGTCGGGCACTGTGGGTAACAATTAGTCTGATGTTTTCACAGTAAGCCAACAAGATAATGAAAATGACACCAGATGTGAAGGTCTTCAAATCCAGAGCACATATCCTTTGTAATAAAATACCTTGTCTTTGATGAGCAGTGTGCACTGTGGGGGATGAGGGAAGTGTGCAGTGGTCCGTTGCACCATCAGTTTGAAAGCTGCATTAGGTGGGAT
Source organism: Brachyistius frenatus (assembly GCF_029030835.1). Classification (NCBI taxonomy): domain Eukaryota; kingdom Metazoa; phylum Chordata; class Actinopteri; family Embiotocidae; genus Brachyistius; species Brachyistius frenatus. The sequence continues at coordinate 218,720 of NW_027210926.1, forward strand.
GTTCTCCAGGTAGTGCCTCCATAAAATACTGCCAGTCTTACTGTCGATCCCAAAGAGCTTTACAGAAGAATAAACAAAGAATGAACTGCACAGGAAAAAGTAAGACGTCTGATGGAGTTTATTTATTGGTGTTTAATTTCACTGTAGGCCTGCTTGGCCTTAGACAAAATAAACTAAATTAACTTGGACCTCAGCTGTGCAGCATAGCTCATCTCTCCTGAAACACTAACAAAGAGAAAATAAATGAGGTGCAGTTTTAGTCTCGTACCTTCCCTGACGCGGTCACCATGACCATCATCTTCTGCAAGTTAAACTCATCTCTGGAAAGGTTTTCGATGGTGACGTCATTTTTAACTTCACTTCGGGGCTTGCGGGCGTCGTAGAACAGCTTCCAGAGGTGAGAGATCCAGGCCTGCAGCAGGATGAGCTGAGAGGAGAGCCTCTTCAACACCATCGACAGCAGCCCGTCTAGACAAAATACACATGCTGCTCAGTGACTGTCAGTGGATTTGATCTGCATTTCAGCATTTTATCAGTCATCACAAATCCAATACAACAGTTCAGGATCAACAAAACGGGAACAAATGAGTCCCTTTAGAATTTTACTCTTCAAGCGAAACCAAGTGATGCGGGGAACAGATTAACAGAAAGGATCAGCGGATATTATAAAGGATTCTTAGTCAACAACGGGGCATCCTAAAATGGGGAAAATCAATCAGGTTTTACCGAGAAGAGCAGAGAAATCTGTTACCTTGAATGGCTGAATCCAAATGCAGCAATAAAAACAGGACAAAAACAAAAGAAAGTGAAGCTAACAGAAACCATGTGACTCATAACTTCAACATATGCAAGAAATGTTTGTTTAAAAGTGGTCGCCTGACTGTAGAAACCTAAAAAAAAATTAAAAAAAAAAATTCTTTGATGATTAAAAGCAAACACTGAACTTCTGAAGTAAACATAGTCAGTTCTAAATTAGTGGCGCAGAAATGGCAAAATGATGAAACAAGCTTGACAAGTTTTTTTTATATTACAACTTTCCAGAGTTTCTAGAAAATGCAGGTAATTTAAAAACCACAAAGGTTAAAAGCTGAAAATAACAGATAAAATAAAGGTACACCAGAAGGAATTTTGGTTTGACATTTACCAGCCTTTTTGCCAAACTCTCCCTCCAGCTCAGCCTGAGTTCCTGTAAGGGGCAGATCCACCATTTCCATTGTCACCACATCTGACAGCGCCTCCTCTCTCGTCCACATCACACGCCCTGGAAAGCAGGACTCATTATTGTTCTGTAATCATTCATTCCTCTTTCCACGCCCTGTGACAGTATGCACTTTGTGTTGACGTTTTCCATTAATCGCAACATGAGAAATTTTCGTCCCCAGCCTTCGCGCCTGTGGAAAGGACAAGACCATGTGAAGATGATAAAAAAACCAGAGTCTGTTTGTGCTCCACACAGTGGTCAGATGTTGGCAGCATTTGTGATGATTAAGAGGTGGGATACACATAAATGTTATCATGAGACAAAGCATGGCTCCACAAGTCTGCATGCACTTTGGAAAAATATGCTAGATTCTCAACAGTGAACCCAAAGAGGGATGGACTCTTCACTTACATCAAAGGTTTCACCTACTGCTTTATGTAAACAAAAACATCCAGACATTGATGTAGCTGTGGGGTCTGGCCACAACCACATCAAATGAAAAACAGTTTGTAAATTTGATTGCAACGAGAAGGATTTTAAAATATTCTGACTTTGGCGCCCCCTGGTGGTAAAATGAATAAATACACTGCAGCTGACAGCAGTACACACCACTACCTCGCCTAATATTAGTCTTAGGGCTCACTACGAAATTTTCAAATCTCAACCCAATTAAAAAAAACATGGGAGATAATGACAGATTTAACTGATTTTTAATATTTAGATTATAAAACTGCACACACCAGATGATTCAGTTCAGAAGCAGGTCCACACACTTTGAAGTTTATACTAAACCAGTGGTGACTCCAAGGACTTCAGATCTCACAAGATCAAACGTGACTTCAGAGAAAAACAAACATGGAGGCAAACTATTGTTGTCAGCATGCAACGTTTTGGATTGAAAAACTAAATAGGACCAAAACAAGGCAGATGAAGTGGTGGCTGAGAAGACACAATCAGCACAATTTACATATTTTGCAGCTGAAGTTTTGTTAGTTACAAACACAGCTACTGCTACACACTGACGTTACCGTTATTTGTATGCAGGTAGAAGGGAGCAAGAAACCTAAGGTCATTAGAGATCTATTCATTTTTATACATTCTTTGACCTTCAACTGCCATGGAGATGCAGTTCAATATTACTGTGCTCTGGGCTTGTGACACCTCCCGGTCAGCCTGCTCTTATTGGTTATTGTGGGTTTCTGCACAGTATTACCTCCCTGTTCCTTTCACACTAAGAAACAGAGGAGATAAAACTGGGGAGACTTCAATCCAGTTGGAGATGGTAAGATTATGTCAGTAAAGCCCTCGTACTACTGGATCATTCAGACAGATAATCGGTTCGGTCCAGCCTTGAATCTGGAACGCTCCCTGCGATTGTCAGGAGGGGCAAATCGGACCCAAAATCTGCCTAATTATCCTCTAGTGTGGGGCGAACTTTAGTGCAGAGTGAAAGAGCGCTCTCTCCATTGCTTCATGTGTTTGCCATTCATACCTGGCTGTTGTATGAACGTGAGTGTGTGGTCCTCCGTCTGCACCATGGCCCTGTAGCCAACAGAGTCGTCCTTCTTCAAGAATGCCTGAACATACAGCTGAAAGACAAAATAAAAATGATTTAGACTGAAAAATCACTGTTAACACCCAGCAACTTCATGTATGCAAGTCCTTAACTAAACTTGTCTGCTATGAACTTTATGTTATACTTTGTGTAAAAGCCATGGCTGCTTAAATAACCACAGAATCACTGGGGAAAAAAACAGACTCACCTTCTCTGGTTTACCACCATTAGGATCCATATTAAAAATCAGCGTTGTGTCTAGAAGTCTGCGTCCAGTTTCAGCAGTGAAGAGGTTAACGCCGCAAGCCTTTGGGGCAAAAACAGATAATCATTGTTCCTGATAGTTAAAAAAACAAAACAAAATAATAAATAAATAAATAATAACTTGATTTGTATAAAATATCACATAACACTGCCTCTGAACTTGCATAAAAAGTCAACAGATGACCAAACTCAATATGCACACCACAAGTCATCATTTTAAAAAGCAAAGATACATTTTAAATCTGTACTAAAGCAGCTAAAAAAAACAAAAACAAGGGAGGCCTCCAGCAAACCACATAGTAACAATCTGTTAAACTCACAGTTTTATTCTTGGGTGACATAACAGCAGCAACAGTCTTTTCTCCAGCAGTAGCAAATGAAACCAACAAGGCCTGTAAATTAAGATAAATATGTCACTGACAATTTTACAGACAATTTTGTAAATTATTAATAATTATATATGTGGGAGCTTAAGAATTAGGTAATATTTGAAAATTTCATAACAGCGACTTTGGCCTCCAGCCACCCATTAACCCATAGCAATCACACATTTTAGCAAGAATACTGAATGTAAGTTCCATTCAAGGCAGATTACTGTAGCTTATATCCAGAGTGACTTACAGTAATATAATTACAATACCAGAATAAAATTTCAGGGTGGCAACCTTTACTGGAAACAAGCAGTCTGAACTTTTAGAATCTAAATCATGCACGAACAAAGTGTAAGACAGAAGGATGGTTACTTACAGGCTTGAAATCCCTCAGAGTAACTATCTGACCATTGTTGAGCTGAAGAAGCAGGAAGTGATCAGGCCCGAGCTGAAGGAAGAACTCTGACAGTGGCTGATGGGCTGAGTTGGGCTGGTGGGACACCACTACTGGATTAAAGCCGGCGGCTACCTCAAGTCCAAGTGACTAGAAGACAAATAACAGAACAGTTTTTTGTTTTGTTTTTAAAGAGAACAAAATGGTGACAATCATTCACACAGAGAGATAGAGAAATGTAAAGATATGGCAGTGAAGTAGACAGATGAGAGAAAGAGAAATTTAGACATACTCAAATGAGAGCAGAGAATACAAATGGTCATTTCATACAGTAGAGAGGTTTTTGTTTTCGTCTGATACCTGCAGGGGGATCTGGGTCATTTGTAACTGTAGGTGTAAGTCCAGCGTGTATAGGGACATAGTTGCAGAGTCTGCACATGTCAACATCCCCTGACCAACCACAGCACAGCTGGCCTGGATGTCGGACAGCCACGGAGCTTCAACGGAGATCTGAAAACCAAACGCAAATAACTTAGCCGAGTGGAATATAAATGAATAAACTGGCCCACTGGTTTGTTTTGTTTGATGTATTTAAAATGTTAGAGTTGTATTTTTTTCTTCAAGTATTATAAAGATTATATTCCATAAAATCAACACAAAATTGATGTAGTTACAATTGCTGCTATAAATCAAGATTACCTGCTTAATTATCTCTCCATCCTCTAAACTGTAAACAACAATAGCAATGTGGGAATTGGGAACAACTCCCAATGCATAGACTTCGCCATTTCCATCAGAATACACAGCCTGGTAATCCACAGTTTCACTGTAAAGATAAAAAGATTTCAACATGGCAAAATATTTGATTTCAGAGTATATGTTTTATTTATGAAAACACTTATTAAGAGGAAACAAAGGGGGGGGAAAAAAAACTTTGATTGTTGAACTAATAACTTAAAATTATGGTAACTTACCTTTCTGGTAGATTCTCTATCCATTTTTGATGACCGTTGGACAGGTAATGGAGAGAGAGTGCAGTTTTCTTCAAGACAGCCACATGTTTCACTATGTCTTGCTGCCCAACTAAACATGCTGCCTGGAAGCTAAAGTGTGAAACAAAAGCAGTTAAGATTTTAATCAAAACAAAGACAAAGTCTTAAAGCTAACTACTCCAAGTCAAGGAGGTGATCACCTGCCAGAGTCGAGCACAATTTCCCAGTTCAAACCACCAACGCCGACGTCCCAGGAGCGCAGCACGCGGCCGTTACCAACGACCATCACCGCATCTACGGGACAAAAAAAAACCAGCTTCATGAAATATCTACTTTCAGGCAGTCAAATAAAAGCTATGTAAGCTGAACTGCAGTGACAAAAAACAAAACAAAACTAAAAATAAATCACCTTGACCATGTTGCAGAAGAGCATCAATGTTTCCCTCTGGTCCAGTCTTATCTACGTGCCGCCAGACTGTAACAGCCATTGAACGAGTAGAAATAAAGTAATACAATACATTTAGTGATATGTGGGTTGTCTTTCAGACCAACAAAGTACTCACATAGTTCTCCAGTCCTCGTATTGAGTGCAGCAAAAACGTTGTTCTCTGTTGCCAGAAGCACCTTTTTGGTTGACTGTACGTGTGTGTCGAAGTGAGAAAAGCGGACCTTGCCAACATACTGCTGCCTCCTGTGAAACGCACAAATCACAGAACAAGCATTCAAAAGATCATCGAGGTAGTTTGTTATAAAGGCTGAAACACTGCTCGTATCACTATAGGCTTTAACGCCTTGTATTATGACAGAGCTTAAATTAAAAGGCAGAAAATATGGGTGAATAAAATGAGTTTCATTCATAGTGATCCGCTCTGTTTACAGGGCCATTTGTTTCTTAATGGTAAATGTATAAACTATGATCATGCTACTTACACCTGAAATAAGCCAATGAAACTTGGACAAGTATGCATGTTAATATTATTTACCCCAAAGTCCACCCCAAACACACCCGAGTCACAGCTCGTTGCTGTGACAAGTGTTAGCATTAGCATTTCCACATTAAAACGTGGTCGTGAACAACACAAACATTTGATCGTCCACTATGTTCCTCTTACCAGTCAAATTTCCCTACTTGATCCTCAAACACAGCCTCGACGGTGCTAAATGAAAGGACACAATTCAGCCACAGCAAGATTAGCTTTGCCATTGCAGCAGTAGCTTTGACTTGCTCTTCAACAAGGAGGAAGCCGGAAGTCGCCTGACTTCCTTTTTGCTTTGTGAAAGAGAGGTGCTGCCCCCTACGGGCTCACAAGGTGTATCGCGTCAATGCATATAAGGCAGTGGGCATTTAAATTGAAATAAAAACAACAACCACATTTTGATCTGTGAACAGAAGCACAAATGATATAATGAACATTAATCAACTGGTAAATAAATAGGTCCATAGTAACAATAACACTGTTGTCTGTGTTTCTTGGTTGTTTGTATATAATATATAGATATATACTGTATATACTGTGCATTTTACATTTTATATTTTATATTTTTTTACTGCTATTTTATTGCTTTTTATTATTCTATTATTATCTTATTGCTTCTGTATGCTGCTGTAGTGAAAAAAATTTCCCCTCAGGGATTAATAAAGTAACCACCTAACCTAACCTAACCTAACCTAACCTAACCTAACTTAACCTAACCTAACTTAACCTAACCTAACTTAACTTAACCTAACTTAACCTAACTTAACCTAACCTAACCTAACATAACATAACTTAACATAACCTAACCTAACCTAACTTAACCTAACCTAACTTAACTTAACTTAACTTAACCTAACCTAACCTAACCTAACCTAGTACGGTGATCTTAAATTTTGCTTTCTGAAATCGATGCCATAGAAAGGATGCACATGATTAGCTTTATTCCCTGTAGTAGGAGCCTATATCTAATATTAGCGATTTATTATTTATTGACAAAATATTCTTTGGCCTTCAGGTCAGAAAGTTCAACCTGCTGAACACACAAAGACATTAATTTACAAGGACGTGAACACGAGTGGATCAAATGAGTCGAGCGCCACAAGATTCAACATATTTGTTGATCAAACAGACGCAAAATAAACTCTGACTTTGCTCCAACTATGACGATAATAATCGGTTTTATAATAATCGGTTTTATAATAATCAGTTTTATAATAATCAGTTTTATAATAATCGGTTTTATAATAATCAGTTTTATAATAATCGGTTTTATAATAATCGGTTGTATTTCTGGTTCCTCGTCCGACGTCACGTCAGTTGAACAGCCGTTGTTTCATTTTGACGGACAGACGAGGACACGTGATATTTATGTTTAATATGCGAGTAACATTTTGGATTAAATGTTTGTATGACATCAGATTGTGACCCTCCTGCTCCTCCTGCTCCTCCTCCTCCTCCTCCTGTCACTGACTGTCACAGCTTCTTCTGCTCGCAGCTAGTTGTTTTTTTTTCTATGGGAGTTCAAGATGGCGTCGAGCGGAGGAGATGAGGAGCACGAATGGACAGCGGCGGTGCGGCCGCTTTTATCAGCTTCGTACACCGCTTTTGAAACGAAAGAGCTACCTCAGCTCATCGGGTCGATCATCAACAGGTAACCGGTCGCATGTCAACAACCTGCGGGGTTTTTATTTGTGTGAATACTGTCCCGCGTCCACCCAGGATTTAGCTCACTGGCTAACGTGCTAACTTAGCTCGCCCGGTTCAGTTCGACGGGACGTTAGCTCGCTCGGCTAACGTTAGCGGCTAGCGAGCTACTTAAGCTCAACGTTCATTGACAGCTAATGTGCTAACGTTAGCTAACTTACTCACAATGCTATCCCCCGGCTGTGGACTTGTTCACTTTTTTTTAAATTTTTTTATTTTTTTTAAACGAGGCTCGACTTGTGACGGAAACGCTCCGGTCTCCGACGTAACGTTGCTGCCATGTGAACGTTAAACGACGTCACGGTGCAACGTTTTGGGGAAATTTGCTTCATCATTAGCTAGCTAACACAAACATTAGCCTGCGAGCTAGCTGACGGGCCTTCCGACCGGACAGCTTGAAACGGTCCAGACGGAGTCAGCTGACTCGACCCGGTTAAATACGATGCGACGTGTTTGCTGAACTTGTCGTACATAGTCCAGGTTTGTCCGCAGACAGTTTGAACCGGTTGGTAACAGATGCCCATCCCGTGAACATCTGGATGCTCCTGGAGAGCAGGAGGCGGACCTGGTGTCTCAACCATCGTTTTGCTTGATGGTTGATCGCCGTGAAGTATTGTTAGTTAAACGGTGACTCGGGGATGTCGCTGCTCGGTGTTACGGTGACCCAATCCCAACAAACCAAAGCGTTTATTAGTGTGGGACTAAATGGGATTGAAGTCGTCTAAAATGTCGACGTGTCTGTCCAAATTACAAATTAAACGCACACAATTGACGATGCAGGTTACATTGAAGGCATTTTAGCCTGTGAAGGACCAAACACGTATAATTGGTTTGAATGTCACTTACCAAACTCCCACACAAAGTAAATACTGTAAGTTTAAAAGGAAGCTAAAGTTTCAGACTGAGTGATCGTCTGCTGACCTGTGTGTTTGGGAGCGATGCACATTGTGACACACATTTAGCTCCTCTTTCCTTATCTGTCTGGCAATCATTTTTGGATTTCAGTAGGAATGCATTCACAGATTCTCTTTGTGAGCCACATTTCACCAGGATGAACTTGAGCCACAACTCTGGTAAAATTGCAGAAACCTCTCTGAGGATCCCCTTCCTCCAGTTTTACATAGTTGTACGTAGGTGTCAGTCTTTATCTTTGCTGCATTTCCTTTTCTTTGGGGGTAATTTCTGCAGAAATGTTAACAGCTTGTGACGCCGTGGTGACTCAGTTTTCCTTGTTGGGTGTCCCGTTGGCAGCAAAGATGGTGTGGCAGACTAACCTGCTCTTGACTCGCATATGCACAGCTTGATTGACATCAAACACAGCTTTCCCTGCTTTCTTCATGGCATTTGGACAAAATCCAGATTTCAGGAACGCATTTGTCCTGCAGTGCTGACTTTTGAAAAGGAGAGCCAATAACAATGTGGGACATCGTCTTGATATGTGGGACAAGAGATATAATTAATGTGTCGTCTCACATAATCTGGAACACCTTTCCTGGTATTTAAAAGTAAAAATTATGGTGGTGTGGGAAATCTGACAGGGTTTTACTAAACTATAAGGTGGCTGGAGGAGAGGGAGCTTGTTGGGTTTTGAAGATGTGATTATTCTAGTCAAATCCTTTCACTCATTTTCTCATAAAACTGGGTCTATTTGCTGTATTAACCTTGCGTCAACCATTGCATACAACACTAGGAGTGATGATCAAGTCAGTCGTACCTACACAGTAGCCAGGTTGTTACTTAACACTCTTGTTGGGTGGTGATATAAGCTGGTTCTTCTGGGCATTCAATTGTAAAGCTTTTTCTTGTTTATTGGTTTCATTTTCGAATGTAACCAGTATTTATGAGCACTGCTGCTACTACGACTATTGTTTGACCATATTCTCCTCTTGAGGAGTCCATCTTTTAATAGAAATGTTGTGGAAAATCTTTGTCTTAAGTAATGTTAAGAAGCCTGTTTATCATGAGGCCTTAGTTGTTTATGTAGATAACGTGAATAATTCAAACCACACCAAAAGCCAAGTCCAGCTACTATCAGCAGAAATGTTTTACTTCAAATGAGGCATTTCCTTAGGACAGTGGGCAGTTTAATTCTGTGGACATTAAAGAAGTCGGCGAATATATTTAAAGCTTCTTGAATGATTCTGACAGCACTTAGTGTAACAAATTTGCAGGCATGCGTTAGTCACACAAATTTTGTTATGTTCCTTCTTGACGACTGTGCCATACTGCCCACATGCAGAAATGCCACATAGCAAAATGTTACTGCAGCTTCGTTGTTAGTAACAGAATTAATTTTGTTATTTTACAGAAGGAGGTCAAGTAATTGTTGATAATGTTGAGTATTTGTTCTTTTCACATGTAGAGTGCACATGGGTGTGGTATTTTGTAAAAGAAAACTTTAATATTTCGCTTTGGAAAAATAAAGCCACACCGACATCACAGGTTTATTTTTTTTATTGTAAGTAAAAACTACTCTTGGATAATGAAAGAAAAATATCAACAATAGTTTATTTAGCTCTCAGTTACCAGCATCCTGAACATGAGAGTTCAAATGTGCTGACTGACCGGGATGATCGCAGTCTTAGTGCCACAGCAATGAATGCAACTGAATTTGCCTAAGTGTAAATTTGTCTTTACTTTTCTCCTAACCTTACAAACATCGGTCTCGTAGAGCCAGGACTAGTCCCTCTCTGCCCGTCCTCCTGTGCTTGTTAGTGAGTGCAGCTGTATCAGCCAGATGAGACGCAAGCGCTCGGGCCAGGACTATCAGCACGATCAGCAGCGGAGCTTGTAACATTCGCATCTTTGCCACTTTTGCCAGATTCTTTTTGGTGTATTATAAAAGCTTAAATATCAGATGGTTGGGTTCGACATTTTTTTAAATTTATTTTTGAATTAATCTGGTTGGCTTCTATTGCACTTTAATTGCATAGTAACTTAATAGGTGTAGTTGTCTCCAACTGGAGTTATAATTTTTTGCTTCACCTGTCTTCCCTCTGCTCCATTTTGTGTGGTCGTGGCGCGGCTGAACTCCACCCTTCATGAAACACAGTGGAGAGGAAAGTAATGAGCATGACTGTTACTGACAGTGAAACAGTACAGATTCACACTGAGCTGAAAAGAAACGGGTGTAAATAGAATATATTGTTTCTTTTAAGGCAGTAGTAGCGGCAACACTGTGCAGTTGAGATGTAGGAGTTGGAGAAAAGCTTAATGTGTTTTGAAATTTTAGATGCCACTAAAACAGAGATGTATTAAAAGCTGCAGAAAAAAAAATCTGTTGCACAGAGAGATAGAACAGATTAGGTTCATGTCCCAGCCAATGATTTATGGTGTCTGCCAATTTGAAAAGGATAAAAAAAAAAAATCATAGACATCATGTTTTAAAAGGCATGCGTTAATCAGACACAATGCATTTCTGTCCTTTGATGGGTCCCATCTCATGTTTTAGAATCCCTTGGTAATATTCTAGTAAAATCTGTTTTCCCCAGTATCTTATATATTGTACATTTAACTGTTTACTCCGGGGAAAAAAAGATGCATATATACTTTTTTTTTTAAAGAATAAAATTAATAGTAGTGTCCCTACGTTCCCCTACAAGTTTGTAAGTGAAAATATATTAATTGAGAATAAAATTATGTAGATTACAAACAAATTATCCGTTACTGTTTTGTTGGTTGTGCTCACAGACTTTAGATTTTAGCCTTTTTATTGTGTCACAAAAAGTTTTGATAGCACACGAGGCAAACCCTTCACAATGATGCAACAGGGAGCGACTTTGTCCATTGTGGTGAAAAAAACATTGATTCTTGTGTCCCCTCCTTGCATTTCCTCTTACATATTCACCAGTAGGATGTGAGACAATATGAAGAGATGCAAGTGAGGAGCCTTATTGGCCAGATGAAATGCACCCCATGCTACTGTCTGTTTTGGTTTCTATCTCCTCTTCTCTGGAAAGACCAATGCAATGACAATGTTGATGAAAATTCATATCCGACAGCATTTAATGTGATATTCCATTTGTCTTTTGCAGTGAATCAGACATTCTTCACCATGACAAACAGTATGAGCCTTTCTACTCATCATTCGTTGCACTCTCTGCACATTACATCACCACAGTATGTGGACAAAGTATGTATCTTTCATTTTCTCCGCAGTATAATAGATAAGAAATCACTACTAGCCTAAACATGTGAATGTTAATGGGTTATGCGCCTTCCTGTCTGCCAATGATTGTTGTCTTTTCTCTAGTACCGAGAAATCAGTTGCTGTCGGTTGCTGCAGCATGCAAAGTATTGATTGAGTTCTCATTGCTGCGCCTGGAGAACCCAGATGAGGCATGTGCAGTATCACAGGTAAAAAAAAATAGACCGCAGGAGGGAGAATATATTATCAAGGCTCTACATTAATTGGAACATTTTAGGCTGGACATGAAGGTGCTTCTGTCAACCACTTCAGCTTGAGTCAGTTGTATTGAATTTTGTGTTTTTTTTCTTCTTTTGTTTTGACTAGTTGAACAGACATTTGCTTTTTCTGCTCGTGTCAGTTTTTCTCTTGAAAGGAAATTATTGTCTGTACTAATCCACCACTTAAAATTATTAATGCTGTTTATTTTTCTTCAGAAACACCTGATTCTTCTAATAAAAGGACTTTGCACTGGCTGCAGCAGACTAGATCGCACAGAAATCATTACTTTCACTGCTATGATGAAGTCTGCCAAGTTGCCTCAAACCGTCAAGACCCTTTCAGATGGTGAGTGTCCCCTAATGGACATGACTAAAGTTGAATATTTCATTGATTGTGACACAACACTACTGGTTGTAAAAATGGCTTATGTATCGAAAACAAAAAAGGGCGATTCAGTCGACCCATTGAGAACATCAAAAACATTTTTGACTACGGTTTTACACCTGGAAATTATTTGTCCATTATTTCCTAAGTATTTCCCAATTGCAAAGTGATATCGTTTGTGCTTATCCATACTGGGGGCCAAAAAGTGGCAGAATAATAACACAAACCTTTCTGCAAAAGAAGAAATATTCAAAGCTTTAGTATGCGACTGAAAATTGTGTCCTTTTTTTATTTCATAGTGGAAGATCAGAAGGAGTTGCCCAGTGCTGTGAACCCAGAGCTTCGACAAAAAGAAGTACAAATGAACTTCTTTAATCAACTGACTTCAGTTTTTAACCCTGACCTTACCACCATCTTGGCCTCCCCGTCAGCAGCACACATGCAGGCAAGTGTCACAGAGCCGGCTGCCTCCTCCATTGCTGTCATCAGAAGTTAACAGCTGGAGACAAACCACAACTACTTGCTCAAGTTTCTTCTCATCCCTCTTTTCACTGAAAATAAACACATCCTCCAGTTTTAATTTAATTTGATGCATTCCATACAGTTGTTCCGTCACTGCATTGTTTGTAATTAATCATAATTGTTTTGTTTTTTCCAACTCTCCTAAACCATTTTCAGGCCGAGAGTGATTGCGATGACCAAACCACAGATCAAGCCATTCAGGCCAAAATGAAAAATGCCTTTGTCTCTCAGAATGTGTCAAGCCTACAGGAACTTGGTGAGTAGTTTTTGCTTTTTGGCAGTATAATGTTGGTTTATTACAACTGCACTGTATGTGCCATGATTGAAAAGTTTTATCAAAGCTTGTGCATTTCAACATTTTTGTTCTGATGATTTCAAAAGCCAGCATTAATTCATAGGCATAAATACTTGCTATTGATTTTGCATATAACAGTAAAACAAATACATTTCTATAGTTTTTTTTTTATTTTTCTACAGAGCCCTCTTGAAGCTTTTCATAGTTTTTTTTTATGGATTCATGAAGTGTTTTAAATGTGAAGCACCTATCTCCCTTCATTGATATCCTGCATTATTCGAATGGAGTTTTAGTTTAGTGTGTTTGTCCTTGTCCTTCTTTTTTCACCGTATTCAATGGAAAAAGTGTACTTTGAAGCTTTATATCTTTTAAGAATCATTTATCTCTTTACATTGTAATGTTTCTTGCTGGGTTTGTGTTTCACTTTTTGTTCTTTTCTTGGTAACAATCAATTTAAAGAAACCATTTTTTTTCCACTTTGTCTTTCCAGGTGGGTCTGAGAAGTTGCTACGAGTGTGCCTCAACCTGCCCTACTTTCTGCGCTACATCAACCGCTTCCAGGATGCTGTATCAGCCAACTCTTTCTTTATCATGCCTGCCACAGTGGCTGATGCCACTGCTGTCCGCAATGGGTATTTACGTTTTATGTACTAGGTTATTATGATCTGACGTCATGTTTTTGTACATTATGTTAAAATGCAATATTATCTATGTTTTTGTATTTGTAACAGATGATGTATATTTGAATTCTGAGTTTCCCCCCTCAAACCTTCAACTATTTATATTCTGTATTTTAAATCCATATCTAGATTCCATTCACTGGTGATAGACGTAACCATGGCTTTGGACACACTCTCCTTGCCTGTACTGGAGCCCTTGACGCCAGGGAGACTACTGGATATGACGGTGCTGGCTTTGAGCTGTCTCTATGCTGGTAGGTGGTAACTTGCTGTGGGTAAAATTAATTATGCTGTTCAGTAATTCAGACTGCCAAAACATTCAACAACCAAACAGGGAGGAAGTGTAGACTTTACAGTGATACCAGTTTTCCTCAGCAAACAACTTTTTAGTCGACCATTAAGCACCGCAGCCATAAGACACATGTTTAAATGTACTACCACCATCTGCAGCAACTACTGCTCTTTCCCCTCTTAATTCAATAACCCAATACGTCAATATTGTCTGCATTGAGTTGAAAGTCAAAATGATTGAATATAAGAACAAATCTGTATTCATTTTCCTTGTTCAGGTGTGAGTGTGGCCACCTGCATGGCCATTCTACAGGTAGGCAGTGGCTTGCAGCTTCGCTCTGCCTCCACTGGCACTAAAGAGGAGGACTATGAAAATGACGCAGCCACAATTGTCCAGAAATGTGTGAGTATGACTGCAACATTTAAATGCATGTGCATATAGTAATGTGTAAAAACTTTAGGCACTGGAGATAAACTTCATACAAAGTGCAGTAGACAGACAAATCAAACTCAATATTTGCCTTTAGTACAGCACCAATTCTTCAAGGTACATGAGGTCTATATAGAGCTTATGTTGTCACATTTTCACATTGTAGGAAGTTTCCCCTGACGGTTTTTTTGTTTTTTTGTTTACAATGCCCGAAGATAGTTTTGCTAAAGTTTGTACCTTAGCTAGACACAGTATATTTATAATGATGACAAGTACAAAATATGTGTTCCTGACAGCTGGAGATTTATGAAATGATTGGACAAGCTATCAGCAACTCCCGCAGAGCTGGAGGAGAGGTGAGTGTCAGTTTTGAGTGGAATACCAGAATAGTAAAAGAATAGTACTAGTTCAATCATTTTCAGAGTCTTTGTCACTTCACAAGTGTTTTGTTTTTGAAGATGTAGTTAAGAATCATGTCATTTTCCAAATAATTTTTTTATTATTACTTTTGTGCACTTCAGCATTATCAGAACTTCCAGCTGCTTGGAGCCTGGTGCCTCTTAAACAGTCTGTACCTGATTCTGAACCTGAGCCCGACGGCCCTGGCTGATAAAGGGAAAGAAAAGGATCCCCTGGCTGCCCTGCGTGTCCGAGATATTGCTGCCCGCACCAAGGAGGGCGCAGGATCGCCGAAACTTGGTCCTGGCAAAGGGTACATTTTAATTATGAATATGAACAAAGTTAACATTATGTTTCTTGAGTAATTGTGGGTAGGGTTGGTCCTTTGATCTTCATCAGTAATGCTTTTTTCATAAATGAAGGTGTGGACATTGGTTTCTGTAATGAAATCTCTTGTGTCATATTGTCAAGGGGCATTAACTGATCACAGGCAAGGCCTGCATTTAAGATTAGACTCTTGTGAATAAAGCAAATTAATTATTACATTAGAGTAAAAAAATGAATGCATTCAAAGTCATTCTTAATTAATTATGTTTGTCATCTTTTGTTTTTTCTAAAGACACCAAGGGTTTGGCGTTCTGTCTGTTATCCTGGCCAACCACGCCATCAAACTTTTGACTTCGCTCTTCCAGGATCTGCAGGTTGAGGCTCTGCACCGGGTAAGTGAAGAATCAAAACAAATGTGGTTAGTTTCTATTGTATTTTAAACAAGATTGACATTATTTTACAGCAGGTGTAACACTGTGATGCTGTACTTTTAGCCAATATTGCTGGTATAAGACTTCACTTGCCACCATCGTTGTGCAGATTGAAGACATAAACTCTCCTGGAAACGTTACACTTAATGCCGGTGTCGCCAATGAAAGCAGGCTTTCATCCTGTAGTTTAAGGAACCGAAACCCTTCCTGTGCTTTAGTCAGGTCTATATGTCTTCTCATTCTCTGACTTCATAGATGTTATAGCCAGATCATGTCCCATGTCCCAACAAAAAGCTGACATACAGGTTTGCAAATCAGTCAAACTAATTTTGGTAATTCCAATCTTGATTTTTACATATATATATATTCAGTGTAGGAAAGTTTTCAATTGAAAATTATGTTAAAGATGTTAAAACACTCAAGAAAAAACAGTAATTAAAAAAAAAAAACGTGATCGTAGAAAGTCATGTTTGTTCATTCCAATCCCTCCCTCCTACGACCTCCAGGGTTGGGCGAGTGATGGACCACCAGCTGAGCTCAACATCATGGCACAGAGCACTTCCATCCAGAGGGTCCAAAGACTCATCGACTCTGTGCCCCTGACCAATCTACTTTTCACTCTTCTCTCCACCTCCTACAAAAAGGTGCAGTCATTTGTATTTATATCCCTGTATTTTGCATACTTGCTAGTCATGCAGTGTTGAATTTGGCTGTTGTTTGTCTATTTACAATTTTTTTTGGGCCAAAATTAATGGCTGTAAAATGTGGGATTGTTTTTGCTTCCAACAGGCTTGTGTTCTCCAGCGCCAGAGGAAGGGCTCAGTCAGCAGTGATGCCAGCGCTTCTACAGATTCAAACACCTACTATGAAGATGATTTCAGCAGCACGGAAGAGGACAGCAGCCAAGGTAGTTTTATTTTTCTGGAGTCGAGTAATTACATCAACATTTCAGAAAGTCTCCTTAATCGTCATGCTAGAGTATGCATCCACATAGCAGCTCAAGTTTGCAAAACAAGAAGAAATTACACTACTGGCTGCTGTCTGGGCACCATTTTTATATTAAATCCTGACACAAGAACAGTGCAGAACAACTCAAAAGGTCTAAGAAGATTAGAAGAAGACATTTTAATGAACTTGAAAGTAGAGGACTTTATTGACATGATGGGGAAAATGCAGCTGGGTATTAACTACACTGCTTATCAAATACTGTGACTTTGCAATTATAACTGGTTTTCCAAAAAGAGCACACGTGTTTTGTTGAGTGTAAATAAAATGATGATTTGGCTGCAAGTAGTATTCTACATTTAAGCAGCTATAGCATTTGATAATAAAAGAACAACAAATTGATGAAAGACGTCTCTGATCACAAGTGATCAGTTATCGTGATCATATATTGATCATTCGTTTAAGGGCCATAAATTGAAGGTCTGGCCATGTAACTGCAGATGTAATGGAAACACGCCTATGTGCTCATCTTCATAAGTAAAAAATCATCAACAAAGCCAGTAATCCAGAAGTTTTGTGTAATGCCTTCAAGTTATGCTGCAGATTTCCCTCCACGACAGTGTGGCTGCAGGTGCTAAAAGCAGACTCATGTTTGTGTTCGATCTGTTAGCTAGTGTCAGTGCTGAGCTGCATCAGTGAAGCAGTAAAACGAGTATGCTGTCAGTGGATCAGTCAGTCAGGTCATGTCAGCAGTGAGAAGGGTAAACGCATACATACGTACACAGTGATATCATTAAAATCTTTTGTCCCTTCATCACACAATGACAGTGTAGTTGACAGTGTCTACTATTTCAGCAGAGAGAAGACAGGAGAAGACAAGTACAGCTTGTGTCTCAGGTCAGCAGTTTTCTGTCCTCAGGTCAAAGACTTGGTGTCCACTTCACTGTCCTAGATTCATTTTTGTTATTGTATGTCTCACAATGTAGGCTCTGAGCTGTGACCCAAATAGCCTAGAAAATGATCGAGCCAGAGATGAAGAAGCTTTGACAAAACAGCTCCTAGACTCAAAGTTACTTTGTCTTATAATTAATACGGACTAAATTTTAAGTTGTCAAAGAGGTTCATCTGTGGCTCATTATGGTTTAAAGGATAATACCAGTGGTGTTGACATGTGGGTGCTCATTATTATTCCTACAAATATTGAAACCTTTGATTAAAGCTGACCGATTAACTGAACGTTGACATCAATATTTACAGTAACCAACAGTTGTGCTGTTGTTGGTATTTTCAGTGAAAACGTTGCTTCGGTGCTTCATCTGAAGAACAGTTTCTAAAGATTACTAGATCACCCCTTTTTCGTCCAGTTTTTGCTCGTGGCATGTTTCGCCTCGTTATGAACACTCATTTCAAACAAAGCAGCTTCTGACAGGAGGACTGCTCACAGTAATGTTATACTTGCAGTTGTCTGACTTTTCAGATTGTAGTTAACATTAGATGTAAACCTTTTTATTATTATTATTATTATTATTATTATTATTATTATTATTATTTTGAAATTGACTTTGTGGTCATATAACCTAGTAGTACCTTATTCTATTACCTGGAAGGTTTTTTTTGTTCCTCCTTTTGAAATTGTTTGAAGAAAAAAAGAAGTAACATCTGGGAAAAAGTGACTTGTTACATGTTAAAAAAAAATTAACTGTGGGAATGACCATTTTCAATGCAAAAATAATGCTAGACCCACATCAAACAGTGGTATCATTCTTGAATACAATGAATTCAAGATGTGCTTAATGGGCTTAAACACGCAATGCTACGTCTTGCTGTCACCTGAACAGTTCTGATTTTTGTATGTTGCATGCAAATGTGAATATCAACTGATTGTGATATTCTTTTAAAACATAAAAGTTGTGTCTTGTTTTTGTATTTAAGATAACCACACTGTCGTATCGATACGTTATCGCACCCACCAGAATAGGTGTGCAGGCTTTGTCTGTTGCCAGCCGGTAGCAGGCACAGGTGGGGGTTGTAGTGGAATAAATCTTGGTTAATATTTTTGAATGTGGAAACTGGGGAATAATGTGGGCAGTAGAGTTACATAAATTAGATGTAGTTGGGCTCCACCTCTACACATCGAACCGGCTCTTGAACCAAAACCCTAGAAAGAGGCGACTTGTTCAATTCCTAGTTCGGACTGTTTAAGGTTAGAAGCATTGAACGGGAGTGTTGCTGTGTTTCATGGAGATGACGGCTCTCAATATATTCATGTGCTTATCTGACCTCCGTGGGTTCCCTCGGTGAGGTTTTTGAGAGGGCTGTTGATTCTATAATTTTTCTGGGCAACATCAATGCACTCGTGTGAAATGATGGGAAAACCCAGAGGGTTTGACTGACAGCGATGGCCTGTCTGATTTGAATCTGAATGGAGCCTTGTGAAATCCATGTGTGCGTAAGCTAGTGGCAGCGTTCTTGGTAGCAGAACACCTAACGAGAGACTGCTGATTCACTTATGATCATATCGGTTTTTTTTAGTCGTATAACTATGCTGACATATACAGTATGTCTTACACTGAGCTGAGGAGAGTAGCCGAGCTGTCACCTGAGTTATATCAGGTGCTTCCATACAGACTGTAAACTTAAACTTGTTGTGAGGGTGAACTGGGAACATGTGGCAGAGGCCCCTGACAGCCAGGTCTTAAAAACCAGACCTTATTAAGTTAAAAGAGGAAATATTCATTTGGTGAATAGGATGTTGCATTGGTTCGGAGCAAATAAAGTCATTTAAAATCATGTGTAGGTGGGTGGACATCACCAAAATGTCATTTATTCCGGTCATTAAAAGTTGTGAGAGCTCGCAAAACACTCATATTTGATCACAATTTAAAATGGATATTTGTTCTAGCTGATGCATGTTTCTGTGCGTAGAAATCCAGTGCCTGTGACTTGTTGATTGTACCACAAAGCTTTATGCCATGTAATAATGCAACAGTGACGTGTTCTCAGTCCAGCACATACAGATTCCATCAGAGAATAACAAGACGTGTATGTTGCATCCAGTATGAATCTGATCCCAGCATTGTTTGTGTCATCGTTGCCAGTCGCAGAAAAGCATGTATAAGAACACTCAAAGGAAACGGTGAATTCAATATTGATTGTTTAAACGCTTGTATTTTTAATAGAAATCACTGAAAGGATCAGTCTTAATTGTAAAGACATTCTAAACAGTACTTTGGTCAAAAATAATAATTTTGTTAGAAATTCTAGGAGTGTGTTGGAGCTACACATGTTCGTGCTACACAATAATGAAAGATTATTTTGAGGACTGACATTGGCTACAAGAATATGGACTTTTAGAGCGACTCTTCACTGTAACAGAAAATCAATAGCCTGAGCTTTGTAATTTCTCCTGCTGATTTGATGGCAAGTGTTAACGAATATGATATATTGGCTTTATCTTATTCTCAGTGACAGCAATTAAAAGTGCGTCTTTAGAGAACAGTGTTTTCTAAAGAGAAATTCTTTAGTATTCATATTTAAGTGGATATTGACCAACAGTACGTCAGTATTTGTTCACTATTTACTACAGTTTTTGGCTCTTGTCCACTGCCTGCACTGTGTTGTAGGTGTCACGAATGAGTGTGAAGCTTTTTTACGTTCTTCACGACACAAATACCTTTTATTAGTTTCAGAACATTTCTCTCCTCCGCTCTTAGAAATGTATGTGAATAATTTGCCTGTCTCTGCAGATGACGACAGCGAGCCCATCTTGGGGCTGTGGTTTGAAGAGACGATTTCCCCAACCAAAGACAAAGTGGCTCCCCCACCCCCGCCCCCGCCCCCACCCTTGGAGACTTCACCCAGACTGAAGAGCCCCAGCAAGCAGAATCCGAGCGAGAATGGCAACATCTTAGCCGGCCGTAAAGATCCAGAACTGGTAAAGACTCATTTTTGCGTATCTGAGTAACATAGAGTATGATGCTGCTGCATTAAGTGCATAGTAAGCACTACATGTATTTTTATAATGCTTTTGTTACATCCATACCAACAGCCTGTTTGTAACTGTTTGTTCCTGTAGTTCCTCAGTTTAGCTTCTAGCATTCTGAACTTCATCACCACCTCAATGCTGAAGTCCAGGAACAACTTCATCCGCAACTACCTGAGCGTTTCTCTTACGGAGCAACACATGGCAACACTCGCAAGCATCATCAAAGACGTGGACAAGGATGTCAAAGGTATGGTTGAAAAAGACAGATGACTGCTTATCATGCTAATTGTGAAGATTTGCCCAACTACTAGACAGCAATGCATACCACAAGGTGTAATGCTTTTTTTTTTTTTTTCTTCTCCTCAGGCTCTTCAGATGAAGTGTTTTCTTTAGCTCTGTATCACTTCAACCACACCCTGGTAACCTCAGATCTTCCATCCCCCGCCCTGCAGGTAAAAGGATTTTTTTGTTTTGTTTACCAAGAAAAGACATTAGACTTATAATTGTTGCTCTTGAGTCATAGTTGGAATTGGTTGTCCAACGTCAGTGTCTCATTATCATATGTCTTGTCATTCACAGAGCACCCTTCTCCAGCAGTTGGGTGTTGCGCCCTTTTCAGAGGGTCCTTGGCCTCTGTACATTCACCCTCAGTCACTATCAGTCCTCTCCAGACTTCTCCTCATATGGCAGCACAAAGCGAGTGTGCAAGGAGAACCAGATGTGCCTGAGTGTATGAAAGTCTGGGAAAGGTATGACAACCATGGCTTTCTTATCGGTCTTGGTGTAATGGAGAAATGTGAATATCTAATGATGTAACTAACCTTAGACATCAGTTATTATTGTTGTTGTGAACTACTTGAGACATTGTACTTGTGATAATGACAAACAAGCAGTGATTGTTTGAATATTCCAAAAGACTTTGCTTTGAATTCACAATAACTAGTGAACTACAGTTTGAAAAAACGCATTAATTCTAATCTATTTTATACTGGCACACATTACTCCTAATTGTTCTTTTTTTCAATTTTTATTTTCCTACTCCTAGATTTCTGGGAACCTTGAAGCAGCACACCATCCAGGGTTCTCTTCATGGAGAAGACGACCTCAATGTGGAGCACCTCCAGCTCCTCCTGCTTCTTTTCCACAATCTGTCAGAACGTGGTCGTCGATCAGTCCTCGCTCTGGTCACCCAGGCCATCACTGAAGTGGCACAGAGCAAAGAGTCCCAGTTGAAGGCTGTTCCCCTCAACCTGGCCCGCCTGCTGCTGGTCTTTGACTACCTGTTGCGTCACTACTCCAAACCTCCCTTGTACCTTTTTGAACAGGTTAATGCTCATTTTGAAATTGTCTTGTGCTAATGGTAATTTTTGTTTCACAGTTTTTGCTGGGCATGTATTTCACTTGGTTTTTGTTCTTATTGCGTAGCATACCATTCAGCAAGAACACTAATTTAATAATGTTGATAACAGAAAAGATCCCATCCTGATTCTAACAAAAGGCTAATTTGAGTATAAAAATATTCACATAGTTACGTTCCCAGTGAATTTTTTTTTAGAGCAGCCACTGGTTTCACATTTAGAAAAAAAGCAGCAGATTTACATATATCTGATTTTCAGATTTGTACGTTTTTATTTTGAGTTATTTTGATTTCCTTGCGCTATAGAAGAAATAGCCACTTACTTGTACAAATCATTATTATTCTAATGTTGAATCTTTGTTTTTCTTTGGGATGATAGTAAATTAACTCCTCTCCATCATGAATGTTATTTGTAGGTGCAGTACAACCTCCTCACCCCACCATCTACCGGGCCAAGTTCAGTTCAGGAAGGTGGCAAAAGCAACAGCCTCCCACTTTACTATGGATTCAAAGAGGTGGAGGAGAACTGGGCTAAACACTGTTCAACAGGTAAAGCCAATGAAGAAAAATTGCTTTTTTACCAGCTTACACAGACAACAGTCCTGATCTATGAATATGATTATTCATTCATAGCAGGTGAGAAAATAGAATTATTTTTTCTATTCATGTGCACCTTTTCTAGATTCGAATGTTCAGCCCAAGTTCTACTGCGTTCTGTCCCCGGAGGCGTCTGAAGATGATATCAGCCGACTAGACAGCAAGGTGGGACGAGAACCTTTTTTCATTCATTTGAATCAGTATTCAGTCATCCAGTTACATGTGTGTGTTCTTGAGACTGCATAATATTTCCCTCTCTATCTGTACATGTCTATATCTGTATAAATCTGTTCACATCAGCATGAATGAATATGGCTGTGCCTCACTTTTGTTAAAAACATTTTTTTTGTCCTGGTAGGTCTTTCCAAAGCTTTTTAATGGAGCGGTTAAATACGATGAACTCTATGCATGGCTCATCTCACTCCTGGCAGCAGGCTCTCAGTTTGACACAGCAAGAAGACAAGAGACCAAGCCCATCACTCCTATGGTGAGAAAAAAAAACCACGAACAAACTGTACGCTGTGAAAGCAGGTGGCATTAAACAGCTGTCGTGTGCAGCGCTTCATGCTCAGTGTGGCTGCACCTTTATTCAATTATAGTATTTCAAATACACGTTTTACTAAATTTCCCTGCTGTGGGATTAATAAAGTCGAATGTAATTGATCTGCAAACAGTTTTAATGTATTAAAGGAGTATCATGGACAATGATGTAATGAGACAATACTATGACGATATTATAAATGTTCTACTAATAAAATAGCTTGATGTTATTTAGAGTTACACATGGTTCCAACACTGTGTTCACGTTGGTACCAGTCATCTGGTGTCTGCTCCCTGCTGCAAGTCTCTGCAATGATGCCTCCACTTGACCGGTGACTGCCATCAATACTAAAGAAGAAAACGCTGCTTGATTGCGGGCTCTCCGCTCCTCCAATTACAGTATACAACGTGAAAATGATTTCATACCTGTAAGAATGGGTTGTTGCCCCTGTTGACGGATTTTTCCATCCAGGACATTGGTGCACATCTCCCAACGGGAACACAACATTACTCCCATGTTGTGTTGATTAATGTACAATCTGTACCAGTATGGATACATGAAAGTATTAAGCAGAGCAGATAAATCACTGTCGTAGAGCTGTTTCAAGGATGCCCAGGTTCTCTCTGGTTGAGATAAAGTTACTTAAGACTTGAGTTAAGTGCATACACATAGACAGGTGTCAGTGCTCCTATACTATATACTTTAATTCCTGTAAGTGCTCAATAATAATAAAAGCAGCAAACTCCAGCTTTGACAACAGTTGAGCACATTGTGCTAAACCGTGTATGTTTGCTCTGTTCCCCTGCACAGGAGGCCTGCTCCCTACAGTACTACTTCCTGGTACTTTGGAGGATCCTGGGTGTCTTACCGCCCTCAAAAGCGTTCATGGAGCAGCTGAAGACCGGCTGCAGCGACCCCAATGAGAGCGATATCCTGCACACACTGCGGTGGTCCTCACGTCTCCGGGTGTCTACATACGTGAATTGGACCAAGGTCTGTTGGTGCCTGGAAGTATTACAGAATGTCTTAGTAGCATGTTTGGCACCATGTGTGTTGTTTTGTTGTTGTTGTTGTTTTGTTTGTAAATTAAGGCCAAGATATTTACATTAGAATTTTAGACTTTATTATTTAGCTTTTTCAGAGACACAATCTGAACGTTTCTAAAATGATTGACTTCTGTGATTTCGGTCGAACTTCAGACCTGGAATGTGATATCTTGTGGTCTATTTTGATGTACAACTATGCCTATGTCATCTTTTACAGGATCACTTGGTGAAACAGGGGATGAAAGCAGACCAAGCAGCCTCACTGGTTGAGATGACAGCTGCTAAGTGCAGCACCGTCAAATATGATGTGGAGCTAGCAGAGGAGTTCATTGCCAGACAGGTAATGATTACAATGTAGTCACGATGACCTGAGTAGATTGTTTTTCTAACACCGTTATGAACTCACCCTTTGACAACTTGATTCTGTTGCAGATTTCCACGTTCTCGAGTGTAGACCCAAATGTCATCCTTCCACTGCATCAGTTGCCCTCTCTTCAAGCCATCTACACACTGGATGCAGTCATCTCTAAAGTGCAGGTTTCCTTAGATGAACACTTGTCCAAGGTTGCCATCGAGGCTGACACCCACAAGTCCTCTGAGATCACAAAGAACCTGCTGCCCGCCACACTGCAGCTCACTGACATTTACACAGCTTTTACAAGGTGAGAAAAGGGCGTGTTTATAAGACCATATTTTATCTAGCAGGCTGGAGTACAAGGATGAGATTTGAACCCCACTTTATGTAAGTTTTGTAACCACGTATCCTGATGTAATCATTAAAACAAACTTGTGTTGAACAGATCGTACCTACTCATGAACATCCCAGAGGAAGGGGAGAACAAGCTGACAGATGCTAAGCTCCAAGGCTATGCTGCAGTTCTGTCCATTGGCTCCACCCGTTGCAAGGCCAACATGCTGGGTATGTTGGAACATGTTTAACAATACATTAAGATTCACAACTTTACTGTGCACCCCCCGTTTTAACCTGAACTTTTAAATACATCTTCACAGGTCATAGTATCATGCAGAACTTACCATCAGCTGTACAGACAATATGCGAGACTTGGAACAGCGTCCACACCAATGAATTCCCCAATATTGGGTCATGGGTATGTGAATAAAGTTGTTGCTCTTAAAGTTGTTGGCACCTCCTTTTCATGCAGCTTACAAGCAACCTATGATTAGTTAGAAAATATTCATAAACATAAGTAAACGTTTATTAGATATAGTATAATAACAAAAACAACCTGTAAAATATGAAGATTTGCTTTTACTCTTTGTCCCCCACCTTACTCGGCATGTCATTTATCCAAACATCCTTGTTCCAGCAATTATGAGACTAAGAGTCTGGTGTGTTTTCTTTCTCAGCGAAATGCATTTGCCAATGACACGATTCCATCAGAGAGCTACATCAGCGCCATCCAAGCAGCTCATCTGGGCACACTGAGTTGTCAGTCCTTGCCTCTGGCCTCTTCTCTGAAACACATCCTTCTCTCATTGGTTCGCCTCACTGGCGACCTCATTGTGTAAGTGCTTCTCCAAATCTGTCAAAAATCCATAACCTTAAACATGTACACAACTGTATGTGATTTAAAAAAAAAAAAATTAAATTAAAAAAAAAAGATGTTATTCATGAAAACGTGTTGTCTCCCTTTTAATCTTGCTGCATGTTTGTCTTTTCAGTACAGAGGAGCTGAACCCCTCACAGGTTGTGAGCACTCTGCTGCCTCTCCTCCTGGAGAGCAGCACAGAGAGCGTCGCTGAGATCAGCAGCACCTCACTGGAGCGCGTCCTCGGCCCATCGGAGTCAGACGCCTTCCTTGCCCGCATCTACGAGCGTTTGGTGACCGGGTGTTACAACATCATTGCCAATCACTCAGACCCTAACAGGTGTGCCATGTCTGATTTGATTCATGAATTAAACTTGCACTGAATCAAAACAGAAAACTGGTGTTGGTTGTGATGAAGTCACTGAAATACCCCCCATCCCTCCCCCAGTGCAGCTGTTTGTCTTTCTCAGCACAATGCTTTTTGTTTTCTTGCCTGCAGCTTTATTGTGTGGTTGTGTTGGATTGCGGTTAAACATTTTTATTTCTCATTTTCTAGTGGTTTGGATGAGTCTGTCCTCGAGGAATGCCTTCAGTACCTTGAAAAACAGCTTGAGAGCATTCAGGTCCGAAAGGCAATGGAAGAATTCTTTTCCTTCAGGTATTTGGTCAACTAATATCCCAGGCTACATTATTACTAGTTTATCTGGCCACCCCACATATTTTGTATTTCTTCTTTTCCAGTGGAGAGCTTGTCCAGATTATGATGGCGACAGCAAATGAGAAACTATCTGCCAAGTTCTGCAATAGGGTGCTGAAATTCTTCACCAAGCTTTTCCAGCTCAGTAAGTCTACTGTTGTCAGAGTTGACTTCAAACAATAAAAACTTATTTAAAGGTGGGAGTATGCTTCAAATGGACTGGTTTGTACAAAATGTCTGATCGCTTATGAAGGCAAAATATTAACTGCTGTTCCAAATGGTCTCATTTAAGGCGGAGTGTAAACCCTGCATAATTTGTCACCTCTGCACACTAAAAGCTGTGTAAAGTAGGCATGCTTGTTTATTTTGTAAAATGTCAAAAGCAACCCCTTGTATTCTGATAGTCAAAAAACCTTGGGATGGTGATGTTCTAACAAACACTTCATATGAAGTATACTGACATTCTTAAGAAAGCTACTGATGCATTAGTTTCCTCTACAAGCTTAAATCTCATGTTGATTCTTTCATCCCCAGCTGAGAAGAGTCCAAACCCAAGCCTGTTATGTCTGTGTGGCTCTCTGGCCCAGCTGGCCTGTGTGGAGCCCTCTCGGCTGCAGTCCTGGTTGACACGGATGACGGCTGCTCCACCAAAGGATTCGGAGCAAATGGAGATTGTGCAAGAAAACCGACAGCTTCTGCAGGTGCTCACCACTCATATTGTGCGTGACAATAGCCAGGTGGGCGAAGGAGTGTGCACTGTCCTCCTCAGCACACTTATTCCCATGGCAACAGACATGCTGGCCAATGGTGATGGGACAGGCTTTCCTGAGCTCATGATCATCATGGCCACTCTTGCCAGTGCTGGACAGGGGGCTGGCCACCTGCAGCTGCACAGGGCTGCGATCGACTGGCTGACTAGATGGTAAGAAACCAGTTTCACAGACATGTAGGTCCAAGTTCCAGTCACATTTCAAATGTAATTCACATCAGGGAACTGTTTGTTCTTTTTGCCAATTCTGTTAGGGCCAAATTCACTAGAAAAACTGCTTCTTCTTTTTTTTTCAGATTGAAGGATTGTATTTTGTCTGACCTCAATGTTTACTAATGATCAAAGTTAAATTTCTGAATAATTTAAAATTAAATTATTATTGTTTTTGCAGCAAAAAGTATTTAACACAGAAGAATGTTGTGGAGAAAGTGAGCACAAACTTGTCCCACGGAAAGGTATGTTTTATTTTATTTATCTGTGTATATTTTAGAAGAATCTAATGGCACCAGTTTACAGAAGTGCATTATTTCGAAGCCCCCAAGGTTTAATTACATTCCCAACAATAGTTCAGCTTGTGTTTCCCATCTGGTAGTTTATTATATGTAAATTTTAATTGTCCAGCAATTGATGTGTACCTTTTCTTTGATTCCAGCATGCCAGCATGCTGGAATGCTCATGCCACATCATCTCCTATTTGGCTGATGTCATGAATGCCTTGCGGCAAAGCAGTGGCCAAGGCACCACAGCACTGCTGATGGATGGAGAAGAGAAGGCCATGGAAGTAGACTCGGACTGGGTGGAGGAACTTGCAGTAGAGGAAGATGATTCCCAGGCAGAGGACTCTGTAAGATGGCATCTATTTATTCCAGTCTTTCTCAAACAGGACAATGTTTTGTTATTAGTATACAAACTTAAATGTAAAATGGTGTGGAATTGTGAGGCGTTGTGAATCCCACTATCGCAAAAATATCTACGCAGTTTAGATTATGTATAATGGAATTTTGTGTTAAATTTGTTTTCTGAACTAAATACAAAGGCCAAATTAATGTATAATGAACCCTTTTGATTAATATTAGACAACAGAAAAATGACCTTTAAATAGCCTTTTTCCTGCTGCAGGTTGATTTAGAAGGAAAATCCCTCTGGCTGTGGGTCTTGACTCCTAATATAGGTCACGACCTGGCGGAGCAAAGATAACATTACATTTTCTTTCTCAGATCCCAAGAATTCCGCTTGTTGTTTCTTTAATGGTTTTAAACAATGTTCTGTAGATAACTTTCAGTGAAAGACAACAATTGAATTATATAAAATTGATTTTTAACATTATGGCTTGATCCTTGTTGACTAATGAGCTGCATATGTTTCTATTTCTCTGTAGTTATAAGGGTCTTTAATATTTAGCTGAATCCATATATAGAGACTGAAATATATAAGTTGTGCATGGAATTTTTTTTCTTTTGCTGTACTCGTGCTATATGGAAAATAATCATTTTAACATGCATGTCATTGTTTGACAGGATGAAGACTCCCTTTGCAACAAACTCTGCACTTTCACCATTACTCAGAAGGAGTTCATGAACCAACACTGGTAAAGAAAAATTCATAGTTTACTATGACCTTGGCTTTATTCTTACAAGAGACCGGGGTTTTTAATTTTATACCCAACCTGGCAGCAATATGTTGAAGATTTCTCTGAGCTGAACTCAGGTCTTGGAAAGAAATCTGTTTGGTTTGCTCAGAAATTTGGTTATATTTGTTCTATCATGCTCATACACTAATCCCTGCGACATTAGCTTAATATGTTTTTCTTGATTAAAAAAAAACATTCATGTCTCCTGTAATAGGTCCCTGCAAAGATGATATAGAAAAACAGCATGCAGGCAACACTCTGGTTGTTACTAAACTGAAGTACTATACATAGCCTTGCCTGTTCCTTTTTATTCTGCAGGTACCACTGTCACACCTGCAAGATGGTGGATGGGGTAGGTGTTTGCACAGTGTGCGCCAAGGTCTGTCACAAAGACCATGAGATCTCCTATGCCAAATATGGCTCTTTCTTCTGTGACTGCGGTGCCAAAGAGGATGGCAGCTGCCAGGTGAGACCGAATACCTCAGGTCATCATGGGAAGAGAACAACAGCGGTAACTTTGGCTTGCAAGTCATTCCCCCATTGACTTCCATCCTGTCATTTCACTTGATCAGGGTCATAGCTAGTCCACACACGTGGCCAGAAAATGAGAGGAATCATGTTTTGAATGTCTGTTGTCAACTTTTTGTGTACTGAAAAGGCCAGCTTCCCTAGTTAATCTTAAAAGATGGATTTTATGAGTGTGCATGTGATGACGAACAAACCATCAACCACATTTTACCTTCAGTTTACTGTTTGATAAGAAGTGTGATAGATCTTTAGCATTCTGTGTCACTGTTTTGGTTAAAAATGCTCATAATTGTTTTGTTCACCTTTTGTAAATGTATTTTTTCACTTTAGTAATTGTACAAATTGATCTTTACTGTCCTGTAAGAGGATAACAAAGTGAGAGTATATGTCATTGGCATGCAGCAAATTCCTTGTATCAGTACAGTTAATTGCCCCAGTGATAGCAAGAGTATTGCCAGTCTTAGTTTGCTGTACTAGAAGTTTAGATAAAGTTCACCTCCATTATACACTGTTTCTATGACCATCTTTTTGACTATATACTCCACTTTTTGGAGGAGCTAGCAAAGTTAAAAAAACAAACTCAAGATTATCCTAAATGTAAAGAAACTGTACAAAGATGATGGTCTTATGTGAAAGTATTGTATATGATATCCTGCCATATTGAAGTATGCATGCACGTGAGAGGTGACATGGTTGGGTTTTCTCGTCTGGTCAACTTTGTTTTCGTTATATTATTCGCAGGCTTTGGTCAAACGCAGCCCCAGCAGCGGCATGGGCTCCACTCTCAAAGAGTCTTCAGCGTTCCAGAGTGAACTGCGTATGCCCGAAAGTGCTATCCGCCACCAGAATGCATCTCCCTCGGACAAGGGCAAGGTCACCATCTGTGATGGCAAACCTGGTGATGAAGACAGACCTAAGAAGAGCAGTGTTTGCAAGAGCATTGAGGGCTGCCAGGAGGAGCTGCTAACACAAGTGGTTAGAGAGAGTGTATTTTTTTCCTTTAAGGTTTGCTTTGCATGTACTGTACTGTATTTTATTTTATGTGACATATGCTTTTGGCTCTTTTTTCCATGGCAGATGGGATCATCCACTGCTGTAGTCATACTGGAAATGCTCATGTTTCTGATGGAAGCCATCCAGACCAATTTCCAGCAGGCATCAGCAGTGGGAAGCAGCAGCCGTGCTCAGCAAGCCCTCAATGAACTGCATACTCAGGACAAAAATGTTGAGATGACAGACCAGTTAATGGTACAATGACATAAATAGTTATTTTAATAGACATAAAAATAGAGTGGTTCAGAAAATCACTTGATCATTAATTGAAACCTTTTGAGAAACGGCATGAAATTGTAAATTATTGTGTTTACTGTTGCTCTTTTCCTCAGGTGCCGACACTCGGCTCTCAGGAAGGTGCTTTTGAGAATGTGAGGATGAACTACAGTGGCGACCAGGGTCAAACCATACGCCAGCTCATCAGTGCACATGTCCTGCGCCGTGTTGCCATGTGTGTCCTGTCCTCACCACACGGCCGCCGCCAGCACCTTGCAGTCAGCCATGAAAAGGGAAAGGTAAACATGTTAACTGTCTTTAGTTCCATGAAATAAGCTTGAGAGAGAAATCTACCATACGACTAAATGATCAAATCTATTTCTACCCGTTTTAATGTGCATACATTTTGTTTTTTAAAAATACATTTATTTCTTTTTTTTGTTGTAATTGTGTATATTTCTCAAGAAATTCCTTTTTTTTTTTTCTTCTTAAAGTTAATCACCAGTTTGCAGTGTCATTATTTTAGAACAGCAGATGACTCATTTTCTCTGTATCTCCTGCTCAACAGATAACAGTTCTGCAGCTGTCCACCTTGCTGAAGCAAGCTGATTCGAGTAAGAGGAAGCTGACGCTGACCCGTCTGGCCTCGGCCCCCGTCCCCTTCACTGTCCTCAGTCTGACAGGCAACCCTTGTAATGAAGATTACTTGGCTGTGTGTGGTCTTAAGGTGAGAAAAACAGCTTCTAAAATTTTTATGATTGTTTTTATTTGTTTTTTTCACAAATACAATGAGAAAAGTTGACAAGAAAAAAAAAACACAATTAAGTTCCCGTCAAATAGTAATCGTTGTAGAATCCATAATCGATACTCAAATTGCACATTACGCAGGAATATTTAACAAGTTCCTTTTATATGAATGGTTTCTATTTGTTATTTAACCATCTTGTCTTTGTTCCTCTATTTTTTCCAGGACTGCCATGTTCTAACGTTCAGCAGCACCGGCTCTGTGTCAGACCATCTGGTGCTGCACCCACAGCTGGCTACAGGCAACTTCATCATCAAAGCTATCTGGTTACCAGGCTCACAGACTGAACTTGCCATCATCACTGCTGACTTTGTCAAGGTATATATTAGGAAATTATAGTTATACTTATGTGTTAATGTTCCTGATTTGATTTACGTTTCCACTAATTTGGGAAGAAAGTTACTCACAGTTTAACTCTAATTATGTAGCTTTTTGCATCTAAGAAAAGAACTGTTGTTTAATACTTGTTTTTTTTTCTATTTGTCTCTCTTGGAAAACAGGTCTATGACTTGTCAGTGGATGCTCTGAGTCCCATGTACTACTTCCTGCTTCCTAGTTCCAAGATCCGTGATGCTACATTCCTTTTCAATGAAGAGGGGAAAAACATTATTGTAATAATGTCTTCAGCGGGTTACATGTACACCCAGATCATGGACGAATCCAGCAGTGCTCAACATGGCCCTTTCTATGTCACAAATGTACTGGAGATAACCCATGAAGACTTGAAGGTAACAAGGATTTATTTGGAGACCGCAAACATATATCTTCAAATTCGTGTGAGGTTGATGTTGTGCAAAATATTTACCGTAAATGCTTCCTGAAAAGGTCTACAATAATATATATTTTAGATTTTTATTTAGTTGACTTACAGAGAGATGTATTGAGATAAATTCTTTCTTTGTAACCCCAGGATAGCAACGGACAGGTAGCTGGCGGCGGCGTGTCTGTCTATTACTCCCACGTCCTGCAGATGCTTTTCTTCAGCTACAGCCAGGGAAAGTCTTTCGCTGCCACAGTGAGCCGCAGCACGACCGAAGTGCAGAAGCTCTTCGCCATCAACATCAAAGGGTAACGCTTCCTCCCCACCCTGCGTGATTTCTTTGCTTCCCTGGACCTGCTCTGGGTCTAGAAAATGTAATGGTAACTGGAAAAACATTCTCCTGTCCTCCTGCTTCCTTTAGCTCTAACGGTGGCAGCAGTAAGATGTCACCTGCTCTGTGCCAGTGGTCCGAGGTCATGAACCACCCGGGCCTGGTGGCTTGCGTCCAGCAGACAACAGGCATACCTCTGGTTATCATGGTCAAACCTGACACCTTCCTCATTCAAGAGATTAAAACTCTGCCAGCCAAAGCAAAGGTAAGGGTTTTATATAATATAAAATAGAATAAGGAAATTCATTAAACGGTAAAGAAAAAAATGTTTCAGAGCACAAACAGTGCAATTCAGGAATGTGTGTAGTGTATACCTTGAACACATTTGCTCTTGTCTTGTTTATGGTTAACATTCATTTATGATGTCTTTTTCACAGATCCAAGATATGGTAGCTATCCGACACACTGCCAGTAATGAGCAACAGCGCACTACCATGATTCTTCTTTGTGAGGATGGAAGCCTGCGAATCTACATGGCCAACGTGGACAACACCTCGTACTGGCTCCAGCCCTCGCTGCAGCCCAGCTGCGGCATCAGTATCATGAAGCCGGTCCGCAAGCGTAAAGCTGCTGCTGCTAGTGAGTTTGTGGCCAGTGAAATTTCATTATTTTTTCCAATGTACAGTGCATCTGGAAAGTATTCACAACGCTTCACTTTTTCCACATTTTGTTATGGGACAGCCTTATTCCAAAATGGATTAAATTAATTTTTTTCCCTCAAAATTCTACACACTATACCCCATAATGATAATGTGAAAAAAGGTTTTTTGAAATTTTTGCAAATCTATGAAAAAAATGAAAATATAACGCGTACATAAGTATTCACAGCCTTTGCCATGACACTCAAAATTGAGCTCGGGTGCATCCTGTTTCCACTGATCATCCTTGAGATGTTTCTACAACTTGATTGGAGTTCACCTGTGGTAAATTCAGTTGATTGGACATGATTTGGAAAGACACACACCGTCTATATAAGGTCCCACAGTTGACAGTGCATGTCAGAGCACAAACCAAGCCATGAAGTCCAAAGAATTGTCTGTAGAACTCTGAGACAGGATTGTATCGAGGCACAGATCTGGGGAAGGCTACAGAAAAATACATGTTTATTTACTAAAATCACCAGTTAACCTTTACTAACATTTGAATAGTTACCATACCCACGGTCTCTTCTTGTTCATAAATTCCTTTTGTTTGCCTTTTTGGCGTCAGTTCTATCTTCTTAAAAGTTCACTTTCATCCAAGTTAACATTCATTCAAATTTTCTTCAGCATTTCTATAAAGACATTTAGTACTTTCTAAGGATCATAAGCATTAACTGAAAATAAATTTAGCAGAATGTGCTTGCAAGAAAATGCTTGCTAGCATACACGTAACATGCACTGTGTAACCCAAATGTTCTAATATCAATGTAATGATTTTACTTTAAGCCACCCGGACCTCCAGTCAGGTGACATTCCCAGTGGACTTCTTTGAACACAACCAACAATTGACAGAGGTGGAGTTTGGGGGTAATGACTTGCTGCAGGTCTACAATGGACAGCAGATCAAACACAGGCTCAACTCCACAGGGATGTATGTGGCCAACACAAAGGTAGGGTTACTTGAAGTGAATGATTCTCTATCAGAAATGGTTCAAGACACTGCTGTGTTTTTTCTTGCATAATCAATTGCGAGCATCAGTCATGCACGACCTGTCTATGCCAACACATGAACTAAATGATTCTGGTTTCTCTTATTTTCTGTCTTTCTTTCTCTGTAGCCTGGGGGATTCACTGTGGAAGCGGTGAACAACAACACTTCAATGGTGATGACAGGCATGCGGGTGCAGGTGGGCACTCAGGCCATTGAAAGGGCTCCTTCCTATGTGGAGGTCTTTGGCCGCACCATGCAGATAAACCTGACGAGAGCCCGCTGGTTTGACTTCCCCTTCACCAGAGAAGAGGCTCTCCAGGCTGACAAGAAGCTGTCCATATTTAGTAAGATCAAAAGTGATGATTATATTGCTTTTATTGCTCCTTGCTTTTAAAGAATATATATTATCCCTTGTATTGTTATCCACCTTCCATTACCAAAATTCTTACATCATGAAATGGTTTCAAATGCATTTTATGCAATATCTATCTTGCTAAACAATGTCTATATGATGTCTGTGAGCTCATCTGATCTGCTTCTATGATTTGGTCACACTGAATTTGCAGCAGACCGTTAAGATGCATCTCCTTGTTCTTTTTAAAGTTGGAGCATCTGTTGACCCGGCTGGAGTCACCATGCTTGATTCGATCAAGATCTATGGTAAAACCAAGGAGCAGTTCGGCTGGCCTGAGGACCCACCAGAGGACTTCTCCTCTGCCTCAGTTAACAATGTCTGCAGTCCCAGCCTCAACCAGGGCAATGGAACCACTGATGGAGACATAGCTACTCCAACCACAACCAGTGGCACTGTGCTGGAGAGGTATGAGCTTTCCACTTTAGGGTTCAACACAACTTCTTGGCATTTGCAGTTCTCAGTCCCCTGTAGATGAGTTAACCACATCTGATGAGACAGTGTGACCGCTGACTTTGTAATCAAATTTGTGTCACTTTTAAACTACCTGTTGTCTACACAGTCTGATTGTTGACCATTTAGACAGCGGGGGTATCTATCCTTGTACCTATATAAGACCATTGTGGGCTCACTAGTTAGCATTACTGTTTTAACATGTTTGAATGACTTTTGCTTTAATATCATGAGGTACATTGATTTGACAGTAAATTTATTTTGCTGGATTAGCCAAAAATAGTTCTATAGTCTATAGTTTATCTGTAATTTCTCAAACAATTTCCAGGGAAATGCTATGTTATCATATGAAGAGATATTGTGGCAAAACCCATTACAATCATCATAACAGATGTTTTTTTTTGTTTTTGTTTTGTTTTAATCTCATACTGCTCTCTTTTAGCGTATCATCATGAGTCCAGTTATGTAGGAGTTGTTGGGCACAAGCCTGAGTCTTGAACAGTGGCCGTTGGGTTCTCTTTAGAGTGTTTAGTGCATGGCTCTTGTGATCATCTTTTCTTGCATGCCTCTCTTTTGTTTAACTGAATCATTTAATTTCACTTGTTTCTTTCTGTGATCCTCACACTTATTTTTGTTCTTTTTCTTTTGCTCCCAAAAATACAATAAAAAGTTGTGAAACTGAGTCCTTATCAACCTTGGACCGGTTAGTAACTGCCCTTTCTCTGCTTGTTTGTATGGTTTTGTGCATGTGTGCCAGTTTGTGTGAACATGCCACGCATCATCTACACACTTGTGCAACAACAAAAACATTTTTTTTCCTGGCAACATTTCTTCTTGCATTTAGTGTTGTTTTGCATTTAGATTAGCACAAACTGCAACAGATTGAGAATGCTTTTTTTCTGAATGATTGATTGGTTGTCTTAAGGCAAAAACTACAGGAGAGGCAGAATTGATCTTGTCTTTCAATTTTAGGTTGGTGGTCAGCTCCCTTGAGGCTTTGGAAAGCTGCTTTGCAGTAGGTTCATCCAGTGAAAAGGTAACCTGATGAAGATTTGATTCTTTATTGGAAAAAAGCAATATCACATTCCCTGCATTCAACTTGATTTTCTTTCGGGACCATTGTTAATTCATGTTTTTAACCTTGTGCAGGAGAAAAACAAGGCAGCAGCACTGGAGTTGGCCACTTTACTCCTGTCCATGCCAACTCCTGCAGGTGTGCAGCAGCAGACAAAGGGACTACTTGCCAGCCTTCACACCAGCCGTACTGCCTACCACAACCACAAGGTAAAAATAAATCACATTTGACATTTTCTGTCTTTATCATATTTTGAGTTGCCCTGCAAAATTTCTATACTGTATCCATTGCATTATTGGTATATTAGTATTATTATGGTTATTAGCAATATTATTTTATAACTGTTCAGATTATTTTGGTTGAAAGACTAAATGTGACACATAGTATTTATAAATGATGAAAGGACAGTTAGTGAGCCAGGGAAAATGGTCAACAGGTAATATTGATGAATCTTCTAAGAGCCACAATTGAAATAGTACTGAATTGTATGATTAAGTAAGCAAATATATTTGTTTGATCGGAATATCCATTCAGTTCATAAAAAGTTGGTTCTTGCTCCTCTTTCATTCTCAGTTAATCCACTAAATATACAAATACATTAGTTTGTTGAGAAACCACTCTCTCCGAAGTGTAAACTGAAATTAGAAACTGGTTTTTATGCAGTTAACCTCTTGTAGGTGCTAAATGATGTGTTCGTCTACATCACTTCTGAAGAACTAATGCAACTTCTCTGCCTCCTCTCACTAGGACCAGTCCTTGCTGAGTAATGCAGTGCAGTGTCTGAATAGCTGCAGCCGAGAGGGGAGGGAGCTCGACCCTGATGTCTTCCAGAGGCTTGTGATCACCGCCCGCTCCATTGCTATCATGAGACCCAACAACTTGGTGCATTTCACAGAAACAAAATCACTGCACCACGACTCTGGTAAGAGACTGTTCTGCTGGTATGGAGACAAGTGAATGGCAATTCATGTGTTATCTGTCTGGTATCATGATTTTAAGATTTTGAGACGATGTCCTAATTCTTGGTTAGAAGGACTTTTAATGCGACTTGGGAGCTAAATAATCTAAAAGTTTCACACTCATTCATGTTTTTTTTTCTTTTTAACTCAGAAATGACAGAGGACGGGCAAAAACATGTGGATGGGGAAAGCTGCAATTTCATTGCACAGTTGATGAATAACTTCTGGAGGCTCCATGCTCTGAAACCAAAGAATGCATTCCTTGCTCCTGCTTGTCTGCCTGGTAAGTTCAAACTTTGGCACCTCAACATGTTGTATGCGTGTTGAGTGTGAAAAACATATAGATAAGTGATGAGTAATGTGACTCAAATTTGTGAATGTATTTTTCTTCCCCTCCATCTAAGGCCTAACTCACGTGGAAGCAACAGTAAATGCCTTGGTTGACATCATCCATGCATACTGCACATGTGAACTGGATCATATCAATGTCGCCTCCAAAATCTACATGCAAATGTTACTCTGCCCTGTAAGTATAATACGTCTATTGATCAGTGTGGATAATTTAATATTGGGACTCAAAAAAACATCACAGACTTAAAATCACAATCACTGATGAACTTGGATTTACCAAACATTTAACAATTTAAAAACATTTTGTCGTTGCTGTTGAGCATCGCTGTTGCTGACATTCTAATTACTACCTTTTTAATCTTATTTTGTTTTTGCAAGTCTTTACAAGGCTGTTTATAATCAGCATTTTGATTTGAGAATATATGGAAATTGTTTGACAATTATATGCTTACAATTAGAATAGGAACTGTTGTATGCATTATTGTGGTTAAAGTAAAGACAGACCGTCATGAGATAACAATCCAGTGTTTGAATAACATTTCAGGACACTGCTGTGAGCTTTGCTTGTAAGCAGGCTCTGATCAGAGTGCTCCGTCCAAGAAACAAGCGCCGTCATGTGACCCTCCCATCTCCCCCACGCTCCAACACTCCTATGGGTAAGTTTGCGCAGACTTTATACAATGCATCTGTATATATATTGAATGTTAGTATATGCGTATGAATGTGTGTTTAGAGGCGGTTTTGTAATGTTTGAAGAGTCCTATGACCACAGCAAATCCAGTTCTCTAAAGGTTTGTGGTTGATTGCCTTTATCAGGAGATAAGGATGATGATGACGACGATGATGCAGATGAGAAAATGCAGTCATCAGTGCTGACTGGGGGAGAAGAGGGTCGACAGGAGAGCCAAGAGCAGGGTGAAGTGGACCACGGCGACTTTGAGATGGTGGTGAGGCAATGAACAAAAAAAGTCAATGGTCTATCTGAGATTGTGCTCGCATCATTTACATAGTGGGAGGAAACTTGACAAGTTGAACCAGTCATTTAAGCATGGTTTTGTTTATTTAGCTCAATTTCATTGGGCACAATACTGCAAAGTTTTATTTAATGGCACTGATTAGCCCTGTGGGTCACAAGTTAACCCTTTGAAACACAGTGGTGCTGTCTAATGTGATAAAAAAAAATTAAAAAAACTTCTATTCTCCAATGTCACCTAGTTAGAGACAAATAATAAATTCACACTGCAAAGATAAATGGAAAAGCCCCTGATTGTGAGCCTTGTTCTTTCCCTGATACATTGGTTTATCTTCAAATATAAATCTGTTGCAAACAAGATGGATGTTCCACATTAAAGGAACGAATAGCACATTTTTATTTTTGATCTTCACAGTCTGAGTCGATGGTCCTGGAGACAGCAGAAAATGTCAACAATGGAAATCCATCTCCCCTGGAGGCTCTGCTGGCTGGAGCTGAAGGTTTCCCCCCCATGCTAGACATCCCTCCTGATGCAGATGATGAAACTATGGTAGAGCTGGCCATCGCTCTCAGCCTTCAACAGGATCAACAAGGTAAGTAGCCAGAAATATGAAACATAAATATAGTTTCTACTCCTTTATACAGTTGTATGTAAGTGTGGACACCCCTTGGATTTTTTTTTTTTTTTTTTTTTTTTTTAGGTAAGAACAAGTAACTGCAACCCATGCAACAAAAATACATTAAAATGATCCATTCTTCAAATGTTAATTAACTTAAAAAAAATTATAAAAAGACACAAAAAAAAATCTTATTGTAGCCTGTGTAAAAATTTGGTCACATTTCTATTCAGATCTTCATTAACATGTTCTGTGTCAGTTGATCTGTTCAGACTTAAGTGCAGGTGAAGACTGTTATGAATGGTCGACTGATGACAATTCCAGAGCCGATAAATTCTCAGACTCTTGACACCTTGTTGTTACAATCAACAACCATGGGCTCCTTAAACCTAATGAGGATCTGAAAAGGAAGCTAATTGATACCTACAAGGCAGCGTCGGCTTTAGAATAATATCAGCCTGCAGTTTCCACTGTCTGAACGTCATTAGGAAATGGTAAGTAAGAGCAGCTGAGGAAGTCAAGACAAGATCCGAAGAACAAGAAAACATAAAACACCCTGATGACTGCAAAAGACCTGCACCAAAGTTTAGCTGACACATTAGTGGTGGTTACAACAAGCTTTACTCATATAGTCGGGTACCCAAACTTTTGCACATCACAGTTACTGTTTAATTTTTTTTCGATAAAAAGTAACTGGACAATAACGTGAAGAAAGGGTAATTTTAATATTTGTTTGCAGGAGTTATATTTACTTATTTTCTCCTAAAAAACCCACAAAACAAATAACTTGTCTAGCGCTGTGCAAACTTTTACTTGCAACTGTATTAACCATGTTGGTATTTGGGAATCATGCACCTCAAATTCGTTGCTCAAATTTGTATCAGGTGAAACATCACTTTGGAAATTAATGTTTTGGGTCAACACTTAAACCTACTTTTTGACATTTTTAGGCAGTAGCAGCAGTGCTCTTGGCCTTCAGAGCCTTGGCCTGTCTGGCCAGGCCCCCAGCTCCTCTTCACTTGATGCTGGCACCCTTTCAGACACCACTGCATCAGGTAATAAGACCATCTCCATGATACTGTGATTAGCAGGAAAATTGTTTTTTGCAAGTTCACAGTTGCAAGTAAATTTAACTATTTTTAAACTTA
Source organism: Brachyistius frenatus (assembly GCF_029030835.1). Taxonomy (NCBI): domain Eukaryota; kingdom Metazoa; phylum Chordata; class Actinopteri; family Embiotocidae; genus Brachyistius; species Brachyistius frenatus. The sequence goes on from NW_027210926.1 coordinate 258,835, forward strand.
AAACAAATAAAGTAACTATTTTTAAATTGAAAACATTTCAAAAGTGTGTGTGTTTGTGTGTGTGTGTTTGTGTTTATGTTTGTATTTGTGTGTGTGACTATTATTAATATTATTCCATCTGTAAAGTCATAACTGTCAGTGATACGGCTTCTGGTTAAACTTTATCAAAGCAGTTTTTCATCTTTATATTTGGTCACTTTTTCTTCAGTATTTATAAGATAGCTCATCAATGTTAAGTTAACCCTTATAATTTCATATCACACTTGCTGCGGTAGGTTCAACAGAAAAAGAACCACCAATGATGGAAGGTTGAAGTGTTTTTATTGTATTGCATGCCTTTTTGCATTGCTGCTGCACAAGTATATACTAAGATCATGTATCCTGGCCGGGTGACCGCCGTGTATTTACCGTTACAGCTATTGCTATGATTTCAGCCCCGGCATCAGATGATGAGGGCAGCACAGCTGCAACTGATGGCTCTACGCTGCGGACCTCCCCGGCTGAGCATGGAGGCAGTGTGGGCTCCGAGAGTGGAGGCTCTGCTATCGACTCTGTAGCAGGGGAGCACAGCGGTGGGTGATTTCAGTAAAATAGGCAGTCTAAGTTTGAAAACATTACATTTGCATTTCTGGAAATGTTCATACAGTATCTATAACGTATATAAATATAGATATGTCTGTATTAGTTTACAGAGTGATTTGTAGTTAGTTTGAAAGGTATTTTAGCAGGTAATAGTTTTTCTCTCATCTCTAACAACCTTCTGAATACAGAAGTTTTTAGTTTGTAGATCAAAATGTTTCATCTCCTTACCTTTTCCCCTACCTCAGTTTAAGGTTTGGATCATCTCATTATCTATCATGTTAGGCATTAAAGTCCTGAGCGGCACAGTTATTTTGGAAAAACACCTTTCACTTCATTTTGAATTAAAACCTTAATATCTCCTTATTGTACATTACCATGATTCCAGTTTGCTTACATTTCTTTTGTGCATGCATGTGTTTAGTGTCAGGTCGCAGCAGTGCATATGGAGACACCACCGTGGAGGGGCACCCTGCCGGACCAGGCAGTGTGAGTTCCAGCACTGGAGCCATCAGTACCACCACAGCCCAGCAGGAAGGCGAAGGTTCAGAAGGGGAGGGAGAGACTGAGGGAGATATCCACACGAGCAACAGGTCAGACCCCATAAATGTTGAGAAGTTTGGGTTAACTAGGAAAATTCAAGTTCAATCTCTGCTAACACTAAACATCTGCCCTGTGAAGTGTTAAGAAACTTTGTTTCTACCAGCCATTAGTACCAATATGACCTAAAGAAAGAGACACATTTAGAGAGAAAATAGTTTTTCTTGTAGATTGCTGTCATTTAAAAATGACACATTGAACATTGAGTCAATTCTAATGAAGAAGTAAAAATGTTCTCTGTTATTTTGTGTTTGTCATTAGGTTGCACATGGTTCGTCTTATGCTACTGGAGCGCCTGCTTCAGCACCTTTCTCAGCTCCACAATGTAGGTGGAGTCCAAGCCATCCCTTACATGCAAGTTATCCTCATGTTGACCTCTGACCTTGATGGTGAAGATGAGAAGGATAAGGGGGCCTTGGATGACCTGCTAGCACAGCTCATTGCCGAGCTTGGCATGCACAAGAAGGTAACCGTTGTCTCTTTGAGATGAATCAGGCTCAAAATGTCATTGATTTACTGAATTCATGTTATTCCTCTGCAGGATGTATCCAAGAAAAATGAGCGTAGCTCCATCAATGAAGTTCATTTGGTCATCATGAGGCTGCTCAGTGTGTTCATGTCCCGAACCAAGTCTGGCTCGAAATCCTCTTCTGAGGTAGGTTCTCCTTATTATCTTAATGCAGTTTTCACAGATTGTATTAAAGTCTGTTTTAAACCTGTTCCAGCTTAATGCCAAACTAAATATATCTGGACATGGAATTTAGTTACATCAGGAGTTTCAAGACAATATAGAATATTTTTGGAGATGAAAAAAGATCATTTATCACTGAACCAGTCAGAGGTTTTGGACACCAGTCAAAAAGCAGAAAACATATCTTCACATGTTTCATTAGTCAGGTGCGTACAGTAGATATTTGCAGATCTAATAGCTCAAATGTGAAATTTTCTGTGACTGAATTTGCACAGCATAATACACACAATTTCATGGGTATAAAGTAATTTGATTGTACTTTTTACATCATAAATTGTGACGGCCGCTGCTTTCCCCTCTTTCTGTCTTCCAGTCATCCTCCCTGATTTCCAACGCCACAGCGACTGCCCTGCTCAGCCTTGGTGCCATCGACTACTGTCTCCACGTGCTCAAGTCTCTCCTGGAGTTCTGGAAGAGCCAACAGGGTGAAGAAGAGCCCGCGACCACCAGCCAGCTCCTCCGCACACACACCGCCTCCTCTCCCCCCGACATGAGCCCTTTCTTCCTGCGCCAATATGTGAAGGTATCGGATAACAGAAAACATATTTATCTCTAAAACTTGAAAAGATTATTTTTGTAAAGTAATGTTGACGTGAACCCACTGTGTTGTTTCTGCAACCAGGGACATGCTGCTGATGTGTTTGAAGCCTACTCTCAGTTGTTGACTGAAATGGTGCTCCGGTTGCCATATCAGATAAAGAAGATTGCTGACACCAACCCACGTATCCCACCTCCTGTGTTTGACCATTCCTGGTTCTACTATCTGTCTGAAGTAAGCTGTTGACAATATTTGTCATTTATGGGATTTTTCAATGTATGTTTTTACAAAAGACATAAACACAAGCCCTTTACACTCTCTTCCTTTTCCTCTCAGTACCTGATGATCCAACAGACGCCGTTTGTCAGGAGGCAGGTCAGGAAGCTGCTGCTGTTTATCTGCGGCTCAAAGGAGAAATATCGTCAGCTGCGAGACCTGCACACTCTTGACTCCCATGTGCGCAGCATCAAGAAGCTTCTGGAGGAGCAGGGCATCTTTCTCCGGGCTGGCGTGGTCACGGCCACATCTGGCTCAGCTCTTCAATACGACACACTCATCAACCTGGTGAGTCTCATTTGAACAACAAGGCTGCTCATACTTCACTGTACTCATTATTTTTTTGGTTGTTGTGTATTACGATGTGTTTACTTTGTACTCCTGTGGTTTTTACAGTGTTGGGGTGACTTCATCGGGTGTATATATTTTGCAACCCCAGTTTGCTTCATTTTCTTGTTTATATTGATTACTTTCATTTTTTTTGTCACGTTTTCTTGTTGTTTCACTACAATCAGCTGCTTTGAGGACTGGAAATTTTATCACTTCCTGTGCTTAGATATAAGTTGCTTTTCTTGTTGCAGATGGAACACCTGAAAGCTTGTGCTGAAATTGCCACTCAGAGGACAATCAACTGGCAGAAGTTCTGCATGAAGGATGACTGTAAGTTGTTTCAGATATCTTTTGTAAGTGGAAAAAAAAAAAAACTTTCAGGCCAGTATTGCTAAAAATGTTTCTTATCGTTTATTCTCTTCGCTGTCCAGCTGTTTTGTACTTCCTGCTCCAAGTCAGCTTCCTAGTGGACGAGGGGGTTTCCCCAGTTTTACTGCAGCTCCTCTCCTGTGCCCTTTGTGGCAGCAAAGTGCTGGCGGCCTCCTCCTCCTCTTCATCATATTCAGGAGGAAGCTCTGGTAGTGCTGGACAGACGGGAGCTTCTCAGTCGTCTCAGAGCAAATCCTCAAGTAAAAAGAGCAAAAAAGAAGACAAAGAGAAAGACAAAGAGGGTGAGATGGCAAAACAGACTTCACTATTGGGTTTGTTTAGAAGCACATATTGGATTGGATGGTAGATGCTTGTGTCCTGACTGTATTCCATCTTTGTTGACTGACCACAGGAGATGGAGTTGGAAGCCAGGAGGATCAGCTGTGTATGGCTCTGGTCAGTCAGCTTAACAAGTTTGCAGACAAGGAGACACTCATCCAGTTCTTGCGCTGTTTCCTGCTAGAGTCAAACTCCTCTGCTGTGCGCTGGCAAGCCCACTGCTTGGCTCTACATATCTACAGGTATTGTTGAAACACTTCAACACAGTTGAAATTGCTCATAATTGCTCATTATGTCTCATATACAAGATGTCTCAAATTTATACTAGTTTAACAACCGTACAAAAGCTCTAGCAGCCATAAACAGTAGAAATAATTTGTGTACAAATGCATTCCTAATTGATTTAATGGTGAAATTATAACCTGAGCTGGTGGCAAACATATGAATCTTTGTGCAGGAACTCCAGCAAATCTCAGCAGGAGCTGCTGCTTGAACTGACTTGGGCCATCTGGCCAGAACTCCCTGCATATGGCCGCAAAGCTGCCCAGTTTGTCGACCTACTTGGATACTTCTCGCTCAAAACCCCTCAAACAGAGAAAAAGGTTTGGAGTATATTTTAAAGTCCTTGCAGTGTCCCAGTATCTGCACGCCATCTGGTTAAGAAATAATGGTTTAATGCGTTTAAGCTCTTTCAAAATACTTCCAGAATTTTGGGATAATTTGACAAAATAATACTTTGGAATTTATAAATAACTAAAAGCTTTGACTGGGTCCATAATGTATTGCTCAGAGGGCCTCTTTATCATTCTGCAGAACACAGTTGTTACAGTAATAATGGTAGAAAGTCTTTGTGAAATGGTTTTCTTTCCCTTTTCTGTTCCAGCTGAAGGAGTATTCCCAGAAAGCTGTGGAAATCCTGAGGGCACAGAATCATATCCTGACAAATCACCCCAACTCCAACATCTACAAGTATGTGTACATTAATGCACATCTTATTACAAGGAGAATATTATTTCAAGTATTTGAAATCCTCTACATAAAACCGCTGTGTATTCTGTTGCAGCACTCTTTCTGGCTTAGTGGAGTTTGATGGCTTTTTTCTGGAGAGTGACCCCTGCTTAGTTTGCAACAATCCAGAGGTTCCTTTCTCCGTAAGTGCAACACAACCCCACTTAATAGACATATTCGTATTTTCATATTTTAGATTCTTATCTAAAAAAGTAGGTAAGAAATCTAGCTAATAGAATTCGAATGCAAGTTTTACACTAAATCTTTTTTGCAATTTTTAAGACTTTTGCATTGGCTAAGGTGTCCAACACAAGGTGCCGCATGCTTATCTGCATGCCATTACATTATTGATGATGAAACCATGACAAAATTATCATTATGACGGCATGGGACTACAAGACAAGACCCTTTTATGCTTAGACCCTTCTGGCACGAACAGTCCCTATTTGGTTTTAAACATTGTTTGTATTTGTCCTCCAGAATATAAAGCTATCATCTATCAAAGTGGACACCCGCTACACCACCACACAGCAGGTTGTCAAGCTCATTGGTAGCCACACCATCAGCAAAGTCACCGTGAAGATCGGTGACCTCAAACGCACCAAAATGGTTCGCACCATCAATCTCTACTACAACAACAGGACTGTCCAGGCTATCGTGGAGCTGAAGAATAAGTATGTTTCAGCAAGATGCTGATCTTTCTCTCTCCCCTTCTTTTTCAGTTGCTGCCTTCATAACGATAATTTAACAATGAAGTTTTAACGTACAAAGATTACATAGTGACCACTTCTCGGTTTTATTCTCATTTATTTTCGGTATGAAGTTAAAGCTCTTAACTTTGTTGTTGTTTTTAGGCCTGCTCGTTGGCACAAAGCCAAGAAAGTTCAGCTAACCCCGGGGCAAACCGAGGTGAAGATCGACCTTCCCTTACCTATCGTCGCATCCAACCTGATGATTGAGTTTTCAGATTTTTATGAGAACTACCAGGCCTCCACAGAGACCCTGCAGTGTCCCCGCTGCAGTGCGTCTGTGCCTGCCAACCCTGGTGTGTGTGGAAACTGTGGTGAGAACGTGTATCAGTGCCACAAGTGCAGGTGAGCAGCAGGTTTCCTCCGCAGCGCTGAAAGGATTATTGGAGACACTGAAGTTGATTGGATATTTACTCAGCGGTTGTCTCTTTTCAGGTCTATTAATTATGACGAAAAAGACCCCTTCCTGTGCAATGCCTGTGGTTTCTGCAAATATGCCCGATTTGACTTCATGCTGTATGCTAAGCCATGCTGTGCTGTGGATCCCATTGAGAATGAGGAAGACCGGAAAAAAGTAAGAAGCCACTTGCAGGGCAAGACAAAATAAGTTTTGTCCTGATTTTTCCTTATGAGTGAAGTCATTTTCTCTAAATGAATTCTTGACTCTGTTTCCTCCTCTACCTTTACTCCACTTCTCTTAATCTTTATTTCATTTATTTCCGTAGGCTGTGACGAACATCAACACCCTGCTGGACAAAGCTGACCGGGTCTACCACCAGCTGATGGGCCACCGGCCTCAGTTGGAGAGCCTCTTGTCTAAAGTCAACGAGGCAGCACCAGAGAAACCCCAGGTCAGTCACAAGAGGGACTACTTCTTTTTAAGTTAAATACTAAATGTTGGATGAGAAATGGGTGCACAAATAATGTTATGGATGTATATTTGCTATTAACTGAAATTACAGTTGTGCCGTTTCTAACGTTACATCACGCGTGCCTGGTACATTATTTTGATTATTCTTTGTTTCAGTCTCACTTCCACAGTTTGACCTCATCGTATTGTCTCTGTTCTTTTGTCGGTCTCAGGATGACACTGGAGCAGGTGCAGGACTCGGTACTTCCTCTGCAAATGTGAACAGATACATTCAACAGCTGGCTCAAGAGTACAGTGGAGACTGCAAGACATCATTTGACGAACTCTCTAAGATTATACAGGTTAGAGAGGGAAAAGTTTTCCTTTCCATGCAGTTTGTAGCACTTTTTTTCCTGCTCAGCTATAACTGTGTCCCTTTCTTTTTGTTTACAGAAAGTGCTCGCATCCCGCAAAGAGCTCTTGGAGTATGACCTGCAGCAGAGAGAAGCCGCCACCAAGTCATCCCGGAGCAGCAGCAGCCACCAGCCCACCTTCACCGCCAGTCAATACCGCGCCCTGTCTGTGCTGGGCTGCGGCCACACTTCCTCAAACAAGTGTTATGGCTGTGCCTCCGCTGTCACCGGTCACTGTATCACACTACTCCGCGCACTGGCCACTAATCCAGCCCTCCGGCAGATACTGGTCCTCCAGGGTCTCATCCGTGAGCTGTTTGAGTATAACTTGCGGCGAGGTACAGCAGCCATGAGGGAGGAGGTGCGCCAGCTGGTCTGTCTGCTCACCAGGTACATTACTCCTTCACCTGCCCTCTAGTAGTCAAGTACGAGTTAAGTGAAAGTTTATTGATACATAACTTACAGCTTAGTGGCTAAAGCATGGCACTCTGCATTGCAACATGTAAGCACTGGTACGTTTAAATGCATGTCTACTTTTTGCTTCTTTACTTTGTGTATATACAATATGTTGCAGTGCTACTTAATAATTGTTGTGTCTGTTGTTTCCTTCCATTTTTTCCTGTTTCAGAGATCATCCAGAAGCCACTCAGCAGATGAATGATCTCATCATTGCCAAAGTGTCAGCTGCCCTCAAAGGTCACTGGGCCAATCCTGATCTGGTATGTCATCTTACAATCCTACTGCTAGCTGAATAAATGAAGCTAAAGAAACATAGTGATTCTGTTTCTATGTAAACAGCAGAGTTGCTGGGTTGGAGGGTTTAACTTTGCTGGAAAATTTTCAGTTTTGATATGAACACATCGTCTTTGTTTTCCTATCAGGTCAGTAATTTGCAGTATGAAATGCTGCTGCTGACAGACTCCATTTCAAAAGAGGGAGGATGCTGGGAGTTACGCTTGCGTTGTGGTAAGCCTGAATATTTAACTTCATATATTAACCATTTTTAACTTTATTTACTGCATCTGTAGAGTTGAATTTAAGGTAGAGCAGATAATGTATTAGTCTATCTGACTTTTCCAGATATTTATGTATGTTGCGGCAATAGTTATATCTAGAACATTGGTGTAGTTAATAAATGTAAATGTATGTCACGTCCTTCGTCATCCTACATCACATCACATCCAATCACATCCTACATCAGCCGTGCAGACTGACGTTCTTTGAGTCATTCAGTAGGACAGTTTCTCACCTCATTACTAATATTTCATAAGCTGTCTTGTGCACTTTCGTCAGTGCTGATCAGAGAGGAGAGAGATTATTTATTGTTGGTTGACTCAACATTTGAAACAATCTCTTCCTAAAATGTCTCATTATTGTGTTGCAGATGTTGTTGACTGCACTTTAGGCTTCTCTCTAAAATTATTGTATTTTTTTTGTCCATTTTGTAGCTCTCAGTCTATTCCTCATGTCAGTGAACATAAAGACACCTGTAGTTGTGGAGAACATCACTCTCATGTGCCTGAGAATCCTGCAAAAGCTGATTAAGCCCCCTGCTCCCACTAGCAAGAAGAACAAGGTAAATATTCCAAATACACTTTTGCACCAAACTTGGAAATACCAGATCACAATTTGAAAGCTGGTATCAAGAAGACAAACCTCTCAATACAGTCGCCACCATCTTTTTCATTTGAGTCTGGACTTTCTAAATCAAGCGAGCGAGTGTTTCCTTTCAAGCACTGGAAACATGCAGCACTATCTCAGACTCCAGTGAATACTACCTTAATAGAAACATTGATTGATCCACACATGGACTAATGTTGGCTACCCTGTGCTAACACGGCAGTTATCAAGTAACATTAAACTTTCTGACATTTTTTTTGTTACTCCTCAACCACAAAGACAATCATTTCCAAAATGACTATGAGCACCCTTATTAGAAGGTCTGAATTTAGTGATTGAGACTGCAAACACACGTTGGGAAAAAAATGATTGATTAGAGAGGCGTTGACACTTTTTGAAAAGGACTCAGGGATTTTTGGAACCAGGATCTTCCAGCCTTCCAGTCTTCGATGCCTTTGCACCTTAAAGTACTTTTGTATTAATTCTACTTTAACCTGTGGTATTTCCTGCTGGTTTGAAATACAAAAACACAGCATATTGAAGACTTAGTTCCATTGTCTGTCAGTGACCACTCGGTTGCATCATGTTCTCTTACACTGCTCTGTGTGTGTGTGTGTGTGCGTGTGTGTGTGCGCGTGTTTTTGCTTTTGTTTAAAGGATGCTGCTATTGAGTCCCTGACCACAGTCAGGCCTTACAGTAATGAAATCCATGCCCAGGCGCAACTCTGGCTCAAGAAGGACCCCAAAGCATCTTATGAGGCCTGGAAAAAGTGTCTCCCAGCAAGATGTAAGTATTGGTTCTAACAAATGTTCAGACACATCTGTGTCTGAAAGAGTCTGATTTTTTTCACTGATATAATGAAAACTCATTATGATGAAGCTTTTCACTGTTGAACTTTTTTTCATGACCACAGGCCAGGAAACGGTGTCGAAGCCTCAGGGGAAGGCTGAGTTGCGGAAGCAGTATCTGCTAGAGAAGTATGTATGGAAGTGGAAGCAGTTCATGAGGTCCAGAAAAGGCGACGGCCTCTTCCCCCGCCTGCTCAAACTGAGCCACAACAACTGGCTACGGCAGGTAAAAATAAAAATAAAAAAGTCTTTGGTGAAAGTTGAGATACTTGGATTGTGTTGGTTTGTTTTTTGGCTTGTAATTTTACAAACCAGTTGGTGCTTCTTAGAATAAAATTGTTAATTTATGTTTTTTTTTGTTGCAGGTTCTTTTCACACCGGCCACCCAGGCTGCAAGACAGGCAGCTTGTACTATTGTGGAGGCTCTCACCACCATCCCCAGCCGCAAGCAACAAGTCCTGGACTTACTCACCAGGTAGGAGTCTCAAACACTAAACCTGCTGGTCTAACAAACATCACATGCTGTGTTAGGGACGAACTAAACATAAATTAGATTTCCTTACTCTGCAGTGAGTATGAAATTTAGTCAGGCCAAAACCCTGGCTAAATTTGGCATCACTACAGGTAATTGCAGATAAATCGCTATCGGGTGCTTTTTTGTTTATACTTATAAATATATACATATATATATATATATATAAATTATAAAAAAGCAATATCAGCCAATAAAACATTATTGTTTCTAAAACTTAATGTTGAAATACAAATTCCTCTATTAGAAATCTAATATAGGTTGTGCCATAGTATGAAATGTATTAGTTAGTGCTGACATTAGTAAATATAAGTAATATAAATATGTTGATACAGAACACAACAGGTTGTCATGCAGCTGCTATTTTCAGGTAAATTACCTGCTTCATATGTTTACAGAAGGGCCAGTAAATATCTCAACCAAGAAAAGGAATGTTATAATCATTAAAAAAAAAAAAAAAAAAACATGCGTGTCTGTTAGTTACCTGGATGAGCTGAGTGTGGCTGGAGAGTGTGCAGTGGAGTACCTGGGCCTGTATCAGAAGCTGATCAAGCCAACACACTGGAAGGTTTACCTGGCTGCCCGTGGAGTCCTGCCCTACATCGGTAACCTGATCACCAAGGTATTGCAAGTTCAAAAGAATATACGTTTATAGAAAGATAACTTTTATGTTTTTCATAGAAAATCTGTCTAACCTTCATTAACTTAAGTTTCACCAGATGCAGTAAAATTAATTAAAATTTAAAATTCAAGGACAAAATGTAGTGCATCTTCTATTTTATTTTTTATTTTTTTTATGTTTGGTATCTATACGGATATTAAATTTATTTGTCTCATCAGGAAATAGCCAATCTGCTGGCTTTGGAGGAGGCGACACTGAGCACAGACTTGCAGCAAGGCTACGCCCTCAAGAGCTTGACTGGTATGTTAGTTTGCATCCTGTTGTTCATCTGACCATAAAATTAGACATTACAGGGAACAGCACGGTCTAAGGGAGACTTTTGTGTGTTTGGTGCCGTTGTAGGATTGCTCTCTTCTTTCGTGGAGGTGGAGTCCATTAAGCGGCATTTCAAAAGCAGGTTGGTCGGCACGGTGCTCAACGGCTATCTGTGTCTGAGGAAGTTGGTGGTGCAGCGCACCAAGCTCATCGATGAGACTCAGGACATGCTGCTCGAAATGCTGGAAGACATGACCACAGGTTTGTACTGACTCGCATGAAATCGCATTTTGCTCTCGTCACTGTTCGGACAAGATTTCATTGCTTAGATTAATTGATTATTTTAGTTTTTCCCATTACTCAAAATAGGTGAAAAAAATATTAAAAATAGAAATGAGACATAAGAAAATTGTCTTAAAAATGTAATGTGTATAGCTAAACATCAGAAATGTAAAAAAATTTTGTTCATAGGTACCGAGTCTGAAACCAAAGCCTTCATGGCAGTGTGCATAGAGACTGCGAAGCGGTACGACCTGGATGACTACAGGACACCCGTGTTCATTTTCGAGAGGCTGTGCAGCATCATCTACCCTGTAAGTTGCCTTTACTTGATTAAGGAGCTACAACAATTAATCCATTCGGCAATCAACAGAAAATTCATCGACAACGATAATCAAATCATTATTTACGTAATGTTATAATAATGAAAAAAATAAAAGCAAAACATTTACTGGTTCAAGGCTTTCAAATGTGAGCGCTAGTTGCTTTTATAATCCCACATTACTGTTACAGTCCTGTCAATTAAAAATCATATACAGCCCTGACTGTGATGCATCATCAGAAAGGTCCCACACAGTGATGCTCAAAACTTCTGTGTAGCTGTTAATTTGCCTTCATCTGGAGCGTTTGTTCCATCCTCTGTTTACAGGAGGAGAACGAAGTGACGGAGTTCTTCGTGACCCTGGAAAAGGATCCTCAGCAGGAGGACTTCCTGCAGGGCCGCATGCCAGGAAACCCCTATAGCAGCAATGAGCCCGGCATCGGCCCTCTAATGAGGGACATCAAGAACAAGATTTGCCAAGACTGCGACCTGGTGGCGCTGCTGGAAGACGACAGTGGCATGGAGGTAAACAAACCTCATACTTGAGTCGCTCTGTTTGCTTTGATGTTGCTGTGATCAAACTCTCGTGTTATGAAATACTAAACGCTGACATATTACAAGAAATTGATCAGATATTGCTCTTTTCCCTCAGCTTCTGGTAAACAACAAAATCATTAGTTTGGATCTGTCAGTGGTGGAGGTCTACAAGAAGGTGTGGTGCCCTACAAATGAGGTGAGAGTCACTTTCAGTTTTTCAGTGAATTATTTCCACTTTTAAGAACATTTGTAACTGTGCAGATTTTTATTAAATGCTTACAATACTTTAAAAAGTCATGTAATAAGGCACTTACTGATAGTCATGGAGTCTACTGGCCTTTTTTTCCCTCCAGGGTGAACCAATGAGAATCATCTATCGAATGAGAGGTCTTCTTGGAGATGCTACTGAGGAGTTCATCGAGTCACTGGACTCGACCACAGGTTCGATTTTTATTTACTGTTTGTTTATAATTCAGAGGCAATCATTGATCGTTCACGTGTATCTTAATCTAAAAAAAAAAAAAAAATTAAAAAAAATGTTTGCCTTTAATACTACATTCATATTCTTTATCATCACTTGTACCTGCATGCACAAGATGAATGCAAAATTTTTAATCACAATTGAAAGATAAACTGCTTTACCTGACCTGATTACAGATGAGGAGGAGGATGATGAGGAAGTGTACAAGATGGCGGGAGTCATGGCACAGTGTGGAGGACTGGAGTGTATGCTCAGCCGGCTCTCTGGAATCAAAGATTTTAAACAAGGAAGACATCTGCTCACTGTAAGCCAATATTTTTTGTCAGAAAGCCTTTTAAAATATGAAAGTGCTCCTTGATCTCTGATTTTCAAAACATACTAAACTTGTCTGGAAGTATGAACTCTCTTCTTGGGTTTCTGCAAAGGCAGCACTTTATAATTTTGTTCCACAGATGAGATGACCAGTGTGAATTTGTCTCACTCAGGTTTTGCTGAAGTTGTTCAGTTATTGTGTGAAAGTGAAGATCAACAGGCAGCAGCTCGTCAAACCAGAGATGAACACACTCAACGTCATGCTGGGAACTCTGAACCTGGTGAGAGTTACAGCGCCTGTGTATTTTACTGGGTTTGATTCTGGTGCAGGACAATTCTATCAAATTAAAATTCTGCTGCAATCTTAAGCAGGATTTTATAAAACAGGAATCCACAGGAAAATTGATTGTTGTTTTCCCTCAGGCTTTAGTCGCAGAACAGGAGAGTAAAGACAGTGGGGGAGCCTCTATAGCAGAGCAAGTTCTGAGCATAATGGAGATCATTCTGGATGAAGCCAATGCTGAGATTTCAGAGGACAAGGTAAGAATCTAAAGCAGGTTTCACCTCCTGAATAAAAAGAATCAAGATTTTGGACACCGTGATATTATCAAAGCTTGAAAAAAAACAGTGTATTGTGGTTCTTGTCTGATTTAAATGGGGCCTGGTTTGTCTTTTGCAGGGTAACCTCCTGCTCACCGGAGACAAAGATCAGCTCGTCATGTTGTTAGATCAGATCAACACCCCGTTTGTGCGCTCCAACCCGAGCGTGCTGCAGGGTCTGCTGCGCATCATTCCCTACCTGTCCTTCGGTGAACTGGAGAAGATGAGGATTCTGGTGGAACGATTCAAACCGTGTTGCAGCTTTGACAAGTGGGCATCAGCCTTTCACTTACAAATCAATACATATATGAAGCTATGTTCAGGTCTATTTAAAGATAAAAATTAAATGATCAAATCAGGCTGTTCATTTGAGACAAATCTGTGGCGCTCTGAGAAGCATACTTCCTCTGGCAGTCTTTGGGTATTAAAGTTTGTAAAACTAACTGTAACTTTTCTTTCTAAGGTACGACGAGGAGCATAGTGCAGATGACAAAGTGTTTTTGGATTGCTTCTGTAAAATCGCCGCTGGAATCAAAAACAACAGCAACGGCCATCAGCTGAAAGATCTCATTCTCCAGAAAGGAATCACACAGAGCGCGCTGGACTACATGAAGAAACATATCCCAAATGCCAAAAAGTATGTTTCTTACTGCTTCAAGTGCCTGAATATAGTCAGTCAAAAGCTTTGATTTGATGAAGTTTATGTGCTTATTGTCTTGTTTTTCTGAACTCTCGTCAGTCTGGATGCTGATGTCTGGAAGAAGTTCCTCTCCCGACCAGCTCTCCCCTTCATCCTCAGACTGCTCCGTGGTTTGGCTACCCAGCATCCCCCCACACAGGTACAAAATATCTTGAGTGGAAAACTCAGCTGTAGCTGCTTAAAGCCCAACATGATTCCTTAAGACCGTTATTATGAGACGAGCTATTCAAATATTTGACCCAGCTTGCAAACTCAACACCAACAACTGATTTGGAAATGACAACAAAACAACAAACAAAACAAACCTTCCGACCAAACATGACTGTATGTTGTCTTCTTCTTCTTTGTTTAGGTGCTGATAGGCACAGATTCAATAACCAACTTGCACAAGCTGGAGCAGGTATCCAGCGACGAAGGCATCGGCACGCTGGCAGAGAACCTTCTCGAGGCTCTGAGGGAGCACAGTGACGTCAATCTGAAGATCGAAGCGGCCCGCAGAGAGACCAGAGCCGAGAAGAAGCGTATGGCGATGGCCATGAGACAGAAGGCTCTGGGAACATTGGGCATGACGGTAGTCTTTTTTTTCCTCCTTTTTTAACAGTTTCCAGTTAGTTTCATTTTTACTCATGTTGTTAATTTCTGCAGATATGTATCTCTTCTACTGTCTGTTTCACGAACACAGCCCAGTGTTATAATGTGCATTTATGTGTTTGCTTTTCAGACTAATGAGAAGGGGCAGGTGGTGACGAAGACCTCACTGTTGAAGCAAATGGAGGAGCTGATAGAGGAGCCGGGCTTGACCTGCTGTATCTGTAGAGAAGGTTACAAATTCCAGGTACAACTAAACATCCGGGATTATATGTGGATAACATCATTTAAATAATAAATGTATTTGGTCGAAAACATTTTACCAAGCTAATGGGGTTATTGGAAATGTTGTAGAATAACTTGAGTGGTTCGAAGTTGTAGATGATGACTTGAATTGGACTCTTCAGGTTGGATTAAATTATTTTGAGTATTAGCAGCTAAAAGTGGTAACTGTATGTAGATGAAATGATAGACCAGGTTTCAAATGACTAGTCAGTCTTGTTCTGCTGAAACGTGTGTTGTTCTGAATTAATTCATGTCCTTACTTTTCTCTCTCACTCTAGCCAACCAAAGTCCTCGGTATCTACACTTTCACAAAGCGTGTGTCCTTAGAGGACTTTGAAAACAAGCCTCGCAAGCAGCAGGGCTACAGCACTGTGTCGCACTTTAACATAGTCCACTATGACTGCCATCTGGCAGCTGTCAGGTAGCAACAAACACCATCATGCATCGTAATGTTAATGTTTAGAGTAAAGTTTATTTCTGTGGCCTTAGTTTTCATTTATTCTGATGAGCTTTTTATTTTTCCTTCTCCTTATGTCAGGCTGGCTCGTGGGCGAGAGGAGTGGGACAGTGCTGCTCTCCAGAACGCCAACACCAAGTGCAACGGACTGCTTCCTGTGTGGGGGCCACATGTGCCAGAATCGGCCTTTGCTACGTGCTTAGCAAGGTAAAATCACGCATCAGCAAACCTATAGGGACCAAACGTTTTCTTCATGGGGCACAAAGTGAATCATTCTCAACCGGATTTGTCTCACACAGGCACAACACATATCTTCAAGAGTGCACAGGCCAGCGGGAGCCCACGTACCAACTCAACATCCACGACACCAAACTGCTGTTCCTCCGCTTTGCTACTGAACAATCGTTCAGCGTGGACACGGGAGGTGGAGGCCGAGAGAGCAACATCCACCTCATTCCCTACATCATCCACACTGTGCTCTACGTCCTCAACACGTATGTATATTTTCTTATCAGACATTCAGTCAGTATCAAAGCTGAGCAGCTTGATGTGGGACAGTGGTTGATGAGACATAAACCATAAGTCCCCCTACTTCAAGTTTTTAGGTGTTATGTCTCGTGGATTTCCAGTTCTTACTTAACTGCAATTTGTAAATCGTGTCCCTGTAGAACAAGGGCTACATCCCGAGAGGAGAAGAACCTGCAGAGTTTCCAGGAGCATCCATGTGAGAAATGGGTGGAAAGCTCATACGATGTTGAAGGACCGCACTATTTCACCATCTTGGCCATGCACATCATGCCACCTGAACGGTGGAGGAACACGCGTTTATACTTCCTACGAAAACTCCTGGTCACCACACACGCCCGCAAAGTCTCGGCAGTCTGCACAAACAAGTATGACACCGCTTCGCTTTCTGTCCTGATTTGTCTTTTATCTGCCATATCGATTTAAAAACTTTCAGTTTGAATCAAGTTGGAAATACTTAATATCAAATTATTCATTTGTAATATGTGTGTGGTTTTCAGGGTGGCCACTAAAGACAATAAGAACCTGTTTAATCAGTGTTAAACTGATGTTTGCTTAAAGCAGATCTGAATTAAAACAATACTGAATGCTGCGTACCATATTTAGGACTTGGATATATCGGAAAAAAAAATACAGTTTATCTAGAAATACGCTCTAGTCTTCATCCTGTTCTTCTCTTTTGTTATCAGACTCACAGATAAAACACCAAAGGAATATGCAGTCTATCGCTCCCCTCTTCTCTTCTGGGGCCTGGTGGATCTCGTCTACGACATGTTCAGGGTAAATGTTAGTTTCAAACTACTGCGCATGTTGATGGTGTTGCGTGATACTTTGAGTGTTCAAGTCTTTGAACTCTCGGTGTTGTTGTAGAGATCGCAGCGACAGTATTTGACCTCGATGCCTTTTTCTGCTCTTGGTTTGGGCTGTACAGAAAGTACCCACGAGCAACACAGAGGGTGGCTGGTCCTTCTCCCTGGCAGAGTATGTCCGTCACAACGACATGCCCATCTACGAGGCCTCAGAGCGCGTGCTCAGGGCCTTCCAGGATGAACTCATGCCCGCGGAGTCCTTGTCAGAGTTCTTTGATGTTGTAGGTCAGTATACATACACACCTGATTCACATTAGAACTGCCCGATTATCAACATTAAAATTTCGAAGGGTTGTTTTTGAAACTCTACAAGGACCTATGTGGTAGGACTGATGTCTCTATTGTAGCTCTACTTTTTCATTCGTTACTGCCCTTGATTCTTGTCTGGTGTAAGTTCTTAACTGAGTGTTGTGAAACTTGACGTCATGTTTCTTTTGCAGGTCTCCTCTCTGAAATCCCAGACCCAGACCTCTTCCTGCAGGATCTGTTGAACTCTTTGCCCTGATGGCCAACCTCAAACCACACCCCTCCAACACACAACCGCCCTGCTAATAAAGTTGGGACACCTACCAACTGAAAAAAGAAATACTCTTTTTACACACTGACACACTGAGTACACGCAAAGAGTATACACCATGCTTCCTACTCAACTCCCACCCCCTTATGACATCTTCAAATTTGCTGTAAGCAGAAACTATGTGTAGTTTAAAAAGAGTCATTCACTTTCGGCAACATCTCTGTAACATGTAACACGAAAACACAGTGCTGTTAACGGTTTGGGGAGGACACACTAAAACAGAATTCACACTTCTGATCCAAAGTGTGGAGTCGAGGACACGACGAGGTGCAGGACTCTGCCGACCACAGTCAGAGACGTCTAAGGTAGTTTCTGGTTCACAAGTCACCACCAACAAAGCTGAAACATCACCTTGGTTCTGACATCACAGATTATCTGAGAGAATATAATTCTTGTTAAAATGATAAATAATTGTCTGGTTGATGGGAATAACTCGTGAATTCTGTTTTGGGATGATCATCGTTTTGGCTTTAAACCCCTCCCCCTAAATATCGGGGTGCAATGTTAAAGGAAACTGAACTGTTTTGGGGTTTGACCCACCTCATATTAAGAGTGGCATTTGATTTTATCTCGTTTTGCTTTTTGTTTTGTTTGCTTTAAGTTTGTTTCTGGTCTTTTTTTTCTTCTTTTTTAAATGGCAGAAGGTTTCTTTGTCACATGGTTGCGAGTTAACTGTACTTCTCCTCTGGGCTTTTTGCTGTTTGGTCCACATGTAGGTTCAAACTGGAATTTGAGTGATGGACAGGAAAACAAATATTTAGTGTGTATGTGTGAGGGTTCTTTTATCAACCTCCGAAGCAAAACGCAGAAAAGCCTTGATGATAAAGTCAACTTTGGACTTGTGGAAGATTCCATCTGTTGAAGTGAAATATCAGACTTGTCTAAATTAATAATAAAACAGACCTACGTAATATTCTTTAACACTTTTTCTTTGACTAATGTTTTTTTCGTTCAGTTTTTCTTCTCCTGCAGTTTCTTTATTTCGCGAACCTCTCTGTGCTCTATAATTTAGATTTTGGTTTTCCACGGAATTACTGGCAGCACAATTGTGTCAATTCCCCCAACAGATTTCTGGAAAGCAAAGAATCGCTGAGTTTGACCCTCAGCTGTTGATCAACTTTTTAACTTTCAGACGGTTAAAACGGCGTCCTTGTACTCGAGAGCTGAATGCATGGTGTGGAGTTCCTACCCAGTTTATTATTAATTCGCCTATTCCCGCTGCTACAATGTCTAACTGTTGCTGAATGTGTGCTTTTTGAATTTAGCCTATGATTAATAAAGCCGTAATAATTCCAAATCTGATCCAGGGTAACCTCTTCTGTTCCAGCTGCTGTTTACAGTCTTTAAAAGGATGCATCATCCTGTCTCTGCATCAAACAGCACCTTTTTTTTTTTTTTGTACTCTACCCATCATATGACCGTTGTTTGAGGAGAATCCAAACTCATTTTAAATGTTTTTTTCTAGAATTACATTTCAATTAGTTTAGATATCTGCTATATTCTTCTCTCCTTTTTTTTTCTTCAGTCTTAGAGGTTTTTTCTAAAAAAAAAAATATTAAAAAAATGTGTTGCACTTTGAGAATAAAATGCAGTGTAAACTAGAATACTAATAATTAGAGCCGTGACATTTTAAAGGTCATCAACAGGGGCACATTGACAACCTCTCTGTCAACCTCCTTTTGATTCCTCCGACAAAGCTGCTGCAGTTTTCTGGTGAAATTGCAGATTGCATGCAACTGAACACCCCTCCTTACTCTCCCCTCCGGAGCCTGTTTGATAAATTACAGTGTCAATGAACCAGTGTTTGGTTTGTCCCCTCCGGGCTGCTGTAGCAACGTGGCGGTGCAACATGGTGAACTCCGTGTCGGAGGACCTGCTCCCTCTAGAAATGAAGGGCTCATTTAAGGGTGTGGTTTAACGTCATTATTGATCATATAACAAGTTACCAACTAAATAAAATGTGTAAACAAAATGTATTCATATTGTGGGGCCAATCGCTCTCAAAATATAAAACTTTTTGTTAGCGTGATCTCCGTTTCCATGGCAATCCGTGGGCTATGACTAACAACTGGAAAACAATTAGTCGCCTCAATAGAAACGAATAAAACGGTTGCGATGGTTACCACTCCGGGAAGTAGTCCGACCCTTAGCAACGACGTAGCAACCGATCTACTCCGTTTTATTGCTTTCTAGAGGTCGTTTCTCAACTGAATAAATACGCACATAGAAACACTAAACTGCTTAGCTCGCTCAATCTCGCTGTAAGTAAGATATCCGATGAAAATAAGATGTCAATGGAGTCATGTATTTTTAAGACTTTAGCACAGTGTCATGTGTTATTAAAGTGCGCCGCTATCTGTAGTGTTACAGTACGGCTGCTCGGAGAGATAAAAATCTATCAAAAGAGACCCGGTTTTGCCAAATGGGTCACAGTTAGTAGGCCTACAAGTAAAAATATCATTACAGTGTATGAAATTAAATTCATTATATATTCCCATTGAGAAGGCGGAGTGATATTTCTCGTGATGAGCAGGGTGTGTTGTCATGGTGATTGGAGCACGTTCCTGAAGTTCAGTTGACCAATCAGATCTCTGGGTCGGAACTACTTGTTGTGTAATCTAAAGTAATGAATGGTGTTTTCTCGATATTTAAGAAGAACACAATCCACTCAGAAACATAAACACTTAAAGACTGAAAAAAAAAATCTTAAATTGGATTTGGACTATTTAAATATAACCCCCCTCCCGGAGGCTTGAGAGTCCATGAACAAGAAGGTGCTGCTCTGTGGATTATAAGTGAGGTCTTCTTGTCTAACAGCCACTGGAGGGCGATATTCATTAAGACACTAATGTGTCAGATATGAAAATTGATCAATGTTAACAGTAAACTTAACATGGTAATATTTGCAGAAGTGGCTGATAAGGAGTGGTGTTGGAAAACAACATGAGTTTATTTTAAATTGCACATGAAAGCACATATCGCACCTTTCAATTGTGGTTTTCAGTGAGACATTTTAAACACGACAACAAAAAACAACATCACTCGCAATGTCTTAACATTTACTAAAAAATATGCATTGGCATAAACATTTCCCCTTTGTACAAAGGAATATGGCTTCTTCTTTTTTTTCAAAAATACCAAATAAAATGGTCTTTATGTGACCAGTTTTAAGAAATATAAAAGTTTAAGGCAGAAAATACACATTTTAGGGCCCCTTGTGGACCAGTAAGATCACAGTGTAGATGGTCATAGATGATGGGTGGAAAACGTCCATCTTATCCATCGTTCAAACTTAATTAGGGTAAAAACACCCAAATAAAAAAAAAGTCTTACAATAGAAAACTAACTTTTTAATTTACTCTCTTTTTCCATCTGAAAAATCTTTTTCCATGTGAAACTTCTTCAGGATGTGCCGTTATATTCAGCACTTCAAAGCTCGTTGATATCCCCCATACTCAGTCTCATATTGTCTTTGTGTGCGTGTGTCTGCTCATTACTGGCAGCACAGCGGTGCCACATCCTCAGTTGGTGAGGGGAACAGCCTCATGGCCTCTCTGGAGGATTTGGTGTAGCCGTTGGGGAAGATGAGGGCCTTCTTCACCGTGAAGAAGGAGACCGTCTTGTCCCACATGTCCGAGCCAGACACCCCCGTGTTGAGCTGGCTCTCCAGTGTTGAGCGCAGCCTCACTGCTCTGTCTGTGCACTTCCTTTCCAAAATCATCATCTTACACATGCTGAGGAGAGAGACGGAGAAACATCTGATCAACGCTGGATACGAAGAAAAGATTTAGACTTCAGCTGTTTGCATGAATCCACATCCACAGGAACCATTTAAACAGAACACTTCCTCTTTATTGATTGTGGCTAGAAGCCAGTTTTTGTTTGTTAAAATGCATTTGTGATGCTCCCAGCACTGAAAAATGAAATTAAAGAAACTGAAACAACATTTCTGTTCAGAGTTTTGTTTCTACTGAAGAATCGTTGACATAAAAACAGCTGCCATTGGAGATTGACCTCTACTGTGTCAGTGTGGAGGCAGAACTGTTAGAGATTTCAAAAACCTGGCTAAACCAAAAAAAAGCTGCAAATGCTAAACACGAGAAAATATCTCTGGTAATTTTTGTGAATTTGACCTTTTACACATCACTTTGGACATCTGCCTGGAAGCCAAAGCATACCTTTATAGTTTGTTTCGGCCCTGCTGCCGGAACAAAACCAGCATACCACAACGACACCAGAAAGATGTTGAATGAAACAAAAGTTCAGAGATGTGAGGCGAGCTGAGCTTTCTATATTTGAGCTTACGTTGTGTGCTGATCCCTCATGGTGAACACGTAGTCAGATGTGGTCCAGTTAGTCCAGGCCCTTCAGCGTTATGATTTCACCCACCGAGACCTCCCTCGGTTATATACTTGTGCCAACTTTCCCTTCGATTTAATTTGATGGCGGTTCTCACAGTGTTTGGCCAATCACAAAGCAACGTTATGACAATAGGATGTGAATGAATTAGTTGAATTCATGGGGTACAATGGCCCCAATCCAAACAAATAGGTGGGAGGGGCCCTTCGCTGGGCCCTTGTCGCTCATCTAATGCTCCACAATAAGGGAGATATTCTCATTATTGTATCGATGGGGAGTGATATGTGGTGGGAACGTGGAGGCAAAACATCTGCCCGAGGACGTCTTGTGACGTCCGTTTACAACACGTCTCTTCTTTTAGCAAAATGAGGGACCGAGTTGTTAAGTGAGCAGCATGGGAGCTGAGCTTCTAGTTATTTCCTCTGAAGAGTAGAGCACAGGAATAGATTCAGAATAAGTAGCATAGAAAAGGTCAGCAAAAAGGAGAATTATCACATAATCAATGCATTGGTGTTTCTGTGTTGTTAGTATTTGAGTCTTTGAGATGTCAATATATATCTTAAGATGTTATTTTTCTGTTGCAAAAACCTTATAATGTTTAAAGATATGAGTGTTTAAACCCTTTCCTTCACAGACTCTTCATTGAAGTATCCAGACCCCCCCCCCCCCCCACACACACACACACACACACACACACACACACACTCGCTATTCTTCTTATTTAACTTTCTGTCTCTATTTCAGCCTCTCCAATTCTCACGGTGAGCGTCTCCCATGCTTGATTGGCTGACAATGGCGGACAATCCATCCAGATGGTGTGCCTGGAAGCCCTGTTGACAGCCCCGTCTTCCTGGGTGTGTGCGTGTGTTGTGAGAGGAGGGGGTGGAGGGTGGAGGGTGGAGGGGGTGGTTGGTCACTCAATCTTTGTTCGATGGGGCACACTTCCTTTGTGCAGCCGGCCTCAGAGTCATTAACACTGAAGTGTGGGAAGCCTGGGACCACAGCGGCTCCCACGTTTCACACAGGCAGGAAGGGAGCGTGTGACTGAGACGTGGCCAGCGGCAGGCAGGTCAGCCAGCTAGCTGTGTGTGTGTGTGTGTGTGTGTGTGTGTGTGTGTGTTTGTGTTTGCTTGCGTGTGCGCGCGGCATGCGTCCGTGCGTGTGGTAGGGAAAGTGAATGAGAGCGTGGCTGTCTGAATATGGGGGGTTTTCCTGATGTGTCAACATGTACTGTGTGTGAAAGCTTACAGTTGGAGCACTTTTCTTCTCTACAGTTCAAGTCACCTTCATCAAATTAAAGCAGACAAGCTGAACTTCAAAAGGACGGTTAATGAGTCATTTCACAATAAAAGTTTACAATAGTAAGCATTTATTATTCTCTGACACCTGCTGGGAAATGCCAAAGGTTGAATGGAAAGTTTATGTATATTCTTGCGTAGTTAGGATGATGATTTTAAGATACCTTCGTACACTTTGTAGGGTTTATGTTTCTCTATTAAACTAAACACTGTTAGGTAAATTAATAAAGATATCCGTATGATAAAGTAATAAAAAAAATGTAATAAACACTAAATCCTGCAGATGACCTGCTTGATCAGGGCTGCCTATGTGTGGTTAGGTTTTACATTTTATTTCAACTATCTGTCATGAGAACATTGTTCTCACAAAAATAATTGAATCAATTTCCCAACAATAATCTAAATCTGAGCAATAATAAATTGCTCCGATTCAGGAACACAAGACTCAGACTGGGTACCAAACACAAGAGGATCAGACAGTTTACAAACAAAACACATGAATTTCACATGTGCAAAAACTCATGTTGTTCACATGTGATTGTGTGAAACAAATATTTTGCACATGGGAAACATTTGGTTTTGGAGCATTTTTAAATCGTGTAATGTGTGAAGCCCAATGTAGATTCACATGCGAAAACTTGTCCACGTTTTCGTCATGTTATCGTACTGTATGTTGCAACATGTGGCAAACATGTCATAGATGTGATCACGTGTCCCATGTGGAAAACATGGGAAATTTGTGTTTTTTCTGTAAAGGGTTGTAAACAAGCGAACTGTGGAGCCACACTATTTTGAGGTAAAACTGAACCCAAGAAGCACCTGTAATGCCGGTAAAATTTACTGCGTGGACACAAAAGAAAAGATCAGGTCAAAGATTAACCAGGAAAGTGTGAGAGATGCAGTTTTAGTTCTGACAGCTAATAGTTTTTTTTTTTTTTTTTTTTTTATAGAGCCAGTTAGAAGAAATATAAATTAAAATGTAAAGGTTGATTTTGGTATTTGAGCAAAAACAACACAGTCAACATGTTCTCTTTTCTCCATCAAGCAGATTTTATTTCATTTCCAAAACTGAAAGAAACAAAAAGAAGCTCCTTTTCCATTCACCTCTGAGACGTCTCCAACTGTTGCGCAGTTTCGCGAGGGAAGCCTGGCTGCTTCACACTGGTGGAAGTGGCTTCATGTTGGTCTTTTCTAATGGCTGGCCCTCTGTAACACCCACGTGTGCCTGGTGGCAGAGGCACTTTGTCTTCAATTACGTGGCGGTGGAGATGACATGAGACAGCAGCATGCTTCCCTCTGGGGTCACCACTTTCCCATATCAGCACAAGCACTAGGTCAGTCTCCCAGCTACACCCTCCCTCTCTCCCTCTCCCTCCCTACCCACTCCACCCCAGGCTCTTTCTCTCGCAGTCTATTCCTCCACCTGCTCCCCGGAGACACACTCATTGTCCCCACAGCTATAAACACTTCATTGAGCATGTGGCAGCCCTGCGTTCCTCAAAGCCCTTCCCAGCACTCTCATTGGCCCGGGGACTGTGAGAAACTCCAACAAGCCTAAGACTCACACATTCATATGGAGATTTGGGTGTATAAATACAGCGCTGAGGCAGAGGACAAGGCAGCTCAGACTCAACTGGCTCTTCGAAGTGAGCAGGAGCGCTCTGACTCTACAGCAATGGCACCCACTGTTTTTGGACAAGCAAGCAAGGAACACCTGACCCCTGCTCATAAGGTAAACACTTTATCTGTCAAGTCACATAACTATCTTCAATTATGTTGTGATGCAAAATAATAATTAAAAAAAAACAATGTTCAAGAGGACTAAATGTTTCTTTTTTTCCTTTTTTTCAGCTGAGAAAGCCAATGGTGGAGAAACTGCGCAGAGACCGCATCAACACCAGCATCGAACAGCTGAAGTCCCTGCTAGGTCCCGAGTTTCTCAGGCAGCAGCCCGACTCCAAGCAGGAGAAGGCTGACATCCTGGAGATGGCCGTGGTCTATCTGAGAGCCTGGCAGCAGCAGCAGCATCAGGCCACCTTGACATCTGGGCTGATGACGGCCAGCGATGGTTACTCGCACTGTGTGCAGGAGGCCGTCAGCTTCCTGTCCCACTGCGAGGTTCAGACTCAGGCCCACAGGCTGCTGCTCAGCCACTTCCAGGGCCTGCAGTCGCCCAGCAGGACCAGTCACAGTCCCAGCAACCTCTCCCCTCCTGGCTCTCCAGTCCATCAGGTCAGCAGAAAGGGTGTAAGCCAGGCCAGCTGTGCTCTGTGGAGGCCCTGGTAGGATGGAGTCCCCCTCACTCAGAGAAAGAACTACGTCTGTGAACGTCATGGACAGAAAGTTGAAGACTCACTGAAGTCTGTTACCTTTTGCTTTGGCAGGAGATTTTAAATCGTTAAGTGTTTTACTTGTGTGAAATTGGCACAATGTGCCAAAGTTCCTGAAGGACTGAAAGGATTCAGGTTTTACTGAATATGTACACCATGTGTATCGATCAATTAGAGTGCTTACTCTGTGACCTGTTCACTGTTCCTGTGGGGAAAACAACGCAGAACTTTTTTTTGTTTTCCAAAGTCATTGAATTATATTAACCACGTTGGTTTAAATCTGTCTGAGACATGATTCATGTGTTTACTTTCTGTCTTTGATACTGAGTATCACTGACTGATATATTTCATCAGATTGCTGATGATGCATCAGAAACGAGCCATAACTTGATCCTATGGATCCGCCTCTACTGTAAATCTTATTATGATTATTCTTTACACTTTGATGACTTTTTGTAACCATTATTTGGCCAAAGTGTGAAGGAGTGTTACTACTGATATTGAAGCTGTTACCTGTCACCTTGTGATGTTCCTAATAGATGTTTTTCATCTTCAAATGAATACCTTTTATAAAGGTCTTTTATACTGATGTGAATCTTTACGAAAAGAATCTGTTGTGTTGCTTCCTTGAGAAGTTTGCCCTTAAACATTTGAAACAATAAATGGAAAATTTCTCATGAAGTTTTGCAAACATAACAGTGGTCTTCTTACCTTTTTTTGCAGAAAACTGCAGAGGACAAATTTCACGTGTTTTTATGAATTAATATTCACATTCGAACCGACTAAATGCAATAATGAATAATTAATGACTTCAAGTTCAGAGATGAGCTGCTGGAGTTTGTGTTTTGCTCAAAGTCATCCCATTAAAGACTACACACTTAAATCCAGTCATACCAGAGAGTACCAAACTGACAACGGCTTTACTATTGTGCCTTGCTCAAGGGAGCAGTGGTGCAGAGTGACTGCAGAGGTCTGTTTGCGTAAATATTTACCCATTTGTCAGATCGGTATAGCTGCCTCTGCCTGTTCACATAGTTATCATTTAGCCCTCTACTGCTCTAATAGTTGCAAAGAAAAAAGAAATGGAGAAAATACATTTAAAACACAACAGAGACTGGCTGTATTACTCCAATTAAAAACATGTTTCCATCATTTAAAGAGTAACAGTGACTAAATGTACAAGATTGTTTATTCTTTGGTGGAATTCTGCAAAGAAGAACACAAATGTTTATTCTGGTAACAAAATGCAGGCAGTAATAAAACCTGTGCGCAGGTGTAATGGTGCTGAATAGTGGTTACTGTACATTCAGTGTTTGGCTTTATATTATAACTCTTAATGGTTGTAAATATATGTTTGTGTTTGTAGCACCTGTATGTTCAGAAATATAATCATAACTTCAGGAAATATTTGATGTAACTGCAGGTAATTTTCGTGTCTCATTCCCAGTAAGGTTTTTTTTTTTTTTTTTTTCTTGATCCATTTTTTCCCACAGGGATCATTAACATTTCATCTGACCCTGTTGGTGAACAGGTGTTTAAAAAAAAAAAAAGAAAAACTGACTATGCAGACACCCCTGCAAGTCACACACCCACTTTCCACTTTCTGTTGTGGTGGTCGTGGTATGTTGTCTCCTGCTTGAATTATGTCTCAAGTGCCACAAAAGTCTTTCACTACTGTTTGTGGGCACAGAAGTTGTGGAGAAAGTGGCATGCCTGGGACTTTCTCAGGCTCTAGTTTGCCAGGCCAGATGGTCTGGCTGAAGCTGCCTCGCCTCCCCCTTCAACAGGAGATCAAACACCGTAGCTAATGTGATGTGTAACAAGACACACTTCTATTGTTCCCATCTCGGGGCCAGTGAATAGGCGCAGAGTGTGGGAAACGGGAGATACCACACTCACAGAGAGATGGCTGACGGGAAGCAGCTCTGCGCCGCCGCAGGTCTGAGCGAAGGCCGATACTTTATGGCAGGATTTCAGAGCTCTCAGGCGGCTGGTGGGAGGGAAACTCGTCTTCCCACACACTTGTGGACAAAGACCCCCAGCAGCCGCGTAGTGCACACTAACTTTCAGAGGAGGCACAAATTCACACAAACATGTCAACAATGACGAGGGCAGATAACAAAGCCGAGCAAGGATGCGACAGAGTGACAGTAAATGTTTCAGTGATGACAGGAGTGCGGAGACATAAATGAGGAGAGATAGAGGAGATATGTACTAAACATATAAACTATGAGAAAGAGGTCAAAAATTGGTGATGATAAATATTCGTCAGGGTGATTATAATGACTTTGAACACACTACCAAAACGTCCACAGGTAACAAACCTGTGGATAAATGATTATTATGTCAATAAAGGAGCATGTGATTATTAAACTGATTTCCTACTACCGGGTTTTACATACCTGTTGTACATGAATACCTTAATGCTCCATTCCTCTCAGTTTGCACTTTTGTGCACCATTTACAGCTTAAACTTTTATTTTGGGGTCAAAATGTTGCCACCATCTGAATTCTCTGCTTTCTTCTTTACCTTTGCTTAAGTAACAGTTGTATTTTCTGTTGCATTACTACCTAATTCAAACTTTAAGTACTTCTTTCACCGCAGTAGATTTGTGGCTGAAAACTTAAATTAAAAGAGTCAACACTGATTCCAGCCGTGCAGACTGCCCTGTGCCAAGCAATGAAGCCAGTAGACTTGATTTTTCCCACATGGACCAGCACACAGAGTTTCTGTTTGTGCTGCAACAAAAGATCAATTAACATTCCCAATGGAGCATGGAGGAGCGGCATGGCTTTTGTAGCTCATTTACGCTGATGTTGGGGGCTGGTGGGAAACTGGGGAGACAGGACTACTCACACTGCGCCCACAAGGCCAGCTTCACATCTGGGGCCGGCCAGTGATGGAGGCCCTCAGAGGCACACTGCCAGCCCCCTCATAATGCCATTAACTTGACACTAATTTGACACAGTTCATTTACAACAGGGTCTGCAGACCCTTGGGGGAAATAAGACAAGAACTTGCGATTAAAGGCTGCCTACAGTTTCTCAGCAGAACTCCTTGACTAACTTGTATATAAACTCATGGAATACAAAATAATCTAATATCCAATAGTTTGAAGTAAAATTTATCTTTTTGCCAACCGACTCTCCGAGAGGTATGCACGTTATTATAGTTGTCTTTCATATCATCATGTGCTCTGGGTATGAATAGGAGTTGGATAGTACAATTTTAGAAATGTACGTATAATACCTGTCAGTTTTCCTTCATGTAGGCCTGCAGAAATCAGACAGACAGACAGACAGATTCATAGATGGATAGATGGATAGATAGATAGATAGATAGATAGATAGATAGATAGATAGATAGATAGATAGATAGATAGATAGATAGATAGATAGGTAGGTAGGTAGGTAGGTAGGTAGGTAGGTAGGTAGGTAGGTAGGTAGGTAGGTAGGTAGGTAGGTAGGTAGGTAGGTAGGTAGGTAGGTAGGTAGGTAGGTAGGTAGGTAGGTAGGTAGGTAGGTAGGTAGGTAGGTAGGTAGGTAGGTAGGTAGGTAGGTAGGTAGGTAGGTAGGTAGATAGATAGATAGATAGATAGATAGATAGATAGATAGATAGATAGATAGATAGATAGATAGATAGATAGATAGATAGATAGATAGATAGATAGATAGATAGATAGATAGATAGATAGATAGATAGATAGATAGATAGATAGATAGATAGATAGATAGATAGATAGATAGATAGATAGATAGATAGATAGATAGATAAGCAACAGGTGGAAAACGACATGTTTCACCTGCAGCCAGCTGATATCACAATGTGATGTTAATGACTGCTTACCCAGTCCTTTCCCCTTAGTCTCTTTCCAAAGTGTGTTTAATGTAGACTATCATTTTTTTATCCATACGTATATATGGACCTAGCCTGGTACATTTATTGAATGTACATTCATGGTCACTGCCTGGCATCAAAGATTTCACTGCATGTTACGGCTGTTAAGAGCCTGTGACCAAGACTGCTGAGTCATGTACTCCTCTGAGAACAACATTTTGACGTGTATAAATGCTCCTGTCTGAGTAGCAAAGTGCTTTTTGAGGAAATGAAGCTTTCTTTGAAGAGACAATGAGAGCTCAGCTTATACTGTTTTATTGCTGCAAAGCATTTGGTCTTTAATTGCAGTTACCCCCCAATGGGAGATATTATGCATCTAAAAAAATCCAATTCTGACCATCAGCCTATGATAAATTCTCAGATGTCTGCTTGATAAAGTGTTAATTACCTGTTGCTTATCTTGGGAAACACGCCAGGCACAGATACATGCTCTCTGAGTTATTGACATGCCCTCCATTGTTGTGCTGGGAGTCCCACTGGTCAGAGTGTGGGAACCCCAACCCTGCCTGAGCCACATGCCTTTGTTATGCTAATGTCTCAGTATAAAATGAGAGGCATCTCCTCTAGAGACATCAGAGCTTACACTGTTGTCCAGAAGAAGCAGTTCACTTCACCTGTGCAGACATGGCTCCCTGCTCCACCTACTCCTCTATTCACCACATCAGGATCTCTGAGCGAGACAACATCAAAGTGAGTACTACAGGAGATTCTCTTATGGATTACACATCAGTTCAAATGTCTTGAATCATGAGCTCACTTGTCTGTCTCCTCTTCCTCAGCTGAGAAAACCTGTTGTGGAGAAGAAGCGCAGAGATCGCATCAACAGCTGCATCGAGCAGCTCAAACTCATTCTGGAGAAAGAGTTTCACAAGCAGGAGCCCAACTCCAAGCTGGAGAAAGCCGACATCCTGGAGATGACCGTGAGCTTCCTGAGGCAGCAGCTGCAGTCAGGCCTCTGTCACACCGACTACACACAGGGCTACTCTCACTGCTGGAGGGACTCCGTGCAATTCCTCTCCAGCACAGAGGCCTCTGTCACTCCTCTGGAGGGCCTCCAGCAGCAGGACCAGAGGCTCCATCAGCCCCAGAGAGCCAGCAGCTCCACCCTCAGGCCCACCACACTGCAGGACAGCAGCAGCAGCAGAGGCCCAGTGTGGAGGCCTTGGTAGAGACTCTGTCACACAGACACTCTGAGACCTGAGGGGACCTGCGCTCTCCCTCACTATGTAGGAAATATATTTCCAGTCTGCTAGTTCATGGTGGGTTTCCTTATTGTCTCATCACATTGATGGACAAGTAAAAGCGAAGGCTCTCATTTATTTGAAGATTGTCCTCCTTTGACTCTGATGTTTGCTTTTCCTTTTGCATAGTTTTGTCAGATCTTGTGAAGTGATTGTTTACTCCAGTGGAGTTCATCTTTGGACTGCTTGATGTTGCAGTATAATATCTGCCATACTGTGTTTGACTGACAGCTGCTGCTGAGAATATTTCTCTTCTCTTTTGAATTATCTATGCCAAATTGTATATGTGAGGATGATGATGATGGTGATGTATGTGTGTGTGTGTGTGTGTGTGTGTGTGTGTGTGTGTGTGTGTGTGTGTGTGTGTGTGTGTGTGTGTGTGTGTGTGTGTGTGTGTGTGTGTGTGTGTGTGTGTGTGTGCGCGCATTTTGTGATGGGTTGTTGATATTTCTGTTTTGCTATCACATTTAGGCTATTTTTACAGAATTCTAACATTTGTATGACAATTAAAAATAAAAAGACACAATCATTGAAAAAAAAAACCTGATTGTTGATGTTTATTATTTCATGTAGTAAATGAGCCTGGTGTAAGTACTGTTGCAAAAAAATTAGAAAATGTCTCTGAAATTTTGGCAGATTTACATTAGAGCCTGTTTGACACATCTGTTGGCCGATTAAATTGGCGGATATTTTCCTACACAGGTATATTAGTATCTATATATTCTGGTCAATATGTGCAGATTTCAAAACTGTTTTTGAACAGAGCAAAATGCTCTAATGATGCTCAGAGAAGTTTTGTGTTTTCAGTGCACTGTTGGCCTGAATATTGATATTAGGTAATTATCAGAAACAGAATTTTTTAAAATCTCTAATATTTGTATCAGCATTGGCCCCCAAAATCCAGGAAAAATCTATCCTGAACTTTTTTGCTTTTGGAGAAGATCTTGTAACGTTTGGTCCTAGAGGCAACAGATATCAAGATGTTTTAAACCCACATAATACTGCAATTAAAAGTTGTGTCTTGATTTTTTTTTTTTTAAATCCTAATATAGACATTTCCCTTCTTTGATTAGGAAAGAAGAAAACATCAATCTGAATTCTGTTATCTAGAGCTCCTTCCAAGAAGATAGAAAGACACATTAAAGCACAAGTAATGTGAAAGGCCTTCAAACTAAACAGAGGTTTACATCTGTTGGAATCTGTAGATTAATATGACAATATGAATTTTGATCACACACGCACCTGTTCTTCAATCATTTTCTTGCTTAGTCATTTCTTAGCGATATAACCGTAAATATTACTAACCATAACCTTAAAGCAAGTCATCCTAAGTCATGTTGTTTTTTTGGATTGAATAAAAACTGTATTCACAATTAATACATCTCCACAAAATTTTAAGAAAAGAAAGTATATTTTATTAACATCCGAATTTAACTTGTGGTAAACATTTTCTTTATCATTTTCAACACACAGCATTTACTTACAATACAGTCCACCAGAAAGTTATACACAAAGTACACAAACGATTGACAGTGCAGCGGCTCCCTTTCATTTTGTTAAATACTTTGTTCCTTTATTAAAGGTCAATAAGTCACAACAGACAAGCTCAGTGAACCACTGTGGTTTCAGACATAATGTGACATAAACGTTACACTGTAGAACAAGTTTAACTTTACTTCCTTCATCTACGTAAAGAAACCAAACACTGATAATCACCTCACTGTGAGGCATGAACACTGAGAGGAGATGTGCTTAAGAGGTTAGAATGCCTATCTTCTCATCAATATGATGAAACACTAAAAACCCTCAGTAACACCATGAACTAGCAGGCTGGAAATATATTTCCTACATAGTGAGGGAGAGCGCAGGTCCCCTCAGGTCTCAGAGTGTCTGTGTGACAAGAGTCTCTACCAAGGCCTCCACACTGGGCCTCTGCTGCTGCTGCTGTCCTGCAGTGTGGTGGGCCTGAGGGTGGAGCTGCTGGCTCTCTGGGGCTGATGGAGCCTCTGGTCCTGCTGCTGGAGGCCCTCCAGAGGAGTGACAGAGGCCTCTGTGCTGGAGAGGAATTGCACAGAGTCCCTCCAGCAGTGAGAGTAGCCCTGTGTGTAGTCGGTGTGACAGAGGCCTGACTGCAGCTGCTGCCTCAGGAAGCTCACGGTCATCTCCAGGATGTCGGCTTTCTCCAGCTTGTTGGAGTTGGGCTCCTGCTTGTGAAACTCTTTCTCCAGAATGAGTTTGAGCTGCTCGATGCAGCTGTTGATGCGATCTCTGCGCTTCTTCTCCACAACAGGTTTTCTCAGCTGAGGAAGAGGAGACAGACAAGTGAGCTCATGATTAATGTTGACAGAACACATAAAATATGACCCTGTGTCTAAAAAACCCCGCAGTACTCACTTTGATGTTGTCTCTCTCACAGGTCTTGGTGTGGTGGACAGAGGAAGAGCTGGTGGAGAAGGGGGCCATGTCTTTGCAGGTGAAGTGGGCAGCTTCTTCAGGATGACACTGTCTGCTCTGATGTCTGTGAAGGAGCTGCTCTTCATTTTATAGTACGGCATTAGCATAACAAAGCCATGTGACTCAGGCAGGGCAGGGGCTTGCATCAATAGGAGACACATCAATAACTGTGAGGTGAAGCAATCACAGGCTGACGAGTGGAGATAAAAACATTCCCAATAAATATATATCAGAGTGAAAATGATGTGCTGTCGTCCTCTTATCAGGAGCTGCTGCTTATCTCCCTCTCCAGTCACTCAGGGGACAGAGGCAGAAGCTTCTGATAGGCACCCAGGGAATAATTAAACAGGATTAAATGCATCAGTGGCATCCAGGGAAAAGGTCTGAAAGGAGGCATGTTATTGTAGATTCCAATTGCTTGTGTGAAACCAAGCCATGTCTTCCAATTCACTACAGTAATTTGGACATTTCACATTTTTACACATTAGAATCTAAAATTTTCAAAAATTGTATCACTCATCTGAAATTAAATTTAATTCTGTATAAGACACTTTTACATATTCTCAAGAATATGAGGACATTTATGATCAAATTCCACTTTGACTCTGCTGCTGTTTGTGCGACTTTAATGATTTGTTGGATTTGGAGAAAGAAAAGAGAAAGACATGTGTTCTTTGTATATTGGGACATCTTTGGTCTCCTAAAGTGGTAATTTGGGTGGAGGTTTGACCACCGTTGATGTGGAAAGCTTTGGAGTCCAAGAAAGAGAGAAGACTCTGCTCCAACTTTTAAATGTTGCGTGATAATGAATATTATATTTCCTAAATAAAATGTGGACTAAAACTCCTGAAAGTTTCCCGCCAGCACCTTGCTCTGGTCCTTTGTGGTCTGACAATAGAGCTCCTGCTTGTTCACCCATGGCACACTCCGATTGTTGACCGAGGGTATTAGTCTGTGAGTGGACAGGGAGACTGTGGGAAAGCCAAGCTCGGACTCTACTCACACATCTACTGGTCAATAGCGCTGACCTCCCAGCCACAAAAGGCCTTTTCATCTCTCCTCTCAAACAACAGCCAGCAGCAGCAGTGTGTGTGTGTGTGTGTGTGTGTGTGTGTGTGTGTGTGTGTGTGTGTGTGTGTGTGTGTGTGTGTGTGTGTGTGTGTGTGTGTGTGTGTGTGTGTGTGTGTGTGTGTGTGTGTGTATATGTGCCCCTGCCACACACACACGACGAACCGATTCTGCATTCATTTGATATGCAATGAGATGTTACTTCATGCTGCAGTTTGGTCACTTGTTATTGAATCCTTGGAATTATCATATTACTTGTTTTTACAGCACAAGCCAACATCTGTAAAACCTTAAAATGTCACAATAGAAACAACAAAAGATAAATCCATTTTTTTTCCTTCCAACATCTTTTAGGAGATAAATGAGGTTTTCTTCGAACTCTTTTTTTTAAAACCTTTTCAGAAGCAAATGGAATGACATCACAATGTTCTTGACCTGTTTTCAGAAATATGGTATTTCATCCATTAGCATTAGACAGGAGGTGTGAGAGCAAACAACAAAACAACACATGCATTTCAAATGTATTCCACAAATGTACGTACACAGACTTAAAGATAAAGTTTATTAATTTTGGTGTCTGCCAGAATCTGGATTGTAAAGGATTATAAGTGTCTCTCAGCGCTACAGTTGTAGGTGGGTGTGACCTTTGACCTTCCTGGCGTAGGTCGTGTGAAAAGAGAAACAAACTTTATTTGTATGCACACAATAAACATAGTGTAAATCTTAACCATTATTTTACCTACGTTACTTGTAGATACACTTCATCTACTGAATTTATTACACACTTCATCACTTGGTCATGGTGTACATTTGAATACAGTTCTGGAAATGTGCAGTTGTGTTCATCTGCGGCCTCATGACAATGATATATATTTTGGGAAGGAAGTATCCTCCGAGAAAGGCCAGAACGCTGAAGAGGGTGGCAAACACTTGCGCTGCCATGGTGAACGGGCCTCTGCTGATGAGGTAGAGGGTGAAGAAGCTCATCCAGGAGATCATATACACCATGAGGCTGAAGGTGACACACTTGGCCTCGTTGTAGTTGGCTGGCAGGTCTTTGCCCATGTAACTGAAGGAGAAGCAGAGGACGCTGAGCAGTGATACATAAGCAAGCTCCAGGACTGCGCCGGGGGAGAGGGTGTTGCTGCACTCCAGCACGATGCTGTCCTTGTAAAAGTCAAAGTCCTGGGAAGGCCACGGAGGGTTGAGGGCCACGCGGAGCACAGAGATGAGCACGATGATGGCAGACACCAGAAAAATGGTGAACTCTGGCCCCCGTTTTTTGGCCCACTTGTCGTAGGCCGGCGGCAGCTTGGATGCAAATTTAAAAATGCAGATGACCTGAAGGGAGCGCACAGTGATGCAGGCCAGGCACACAGTGAAGCTGAAGATGAATAGAGGCTGCTTGAGGATGCAGGCCAGAGGGGACGGCTGGCCAAAATGGCACAAAGAGCTCACGGCCGCGGCAGTCAGGGCTGCCAGCATCAGGAGGCAGGTGCGTCCCCCGGCAGACTTGGCCACGGGCGTGTTCAGGTTGAGCAGGAGGATTAGTGCAGAGCTGGAGGTCATGAGAAGACAGGCGGCCAAAAAGAAGAGCAGGGCTATGGAGAGGGGGGCGTCCCAGGCCAGCAGCAGAACAGTCCTGTTCAGACACTGCTCGCTGTTTGGGAGGGCCCACTGCTCCAGAGGGCACGGCTGGCATATTGTGGGCTCTGAGGAAGAGTAATGTCAAAGAAATAAATGCCACTTGGACAAAATCTGGAATGTAAATGCTAATGTGTGATTTATCTCAAATTTGACATCCTAAGATTAAATATTAAAGTCACACAGCAGCGTTAGTTGGAAGTGCTTTCTTTGGCAAAATGACCCCTTTCAGAAAAGGATTCTTGAGGCTGTTTGACTCCAGCATCAGAACATGAGGAGTCAGTGTCCCCTGCTGGTCAACCTCACACACTACAACTGATAACAACGCTGTGTTGCAGTCCAGATCATTTTACTCACACTGGCAACTTTCAGATGTAACTTTCATGTTTCAGGAGGAAGAAAATAATGACAGAACACAAGACTTTATAATCACCTGATGAACTTCCCCCTGTTCTGACCTCCTCCCAACTTTTGAACTGGAACATGTCTTCTCTGTCTTGCACTCAGATGTTGTTTTTGGATATTAGTATGTTTTCATTTGCTTTTTCACTTTACAGAAACCGTCATAACATGCTTAGACATACTATACTTTTACTCATCAGGAACACTGATAATGCCGACATCCATGTGGGAACTGTTACATTTTTAGGTCCTGTCTTTAAGTGGTTTGGCAATACTCAAATAAAAAACAATTATTTGTGCTCCACCACCTCCAGCCTCTAGGCTCTGGATATCCTGTCCTATCTCCTCATCTATTTAGGACATGATTCTATGAAGCGGCCTTTTATCGCCAGAATGTAATAGCCAAAATGAATCACTCAAACTGTCATTTCTTTGACAAATTGTTATTCACTACAATAATCTCTCCTTTGTTGAACTGGATTGTATAGTAAACTGATAACATTTTCTGCAACCTGTTCAATGTGTTATCTTATTTATGAGATTACATCCTGTAGAGATTAATTTATCACTCTCATACATGAAGCCAACATCTGATTTAAGAAACACCTTCCTGTCCTCTCTATTTTTTTTTTGTCTGAAAATTTTTCTGATGTTCAGTCTCTTTTTTTCTGTGTTTTTATTTACCACTTTTATTGAGGAATGTGGCAGCAGGACAGGCCTGGCAGTCGAAGCAGCATGTGTGTTGCCCCGTCAGCATCTTTTTGTGCCCTTTTGGGCAGGGTGGAGAGCAGATGGACAGCGGCACCTGAACACCAGCAGGGTTGGAAAGAAAGAGAAAGAAAAACTGTAAACAACCTTTATTTAATAAGGTAATCTTAATTAGGTCAAGATCTTGTTTGCAAAAGAAGACCTGAGTATAGCAGACAAAATAATTAGATACCATGGTTTTGGTCTTCTGCCTTTCAGTTTGTTCCCTGTATCGCTCCCCCCACCCACCAGAGGTCCCCAGTTTCTGTCTCTCTCTTTGTCAGGTCTCATTCCTGCCACGCCTGCCTCACCTGCTGCCAGTTCCTCAATCTGCTCACCTGCAGCCATTCTGTCAGTCGGAATAAATCTAAGTTGTTGGTTTGTAAAGTCAAAACCTTCATGCAAAGTCCTCGTGTAAAGTCTTTACCTCAAGTCTTCATCTTAAGTCGTGTTGCTTGGAGACAAGATTTGGGTTTTTCTGGACTTCTGTTAGTTGTCTAGTATTGTTTTTGTCAGCTTGTTGAATTTTTTTTGACTTTGTGTTTCCTTGTTATTGTATTCATCAGCTTGGTTTTAGTTATCAAATATTTTTTTTAAGCTTTCTGTTTACGTAACAACTGCCTCTGTGTTGTGCGTCTTGGTCAGTCACGTACAAAAACACCTTTAAACAGCATCAAATCAGTCATCTTATGACTTTTTGACATTTTTTTAAAGAAGAAAATTAAAGGTTTAAATTCATTCAATTGGGTGGGACGTTTGTGGTCAAAGCAATGGGAGTCAGTCTTCACAATTTACCCAGCATTATCAGGAGTAAGCCAGTCCTTGCTTCTAAAATTAGAGCAGTTACAGGGAAATTATTGGAGTATATACAGATTAACAATATATGACTGCAAAGGATTTTAATAAGACATAGTCTCCTGGAAAATTCATACATGCACATTTTGAGTTGTAATTTCTTCTTATTTATTAATCTGGGATTATTTTTTCCCACAATACACTCAAAAGGCAGATGAAGAAATTCAGGGATCTCTAAAAGAAATGAGATGTTTATGATTTTACAATGTCACCATCTTTCCACTAAAAAGAGATGAGGATAAACTCTAATATACTGTACTTAAAAATGCACCACATTGGCCTCACTGTCGTTGAACTTCTTTTGCCGTGCCACTCAATTTGATCAGCATCCACTGTGAGCGTAACGGGGTCTGGCGTGAAGGAGCCCACCACTCTGAGAGACCACTCGGTCCCCCTCCAAACCCAGGAAATGATATCATAACTTGCGGGCGGGTCACCGTTCACATCGAAGTACACGGACATGTTGTCCAGAGAGAATCGCACCTGCTTGAGCCACTGAAGAAGCTGAGGTGGAGAGGAGAAAGGAAATATCAGTGCCTGACAAAAGTGGGTTATACACCTACTAATGTTTGCGTCAGCTCACCTCCCATGGATACACGCTTCTCTTTGGGCACTCTCCAGCATCACATCCAAGTGCCTGGTGCAGAGCATGAGCAACAGCATACACCGCCTTATACACATTGAAGGAGGAGGTGATGTCATATTTCTCCAGAGAGAAATTGTTCCTGGCGAGGCTGTACAGGTCTATGCTTTGCAGACAGTCCTCGCCTGGGCTCACGGTAACATTAGACCCTTCCTCTGTGTGCTGCATCGAAGCTTCAACCACCTGTTTCTCAAACTCCTCAAAACCAGAAATGGCTGCATATTTGATTGACACGCCGAGCACGGTGCCGATGGATGACATCCCAGGTATCCCTGATACAGGAGTCGCCATCGACCAGTCCTCCGTCCCAATCCACACCTTCTCTGTTATGTTCCGCTCAATGACAAATGGGAAGAAGTTTCTGAGTTTTGACTTGCTGGAAAACACCACAATGGTGTTGACTTGGGTCGACTGTATGCTCTCCACCATGTTCCTCATGGTCTGGACTTTGTCAGGTGTGAACGAAGGGATGACTCCTTGGTAGGCGATGCAGATGCCGTGGTGTGGAGCTTCCTGGGACAGGCTCAGCATGCCCTGCAGTCCGTAGGAGTTGTCACTGCCAAGGAGAGCAATCCAGGTCCAGTTGAAACGCACCAGAAGCTGGATCATAGCTGCTACCTGGTTCTTGTCGCTGGGGATGGTGCGGAAGAAGGCCGGATAGAGGTACTTGTTGCTTAGCATTTCATTTGATGCTGCGTAAGAGATCTGCAAGGAGCAATTAGGATGTAAGGGATGATGCAGTCATTTATTTATGCCTTAAAATGCCGTGTAGAATTTGTATATCAAGGACATGATCAAAGTTTTAATATCTTACCTGTGGTATAAGATAGGCTCCCAGTAAAGAGGCCGGGGTGAAACTTTTGCTGCTGCTGTCCGGCCCAATCACAGCCACTTCTTTCTGACCTCTGTTGGAGTTTAAATCTGCGTCTCCCTCTGCCCG
This sequence comes from Brachyistius frenatus, assembly GCF_029030835.1. NCBI lineage: Eukaryota > Metazoa > Chordata > Actinopteri > Embiotocidae > Brachyistius > Brachyistius frenatus. The sequence continues at coordinate 297,986 of NW_027210926.1, forward strand.
AGGCGTTGATGGATCCTCATGCTGCTGCACCAGCACGTCCAGTGTGGCCAGGATACTAGCTGGGACCGAGCAGATGTCATACAGCTGGTAGCCGAGCTTCACGCCCGGTAACAGAGACTGTGGTCCGGTGCTGTTGTTGATTTCTTCCACAGCAAATCTCATGGCTTGCATCAGGTGAAATCCATGTTTGTTGTTTGTACCTCTGGAAAAGGTGACATTTAAAAAGTAATATGATAAAAACAAACAACATGACAACATTTTAGAAGCAGGTTACTACTGACATGCATTTGATGATTAAATAGAAGTTTGCTGTCCCCTAAAACACTAAAACTCACTCATTGCATGGAACCAAAGCAGGGAAACCATCACTTGATCCGTCAGTGTCGTGGAGAGGAAAAAGTCCAGTGATGGAGAAGTCACCCCGCAACTGCATCCCCTGTCCCTGAGAGGTGTAATCTAGCTGCCCATCAGCTAACTGCAGCAGCAGGCAGCTGAAGGAAAGAAACACAGCAGCAGACATCTCAATCTTCACCTCCAGGTCAAACACACCTGCTGGGGAAGCTCAGTGTGGCTTGTGAAAGCAGATCACGGACTGTTTTTGAAAGTATGGACTGACAGAGGGAAGGATTTTGCATCTTTGTGGGGAATATTGGTTGAGTGAAGCTTCTTTACATATGGAATTTGTTTGTGTGACTGTAGAGTTTCCCTCCCATTAAAATGAGTTGCATAAATGTAATAGGCCATGGAAAGGCAGACTGGTGGACTTTACATTAATGTTTGACGCACTAACAGACTGTGGCTCAGGGCAGGTCTATGTGTGAGTTTGTTTCTAATTCTTTTCTAATTGAAATCCGTTTTTAAGGATTTTCAAAACAGCAATCTTGGTTGTTTTTTGTGTGTCTCGGTACAAACTTGAGAATTCACCACCGATGATTTCAGTGCTGTCCTTTTTGACAGGTATCTCTGGTTTTTACTTTTGAAGAGACCGTCACTCTCACGACACACTACCAAGGTGCACAAAGGTTATGAACCAATAACAAATCTGGAGGAAGAACATCTCTGCACACATAGATCCAACACAAGTCAAAAATCAATCATAAGATTTTGTCTTTAGACCTTCAACAGGGCAAATATTCTCTCTTGTGAATGATGTTGTAATTTACATACATAATTAAATACCTTTTTAAAAGGACATTTTCCACCTGAAGACGATGAATTAACAAAGTCAGGTAGCCCATGTGAACAAACAGAAAGAATTTGAAGTTTATGGGCAAAAAAGAGCAGATCATTAATAATTGAATAGAAAACATTTTCTTACGGCTGTCAGATCTCACTTTTTGTGTAGTTGAATTTGAGAAATTTTTGTCAAGCATTTGTTTTTTAAGAAACAGCAGTTGGCTAAACTGACATTTTGAAATACAAGTTTCCAGTTCTTAACTTGTGGTGACTTTAATGATCTATTCAGAGAGTATCTCCCTTCAAATCTGCTACTATTACTGCACTGCAGTCAAATACACAAGAAAAAAGGTTTTATAAACAAAACTGTTTGAGTGAAAACTTTGGTTTTGCTTTACATAATTTACAAAAGTAAAATTGTACAAATACTAAATTTTTGCTGAAGTATACTTGAATAATCATACAATAATGTCGGCTTTATGACTATCTTTTTGACTATCTCATTTAAAGGACCCTGCAGCGAGGCGGCATCATCAGGTGTCAGTCCAGGCTCAACAAAACCTTCATTAGTTAGTGTCATTAGTTTCACCTTTATTTTCCTGCTTAAACAAGTTAAAGTCTATCATGAAAAAGGTTTGTACAGGTGGGACTGCATTTGCATTTTGGTTGATATTTGAGCTTCATTTTGTTAAATACACCTGCTGTACTGACATGAGATTTGCCTGATGCTCACCTGTGTCCAGATCTCAAACCCATTGTTTTGACAGCAAATTGTGCATTTTGTCAACCACAGTATTATGGAGGCAAATGGTCATGTAAATGAAAGATTTGAGTGAAAATATTTGCATCAAGCTTTTCAAAAGAATAAAAACTGGGTAATAGGTAATAGGTTTATAAAAGACTGACCCCCTACTGTCTGCCTACTGTCAGATTAAGAGCTTTCTTATGTATAACAGGGTAATACATGATAATAATAAAAACTATGCAGTAGTGAACTATTTAATGCCAAACTTAAATCATACAAAAACAACAGAAAAAACCCGTTTCATTTATGTACAATATACAAAGAGTTTAATGGCTATTTTTTTCTCCAGAACTAGATTCAGTCAATTTTGTGTTTCCTGGTTGCTTAACATCTGTTCATCTGTTGATGAAGCTTCAGCCATAAATCATCACAAAAAGAAAACTATTTGCCAGAGAAATTTAGGGGAGTAAAAGTGGAGTAAAAGTGGAGTAGAAGAGGAGTAGAAGTGGAGTAAAAGTGAAGTAGAAGCTGCCGGCCTCTTAGAGCGCAGCAGCTCGAGACCAAACCGAGAGAACATACTTCCCTTATTTTAAAAGTCATTGCAATGGTTACCATTAGTTGTAAAATGTTTAAATTATTGCACAGCCTGACACCAGCCTATCTCTCCGACTTGCTTTTAAGATATGTGCCTGACAGATCCCTCAGATCCGCCATTCAGGCCTCCTGCTTATTTCAAGAATCTCTACGAAAACGTATTTGGGAGTGTGTTTTTATCCTCTGTGGAATAGTCTATCTATCCTCTATGAGGATCTGAGGGACCCCACTTCTGTGGACATTTTTAAAATGAAACTTAAGATGTACCTTTTTAGCTTAGCTTTTAATTAAGTCTATATTGTATTATTTATTGTTTGGCTTTCAATTGTGTTTTTTGTTTGTTTGTTTTAATCTTTGTCTTACAATCACGCACGTTTTTTTCTTATATTTTGATTGTATGGTTACGTTTTTAAAAATGGAAAAATTACCTTGAATTTATACTTAGGAGCAGTACTTGAGTAGATGCACTTAGATTCTAACACTGCACTCAGCATTCATATTACAGGGGAGGTTTTGTAGCCGACATGTAGATATATATTATATATATATTATATATGTATAATATATATATTATATATATATAATATATTATATAATATAATATACATTATATTATATATATTATATATATATACAGTCTATGCCGGCACACCGTGGTGGGTTTCTAATGTTCACCCCGGGATAAAGAGGATGAGGCCCCGCTCTGCTTGCGTCACTACTGTGCGACGCACATGTCGAGGTGAAAGTGCAAGCTGCCATTTTTTCGAAGAAATCTTTTTGATGAGTTAGGCGACCAAAGCCGAAGTGTGAGTTTCTCCGTTAGTCCTTCTCGGTTTTGTTTCGCTCATAGGCGCGCTGAGACGTGTGAAACCGGAATATTACATCGGCTCATTGCATTTAAACTCGGGTTAAAGCGCAGAGTAGCTCGGGGCTGCACTGCTCTGCAGACGGCTGCTCAGCTCGGCTAGCTGCCGTTAGCTGCTGCTGTAAACAAACACCACACACAGTGAAGAAACAGCTGCTGCTCAAGGAGCCCTCTCTCTGCAGCCTTCTCCAGCATATCTGGTCGTTTGTTGAGCGCGGAGGTGCCTTAACTCTGGGATCACGGTGTGTGGAGGAGCGGGCGGCGGGAGCCTGCTTGATGTCTGCAAGTTAGCGACTCCCAACTTCAGTTTTGATGACAGCGCGAGTTTGTTTAAAATATCTCGGAGCTCAGTCGCTTTAGAGCGGATCAGAGTCGATCCGGTCGCAGGGGAAACGCACCATCACCCGCCGGCATGTCGTCCTTCTCCGAGTCGGCCCTGGAGAAGAAGCTGTCGGAGCTGAGCAGCTCGCAGCAGAGCGTCCAGACTCTGTCTCTGTGGATCATCCACCACCGCAAACACTCCGGCCTCATCGTCAGAGTCTGGCACAGAGAGCTGAAGAAAGGTGAGAGATCACCGCGGCATTTTGTTTGTGAGTTGTAGGTTTCCTGCTGTGAAACTTGAGTTCCTGGTTCCTGGCAAAGCTGAAGTTGATCGTGTCAGCCGCTGGTGATGAGCTGAATACCTGATTGTGAAGAAGAGCTCATCTTTTCTTGCTGAGCCTCCAATGTTTACCTCACACCATCCACAGGTTACATTTTTCTGCCAAGAACAAGCCCATCACAAATAAAAAAAAAGTCCACAATGTGTAGAGATGACATGTTTTCTTAGGACACTGAGGAGCAAACAAACATCCTGTCAAAGTCTTTTCCTGTCTATAATCCAAAGTGTTATGCTGTACAGTTATCTCTGTTTTCAAGCTGCATACACTAGAAGGATGTTCTCTCCATTACGTCTGACCCCTCTCATGTTTGCTTGTGCCATCAAACCTAAGATTCAGAGTCCCACAGACTCCACTGAACTCTTGAAAAAAAAAGAGTTCCTGTGTAGATGAAACACTGGATGTTACAGAAAAGGCCACTTCTTGGTATTTGTAATGTTGGATGAAATATACGTTATCATTTTTGTTTTGGTTGTTGAGTTGAATTTTATGTTCTTGTTTTTTTTTAATTTATGTGAAACAGCGCACTGCTTGGACCGCGAGACTTAATTTTAGAACAATATTCTAACAATGAAGAGAAGTGTCAAGTGTTTCGTGTCAGTCCCTCAATCAACGAGCTTCAGCTTATTTTTAGGTTCACCATGTTGTTGTGACTGAGTGAAATCCACTGATGATGATTTGGAGACCACAGACGGCAGAACGTAAAACAAATCACCACAATGGTCAAACTGAATTGCCAATTTTTCCTTCGTTGTACTTGAGTGACAAAACAAATCCGAGATCACCAATTTTGAATACAAGTCAGAGGTCTTGAATTCATCAGCATTCAGTACATTCAGGAAACATGATGGTTTTTTTTTTTTTAAAAGGGGCATGACTTGCTCTCAACACACCTGTCACACCACTGTTACTACAAAAACAAAACAGAAATATGGAAGATCAAAGTAGACGGACATGATGAAGAAAATCAGGCAGAATAAGAGCATGAATCAAACTTTATAGGTAAATAGTTTGCATGTGTTGACAGATTGATAACGCAGTGGTCACAGTGAAATGTGAGATATATTTTCTGTGTGTCTTCCAGCTAAAACCACCAGGAAGCTGACGTTCCTGTATCTGGCTAACGATGTCATCCAGAACAGCAAGAAGAAAGGACCTGAGTTCACCAAAGACTTTGAGTCGGTGCTCGTCGATGCCTGCTCCCATGTTGCCAGGTAGATTTTAACGCCACCACTCTTTCCTTTCCGACAGCTGCGCAATGAGTGTGTGAGTGTAGATTGGTGCCACGCTTACAGCCAGAAGCTTTTAGTGAAGTATTCAGTTATAGATATTAAACTATTAAGGTTGGGTCAGTATTTTGCTTTCTTTTTGTTGTATTCTTACATCAAATATGAACAAATATGCAGTTTTCTTGGGGGTGCCCAAACTTATGAATACAAGTGTAAATACAGTCCAACAGAAAGTGTCTTCTACAGCTGGCCTTTTTTTTGTTGTATTTTTTTGCTTCCTGTTTTCTAGAAAGAAATCTACTAATTGGGGGGATATTTTAAAGCCATTAATCCCTTTGATTGTGACCTATTATAGTTTGTACATTAGCACAACCCAACTCGTGTGAAATCACTTTCAGCCCCCAAAAATGTTTGCAATGTGTTCCTTAATGATCCACACGGTCCTGCAGTGACGGAGACGAGAACTGTAAAAAGCACATGGAGCGGCTGCTGAACATCTGGAAGGAGAGAAACCTCTACAGAAGCGACTTCATCCAGCAGCTCAAACTGGCCATCGAAGACTCGAACAGTCCCAGGCCTTCAGGTGAGACGGCTGATACGCAACCTTGTAGCCACACGTTAACGTAAATGTACAACACTGGTCATTTTTTGGCTGCTGTACACAGCTGAAATATATGTTAATTATTACTGAAGAATTAGCCAAACGTGAGGCATTTCTTTGTACTATTTTACTCCGTTTATTACTTTATCACATGCATGTGGTGAGTCAGCTTTTTAAGGAATATAACAAATGCTGACCCCTGCACTGTTGAGGTGATGCAGCTCAGACCTCAGGGTTCATGTCTCCAAAACGTGATCCAACTGGAAATGAATCCATTCCTTTTTGGTATTGATCCTATTGATGCAAATATCAGTCTGTCAGAATGTCTATATTGTAGGTATTGATCTGTCAACCCCATGTAAAACCTGTAGTGGTGTGAGTTTGCATATTTAAGTATAATATGAAATGTGTCACTTTTCCTGGAGGCGGAATTGAAATGTTGATGACGTAATTTAAACAAGGCTGAAAGATGGCTGTTAAATTATCATTTTATTGACAAAGTGGCACATTTTGAATTATTTTTTCAAAATAACCTAAATGTAAATGAAGTTCAATTAGAAATAATTTAATCTAGTGTAATATGTAAGATGAACTACGTCATTTAGTGAAATTGAACTTGTTTTTCTCTTCTGTGGTCTTTAAACTCTACTCTGCAGAAGAAAAGAAGGCTGTGAAACGAACCTACCAGAAGATCCAGGAAGATGAAGATGATGATGACGACGACTACAGAAGCCACGCCTCTCCTCACACCACAGACTCCTCCGCAACTCAACTGGTGAGGATGCCAACAGTCACATGAAGTTCATGTTAAAATTTCGGGTTTTACTCATTTCTCTTTGCGCTGCCATCTTTCTTCCTCTTCCCCTCACTTTTCTCTGTCTTCCATTTTATTCTGTTCATTCTGTCTCTGATCATTGTGTCCATCGCGCCTCGACTCATATCAACGTTTTCCCTCTTATCCCTGTGAAACACACTCCCGCACACTTCCAGACGGAGGAGCTCGTGAAAGCCCTGCAGGACTTGGAGAACGCTGCATCAGGCGACGCAGCTGTTCGTCAGAAGATCGCCTCACTGCCGCAGGAAGTCCAGGATGTTTCCCTGCTGGAGAAGATCACAGGTCTGACCTGGCAGCTCAGCTTGGTCCAATTTAATTGTTCTTGTTATATGTAATATAGATATCAGCCTGGATTTGTCACGGCCTAATTTTATTTCTCGTAAAAGCAAGGTGCTCCTAAATTTTATAAATTGTTATATCTAAAAATTCCTCTTAGAGTGAAATGAGCTGTGAAAAAAATAAACCAAGTTCACGGTGATAAAAAATAAAATGTAAACAACTGTTGAAATCAGATGTTACTCTAAATCATACTGTTATATATTGTACATGATGTGAAAATGTGCATGTTGTTCAGATCATTGTAAGGATCCGACAAATTGTGAACAATTCATGCTGAACAATACAGGACAAAATATTCTGATGGTCAAGAAATAAATATACAATATATAATACTCCATGTACAGTAATACACTAAATGATATTCTGTGACCTTAACAAGCCCCTCTGTCTCCAATCTAGACAAGGAGGCAGCAGACAAGCTGTCCAAAACGGTGGATGAAGCCTGTTTGCTGCTGGCCGAGTACAACGGGCGACTGGCTGCGGAGCTGGAGGACCGCCGGCAGCTGGCTCGTATGCTCTCTGAATACATCAGCAGCCAGAAGGAGGCACTCATGGAGAGAGAAAAGAAACTAGAGGTAAGCAGCACATACACAAACACAGTAGACAGCAGCATACAACAAAGATCTCCGTGAACTCTACTTGAGCTATTGATGATGAGTGTTAAGTCACTTTATTTGTAACAGTTTAGGTCTGTTTTGTATATTTAGTATTTTTGGCCATAATTACCAAGTTGAGGGGGAAAAAGTCAAACTTATATTTTGAAGTGTGCAGAACTTCAGCTGCGCTTTTATTTTGAAGGAAATGCGTTTACCATGATGCAGCGCTTGTGCAGTGGCCATATGCTGCCAGCATCGTCATGACAGTTAAGACCAAAACTAATGTCGTCACATCAGTAGTTAGTTTTAATTGGAGCATTGTAAACATTAGTTAAGTCTGCTTGTCTATTTATTTGGGATTTTACCTCTATTTGCTGTGTTGTTCCCTTTTTAGAAAAAAAATAAAAAAAATTCCATATGTTTAACAGTGTATTAAGGTAGTGTGCATTACACAATGTTTTTGTGAAATTCGAGAGATTGAAAATGTCTGAGGAGAAATGTGGGTCCTGAGGCTCAACCAGTTGAGAATTCTGATGTCTTGTAACACGTTGACATCTTTGCTCAGAGGTCAGAAAGGGCAAGAAACACAAGGAATCATGTTGTTAAGGTCCAACACAGTTTACTAGACAGACTTCCGTTCATCTTTGACCTACTTACCATAGTCAGCACAGTTTTTCTGGGACACTTTGAGTGCATCCACTTTCAGAGATAACAGACCCTCTATGTTGGCAGACACTAAAGAGGGATGTTCCTGAGGCCACAAAAATCATACAAGGGTGGATCGATAAGTTCTGAGACTGCTGCCGTTGCATGTTCACGTTGCAGTGATTCCAGGAAGGTATACCCCTGATAAGTGTTACAAATTTTGTTGCCTGATCATCATCCGTACCTGAGGTACACATGCTTTTGTGAGCAGTGGTCTTGATGCATCTGTGATGTTTTATGCACCTGAACCTTGAGCAGCAAGCACACATCAACAATATGCGTAACTCAGGAACTGATTTTGATCCGGCAATGAAATTTGTAACATTTACTCATTAGGGTTATACCTTCCTCCTGCTCCATGCATGTCACGGTGCTGCTCATTGTGTGCACTTAAGAGCAGCAGTGTCAGAACCTATTGATCCACCCTCGTATACTCATACATTTTAGAAGTAAGTTTGGTAATATTTCAAGTTTAACAACAGAATCTAAAAACAAAATCTAATAACACATTTGAATTCAATGTAAAAAAAAATACCATAAGGCCTATTTGTTTGTGAGACAATAGGAATCTAGGAATCTAACTACTTATATTTCCAGATTTCAGAAATTTCTTTACAACAGTTTATCAGTGAGTGTAATATTCAGCTCAGACTTGAGTTGTTTCATCTCGTCTTCTGCAGGAGTACAAGCAGAAACTGGCGAGGGTGACCCAGGTGAGGAAGGAGCTCAAGTCCCACATCCAGAGTCTCCCCGACCTTTCGCTCCTGCCCAACGTGACTGGGGGTCTGGCCCCGCTCCCCTCAGCTGGAGACCTCTTCTCCACCGACTGAGAGATCTTTGCCCCGACAAACTAAACCCACGTCCCCTCCCCAGACAAACTCAGCCCCATGTTTGATTCACAGAAATCCTCCAAGCTGTGTCTCCAGCCAGAGGACACGCGTGGTCAGACCTCTCCCAGAGGAGTGGGCAGCCCACCTGCTAACTCAGACCTGCAGGACGAGAAGGAGGAAGGTTTGTCAAAATGCTCTGCAGAGGAGAAACAGAGACTCTGTCAGCCTGGATTTGTTTCCTGTACTCGTTCGATCGTCAAGGATTCCACTTCACCAGCTCGGGACAAGTTCGTTTCCTGATTGTTTTTATTTTGTTTTAAGTGCTGGAAATGTCAGTGAAGCATTTTATGTCGAAGCAATGCGGAGACATAAATATTGGTTGTCAGGACGTGTTAATCAAAGCGTCTTCCTGTGTGGTATATTTTTCAACTCGGTGAGCAAAGGTGGGCCGTTTGCCCTCTTATTCTTCGAGGTTGTGACTACACTGTGAAGAGGATGTACTTTTCATTAGTTTTATTTTTTGGCTTTCAGTTTTTTTTTTTTATTGACACATAGTTGGATAGATGGTTTTGATGTGTATGTATACAATTAGAGAAAATATCAGATCGGGTTCAGTGTACTTTTTGGTTCGTTTTACAGCTGTTGCAAGGCTCATTACTCATTTCAGCAACACATGGTAGAGTCTACTTAAACCGGATTTGTGGGACAGTATTATCTGGACAAATATTTTACAGTCAAGAGACAAGCTCTGGTTTTCTTGTTCCATTTACAAGCATTTCTCTCATTTTAAGACAGTGTGCAATTCAAAGGAACTGTTTTCATGCTTTAATTTGGACAGATGCTTGAAATGCAATGAGGCTCATTTAGTTCCTCAGTGTGTAAAATGCAAGATTTGAGTTTTGCTAAATAAATCCTGGAAGTTTGAAGAATCAATTCAAAGTTTGCTTTCAAAGGAACCGTCTGGTTTGTGTTTGAATGAGCAAAGAAACATCTGAAATGCTAAAACTCAAAAATACAATATATTCTAGAATGGGAAATGGTGACAAAAGTAAAGAGAAGTGTTAAAGATAATTATGTTTTAGTGTCTGTAGGGTTGAACAGTATGGAAAAGAAGAAATATCAAGATAAGTCAGCCAGAACATGATCTTTTCTGATATTATTACTTATCACATGTTGGAATAAAAACAAAGAAAAGATCAGGACGGGTTGTCTTGTTGCATTAATTGTCTGTTAATGTGAAAAGAACCGATTGGTAATTTTTAGCTGCATCCTCAAATATTAAGAAAACTGCATAATGATTGACAATATTCCCACAATGATTAAATTGATCAGTGATAATTGTTACTTATTGGTCTGTCCGACCTTTGTGTTTATGCCCAGTGATTCAGTCTAAAACAGATTCACTTCTGCAATTTCATATTTGATTTTAGGTTATTGATCACGACAGACTATTTATTTAGAGTTTGAGGTCAGGAAGCGGAAGTAATTTTTTTTCGGTACGACAGTTTTGGGATGACTTTGTGAATTTCATCAGTGAAGGCCAGAACAACATACATCATTTGTTCAACGCCTTTTTCAGAAAATATAAATTTGGACTCAATATTTGATTCAGTCCTGGTTAATATACAATTCACTTGTAAATCCAAGATAAATGCATCAAGTGTTCAATACAACTGCTGCAAACTTGACAGGATTTCAGTTTAACCAACATGTCCTTCACTGTAGACATCATTTAGATATTTTCTTACCTACCTGCTGTGTGGTGTTTCTCTCTGTGGAGTCATACTGTGCGAGCAGGATTCAGAAGGAGCTGTGTTTTTCTGTAATGAAAGTGATTCAGTGGACGCCAATAAACTGGAACCATTTGGACAAATGCTATGGGTGGATTTTGCATAAAGTTAATTTAAGGTACATCTATCTGCCCAAAATACTACACTTCTTCAAAACCTACACTATTATATTTGTTACTTGTAGGGTAAATGTCAGTGAATAAAACTGCTTTATATAGTCAAACACGCAATGCCCACAGAAAAACAAGTATACAGTATGAAATCACATTCAGTATGTGCAGGACAGATGGTAAGTATTTGTTAAAAATGTTTCGTTCATCAGGTTTTGTGCTTCAACATACTCAATATGAAATAAAAGAACAGATTAAAAGCTGAGACACTGCTGAGCATCTGCTGATGTAAGTCAAAGCCATCATGCAGTTGTTTTTACACTTTCATTCAATAAATAGTTATATATAAAATATTTTTGGGACCGAAAATAGAGTCCCAACAGTTCAGGGAGTGTGGACTGCTTTTCTTCATCAGGGTCTGCCCTTCACTTAAACAAACCAACTGATATCATAATGAACATGGCTTTAAAACACTATCTTTTAAGATAGTGAAAGTGAAAGTGAAAGTGCTCGTTGGTGGGACCTACATTTTAGTAATTTTGGAGAATGCATGGTGGTGTGGATTTATATTACTTACAATACTAGTAGGAGTACTGGAGTACCAGCAAGTGAAGGTGGGGTGGACTTCAAATCCCGTAAACTCCTCTCATCCTGCCTCTTTAGAATCTGTGGGAGTGAGAGGAGTGTCAAAACTGGAGGTAATTGACAAAGTACAAGAACACAACATAAATCTGTTTCAGTGCCATTCACAATTTAAATTTTTATATTTCTCCTCTTTTGTTTTCATTATCACCTCATCAAAGTATTTTGTTGTGTTTTAAATCAGATTGTTTGCCGATGTATTTTTCTCCAGATGTCACAGACTGCTCACTGAGACCGAAGACACAAATGAAAGGAATGAAATACGTGACCCATCATGGCCTGATCATATTTGTTTGTGGGAAAATAGCTCACATAAATAAATAAAATACAGAATTTGAGAATGTAAAGCACATTGAACTTCATTAAAATTAATTGTATTTCTACCATATTGTTACACAACTGAGCTAAAGGCAGGGATTTTGATTACTACAACATATTATCTTATGTCATTTCCCTACTTTTGTATGTTTCCAACTACTTTGTTTTATTTACTCATCCATAAGTGGAGTAGCACAATGTGTTGGGTTCCTCATTATATTTTGTGCAAGCAAGTGTCACCATGACCATGAAACAAAGGTTCATTAGGTTCTATTAATTTCTATACAGCGTTTAACACCAGTGTTGTACACAGTATGTGCTGTACATCATTTTAAATGGAACAGGGACTAAAATGCAGTTCAGAATGTTTTTGAGAACTTTTCAATGGAATGCTGGGTAATGTTCATCCAGATTCTATGATGTCATAGTGATCCATTCTATCGTCAACTGTGTTTGTGAGCCACATTCTCTCACACTGCACACAACCCACTGCAACTGCAGTCAAGAGAGTAACAGATCTCATACTGAAGAGCAAAGATGAGCGAGAGCAGCTCAGTGTACGACGACCTCCGTCTGGAGAAAGAGCTGTGTGACGCCGTGATCCGAGTGGACAACGTCGAATTTCACACACACAAGATCATCCTGTGTAACTGCAGCCCGTACTTCAGGTGAGCTGGTCATCAGGTGTTTCGAGGAGGATGCTGCTGAATTTATGCTCTTCAAATAAACAAAAGACAGCAGCATGCTCAGCTGTAAAAAAAAGTACGTATTTTTCGGGCTATAAGGCGCACTTAAAATCCTTAAATTTTCTCAAAAATTGACAGTGCGCCTTATAATCCAGTGCGCCTTATGTATGGTTACTTGTTGTGCTTATTGATCGATTTTATGTGGTACAATGCGCTCAAAAATCTGTCGAAATGTGTAAGTACGACTTTGGTAAGCAACGAAGCCGCTCCGCTCAATGGATATTCGGAGCATTACGGTACGCTGTGTCACCACCTGATCGGCCCCGTAACAGGAATGTAATGTCTAAACTAAAAGTGCATTCATGTGAGGCAGCCCGCGCCCGGAGTTTGATTTACCGGACTGTGTTGTTTTGCTTAATGTGCCTTATAATCCGGTGCGGTTTATGTGTGAACATAGACACGTTAATTCACAGTGCGCCTTATAATCTGGTGCGCCTTATAGTCCGAAAAATACGGTAGTTACAGAATAATTCATATTGAGTCATGGAGAAGTTGATGGAAAGTTGTACAAAGAAAAAAGATAGTGAGCATGCAGTATGACATTTACAACTTTGAGAAGGTTGCCGCCACCTCAAAAGAGTTCCTGTCGCTCTCTGCACAGAAACTTGTTCAAATCATTGAGAGTGACCAACTCAATGTGAAGCAGGAGAAGACGGTGTATGAGGCCATCCTTCGCTGGATCGACTTCGTACCTGAGGATCGTAGAAAGTACATCGCTCTGCTTTTGTTCAAAGTAAGTGAGGCGATCAACTGTTGGGATGCAATTTACTCTTGATTTGCATCTTTTAAATCTTGCTAATAGTGTTTTCATGAATACAATACCGTACAGTACAGTACAGTATTAGCTGGGCTGCAGTCACAACTCTTTCTGTAAAGTCTGCAACATTTCCAACAGGCGATTTTAAGTCAAGAAAAAATACATGAGACCAGGCCACACTCAGTCCTGTTCTAGACCACGCAAGTAAAATGTATCGTGTAAAATATATATTTTTTTGCATTTTACGCTGATAGACAGGAAATATTATGAAGTTTAATAGGCCCGAGTCTGAGAGAGAGTCGAAAAGAATAATGAAAAAGAACTGAAGTGCTTCAGTCCTGACTACAACATACAAACATTACAGTGCACACATCTTACAAATATTTTCACACTGAACTCAGAACATTCCTGCATTTTTGACTGATATTATAATTTGAGAGTAAAAAAAAAACCCAGATATTTAGGTCAAACTTAATCTTTTAACAAAAATATTTTTTGTAAGGATCCTTTAAATTTGTTTATTAAGAAATTGTGACCAAAAAGAAGACTGAGATTTTCAATCTAGAAAACTGAAGAAATCAGTGCAGTCTGGTGGAGAAACTACAAAGGCCTATTTGCAACAACTTTTTGATATCATCTGAAAGATGTTTCTGCATATTCATTTCTTCTTTGCAGGCCGACGACAAAACTACTACTACTTCCACAACTCAGTCCCTCCAGGAAATCACAATCTTGCAATCGCAATAATTAATGCAAATTCAAGCAATTTCTGCTATATTTGCAGGAGCTTACAGTTTTGCAAAATTCCCACAATTTTTGGTCAAAACATTTCCTCAACAGAAGCTCTGCTGAAAGGATTACGGCATAAAGTAGCTTTTCCAAACAAAAATAACTCCTCAAATACAGTCAATGAGGCTCTGCTCCCCCTCCTCTCACCAGCAAAACAAACTCCATGCTAGCCAAGTGGAAAAAACAGAACAACTTTAAGTGGCGGGACTTGTGGGAAATGTGGTCTTAAAGAGTCTTATCACTGGAATGATGAATCCTGTATGTGTAAAAAGTTTACGTTTTAAACAACTTGAAGTTTTTACACACTTAAAGTTGGAAGAGACAGCACTTTGTTTTTGTGAATAGAGTAGTCAGATAGAGCCTTTATTTACTATATTAGTCACAGATTGTTTGCTTTTCTGAACTTTTGGTAACTTTGAGCCACATGGTTTTCTAAGTTAAAAAAAATCTTATTATCAAAGGAAGTGATTACATATTATTCTTTTTGTAGCTATTAAAAAAAGTATTTTTTTTTCTCAAATGGCAAAGTTTTGAAGTCCCACATTTTTACTGCAAAAAAGACCCACAAATTACATTGCAATTTATGAGGGAATACGCTGTAAAATCAAGCATTTTAGAATTCTGCTGAATCCTGGAGGGACTGTCTACTACTAATGCCAATATGATATTTGTAATGAGCTGAAACCTGCTGGTAACACCAGTCGAGTCTGAGTATTGCTCAAGCTACATTTTAGAAAATGTAATTCCAACGTATGTCCTCGTGTCTCTGTGCAGGTCAGGCTGGCTTTGATGGTCCAGGAATACGTAATAGACAACGTGACCCACAACGAAGTGGTGAAGGCGTGCGCAGAGTGTCAAATGATTCTCGTCAAGACCTTGGAGGCCATGAATGACCTGAGAAAAAATTGGTTTTCCGAGTCCATAATCTGCAACTTTTTGACCCGCCCACGCCTGCCCACTGCCATCCTGTCTGCTGTTGGAGGCTGGAGTGAGGGCAGCCCCACCAATGCCATCGAGGCTTATGACGTCCGTGCTGACCGCTGGGTCAATGTCATCAACACTGATAAAACTCCTCGGGCATATCAAGGTGTTGCTTTCCTCAACGGATCAGTTTATTGTGTCGGTGGCTTTGACGGTGTTGTGCAGTTCAGCACTGTGCACAGGTTTGACCTGGACGCACACACCTGGTAGGAGGTGGCATCAATGCATTCAAGACGCTGCTATGTCAGTGTAACTGTGATGGATGGGCACATATATGCCATAGGAGGCTATGATGGACATAATCGACTTGCAACGGCCGAGCGCTATCAGCCTACGACCGACCAGTGGACTTTAATTGCGTCCATGCAAGACCAGAGGAGTGACGCCAGCTGCACAACCCTCCATGGCAAGGTGTGTGGGGCTTTCCCCAAAGAAAAATATTAACTGAATAAACCTAACCAGACTATCATCACCGTGAAACATTTCGGCTTCGAAAGCAAAAAATAGTTTTCTTAAGCCCAACCTAGAATTAACGCCTGCAACCAGTCAAGTTGCAGTGAACATCCATGTCCATCTAGACTGATTTAATATGTTAAATGAAGAAGCGGAAACAGAAATGCAAAGCACCGTCATGCATCCAGTATTCAGCAACACATTGTGCAGCATTGCCTTGTTAATGTGCTCGTTTTTTCACCAAAACGTGTGACTTCTAGAAAATACAAATATCTGTGATTATCAGATATTAAGCGTTAAATATGTGTCTTTGATGAAAGTAATACAAAATGACTTACATCCTCTCTCCTTCATTCCCTCCAGGTGTACATTTGTGGTGGCTTCAATGGAAGTGAATGTCTGTCAACGGCTGAATGTTACAACCCAGAGACCAACCAGTGGACACTGATCGCCGACATGGACAGCAGGCGCAGTGGAATTGGAGTCATCGCCTACGCAGACCGAGTCTTTGCAGTAAGCACATGAAGCTCTGCTGAAACTGAACTAACACAGAAACACTGTGAGACACAGAGGCATGAAAAGGAAGTCTGAACAGAGGTTTCAAAGCTTTTCCATTGAAGTCAGTAACATACTAGTTAGTAAATAACATTCATATTTTAGTTGACAGATCAAAAATTGATGACCAACGACTTTAATAACTGAGTAATCTTTTAAGCAAACATTACTAAAATTATTAATTTCCAGCTGCTCAGATGGGAAGTTTGGCTTCTTTTCTTTTTTTTTTTTTTATTACAGTAAACTGAACGTCTTTGAAGTGTTGATCAGATCAATCAGGAAATCTGTATTTGTCCACTTGTGCTTTGGGGAAATTGTAATGGGCATACTCATTTCTAATATTTGCAGGAAATGTCATTAGTCAACAGTTTTCTTTTACTTTTTAACTTAAGACACTAAAAAACAACAACAGAAAAATCTAAAAGAGCAGCGTCATCTCCATGATGAACTTTTTCTCATGTAGGTCGGTGGCTTCGATGGAACCGCCCGTCTGCACACTGCTGAGGCCTACAACCCTCAAACCAACACCTGGAACGCTGTGCCCTCCATGCTGCACCACCGCAGCAACTTCGGCATCGCACTAATCGATGACTGCCTGTTTGTTGCCGGGGGCTTCAACGGCATCACCACCACCCTTGACGTCGAGTGCTACGACGCCGAAACCTCCGAGTGGTCTGGTCCCCGTAACATGGAGATCTCTCGCAGTGCGCTGAGCTGCTGCAGTTTACGGACTAAACAACATGGCTGACTACGCTGCCCCTCGTTACTCCCAGCAATTCTCCGGTGAGGAGGAAGATGAAGTGGAGTGATGAAGATATAGTTGACTATTGCCCGTTTCTGTAAATAAATGCCTTTTTTGAATCATTGTAAAATTGTGCTATTGTTACTTGAGTGATTACACTGGTTTTCAGCTTGACATCTTGTCAGGTTTGTTATAAAATCGTGTTCAAGAACCCACGACCTTTGACCTCCTTATCGAAGATGAAAGAAGAACCTGAAGAATCATAATGTCACAACAAGAGATGACGTACAGACCAGCAGAAAAAGTGACACTTTATAATACTTGACAAAATCACAAATCTCCATGACGGTGTGTTTTAAGTGTGTTTTATGCAACACAAACATAAAGACATGAAGTCGTCTAATCCACTAAACTCAATAATAAGGTCAGCACTAAACAAAGAATTATGTAAGCAATAGATTATGAAACTGGGCATCGTGTGGCCTCGGGATCAAAGATGTTGACCACAAAAATCGAGTCTCAACAGGAACCTTCATGTCACGTCACCACATCCCATCTCTCCCCCCTCTTTTCCTGTCTGTTGTCTGCACACTATCTACCAAATACAAGTGAACCTAAACATACTAATGAATAATAAACAAAGTGATAAACAAGGAACTTTGACTTAACTACAATGATGAAGCGGAAGAGGAAACCCACTGACTTCAACTGCAGATACTGTCAGCCAGTAAAGCAACGCCCTGATGAACTCCTGACGTCAGACAACTCTTCAGAGAAAAGAGACTTGGAGGACTGAAGTAAAGCTTCACGGTCTCTCTCTCTCTCTCTCTCTCTCTCTCTCTCTCTCTCTCTCTTCGCCTGACTATTGTGATGCTGTAGTCATTTTCAATTTGAGCTCAAGGTTAGTGCCTATGCACTGGAACATTTCAACTGAATGAAGATCCAGTAACTGACCAAGTAATGGGTCTAAAAGAGAAACTGGAGGGTTATTAAAAGGTAAAAGCAAAGATTTCCATTGAAAACTTGTGTGCAGGTTATTGCAATCGGTCAGTACATGCAAGAAAATCATCAAACATCTTGCATCTGAAGGAATTGTGGATTAAATGTGGTCAATAATATCATCAAACTGATGTCAGAGACGGGTGAAGAAATTATACAAAATGCCTACAAAGATTTGTTTCTACTGAAGTAAGGCATTGTTTAAAAGAGGATCCAATATGTGCTTCTCCAAATATGTCAAGAATTTCCATGGTATCTTTCCTCAAGTTTTCCCATCTAGCACAGGTGCACATATACGAGTATAACAAGAGGATACAAATAATAAGTGGATTAAAAAAACATAAAGCCTCAGGCCTCTATGTTAGCAGCAGCTCTGAATGCCACTGTAATTCAATTAAACTGAAATCTGTTGGTGCAATGAGACTCTGTCCTGGCTCATTCTCCTATCACAACAACACTAATGAAACCCCTGATCTTCTTCAGTTTGTCGCTATCAAAGTTCACCAGGAGCACGTTGGAGCCAGAACTGCTGGGAATGAACTCAATACGGGCCTTGGCTTCTTGTGCGGCGCCCACGGCTCCAATCCTGCAGGAATCATACAAAGAGCAACATCAGCCAAACTGTTTTATCTCTGTTCGTAAGTACACAGCACAGGCAGAAAGCTGATATTTGTTTTTAAGATATTCTCACTGTAACTGGGTAACAGAACAGCAGCTTATATTGAGAGCTGAAACTAACATTTCATTTATAACAGAACTAGGCATCCCAGTGTGACAGCTGCAGGGAAACGTTTAGAGGGGTTTTGGGTGAGGTTTGTTTGGCCTTGACTCAAAAGCTAAATCAAATTTGATTACAGTCCAGACATCTTCTTGTCCATTAAACAGCAGATAAACTGGAATGGGTGACAAGAGTAAAATGGCTCAGTAGAAAACAGTAGGAAAGTATAGAAATCTACGTAACAGTTACTGCTGCATAACACATACTTTGCTGTTATGGGTTTGCCGTCAGTGAGGTTGTTCCCCTCTATGGTGAAGATGCAGTCCTGCAGCTGTTCTGGTAAAGGGTTCAACAGGGTCAGCTGTACCGTCACAGACTGGTTCACTGTGGCCTCTCCCTCCAGCTGCAGAGAAAGGTTTAGGAAAACAGGTTTCATAAAGTAAGAGTTAATATAGAAATGCAAATGTTTAAAAGTATCATGATAAACCTCTACAATTTAATTACAACTCACCAAATAAAAACAGAAAACAGTGGAAACTTTCCAAATACTTTACTTTTCTGTACATGTGGATACCCGAGTCAAGGTTTAAGGTTCAGTATAGATATTCAAGAAGGAGGCTCGTGAGGGTGAACACCCAAGATTAATGTCAACAATTCAGTATCTGACCAAAGATGAAATATAGTCAAAATCTGCTCTTCTGTTCACGAGTTACGATGTTAAATAATGGACAGAAAAGATTTTCTCCAGAACATTGTCATGTCACAGAGAAGTTGACCTAAGTTGACGTACGTTCGCATGGAATAAGACGTTGCAAAAACATAATGCCCCTGGACATGGCTGCCTTGTGAAAAACAGTTTATTAATGTACTTCATGCTTAAATTTATGTGCACTGATTTCTTGCTACTCAAGTTCAGTTTCGTCCAGGAATGTCAAAACATCATTTACTCACTCAGATATATTCTCCTGAAATGTGACATGTTTTCTGGTTTCTTTCACTGTCCCTCCATCCTTACCTTGATCTCTAGTTCTGGCTCATCAAGCACGAGGGTCTTCTCAGCATTGTGGAAAGCGTCCAACCGCTTGTCGTAGGCCATGGCTAAGAGACGGATCATCCTGTCGGAGGTGATCGCTGCTCCATAACTGTCATACTCCAGTTTGAGTGACAGGCGCCTTTCTGAAAACACACATTTTATGCTTTAAGATATCATTAAGACAATGTCCAATTGAGAAATTGTTTTGACTGAAACCTTGTTTCAAAGAGGTACCTCAAATTTTGGGGCATTTCCTAACAATTGGTTAATGTTTTTTTGTGAGTTCATGAAATTCACAGCTCACACTGACATCAGAGCTAACCTTCTCCAGGCGGCACCTCCCCTTGAACTGCAGCAAATCCGCAGCGGGCTCCTCGTGTGCCGTTGTAGCCGACCGCTGTGGCGAAGAAGCGAAACTTGCAGTCCCTTGCATCCATGCAGTCGTTGGTGAGGATAGCGAACACCTCGAAGTTTGAGCCCACGATCATGTTGTCGGAGAGCTTGATCTTAAATGAGAATCATAAGGTGATTTTTGTTTAGGACATTAATGGTCCATCTAATAATAAAATTCATTCAAATGGAATTTACATTTCATTCATCTCGTCTAAATAAAATCTGAAACAACATGATTCTGTTTGGATCAGTATATCAGCACTATCTTAATATATGTAAGGTCCAAAGAATTTAAAAGCTAATTCACTTTGTATAGTTTTATCTCTGGCATAAACAAATCAATACAAACATGAATGTGGTTCATATTTGAATTCACACCGGTTTGAAAACCACTTGTGAACTGCATGCCTGTCATATCCATCTTGGTTATGTTCAACTTGTGACCGTTTAACTTACTCTGACTTGGCCACAGTCTGCTGCATGACTTTGACACCATTACTGTTTTGTTTCATTTCCTTCTTCTTTCGTTCTGTAGTTTAGACACAGATGATGTAATCTCTCTGAAGCTCAAATATCGATTTGAGTCCTTTTCTGTGATTTTTGAAGTGGTGTAATGTCACAAAGTAATAATACTTGGTTACAGTACCTAAGTATGTTTTTTTGGATTATCTGAACTTGACTGGAATTTTTATATTTCTGTCAACTTTCACTTTTACTAAACAAAATATATATTTTTACTCCAATACATTTGAGCTACTTCATTACTACAAAATAAAATTGGAGGGAATTTGATAGCTCGATAATACAGACTGCCCACAAGCAGCTCTGGTGAATCAGTGGTTGGAGCTTGAGAGCTCCATCATCAAGTGCTCTCAAAGACCTGCTTAAGTTTCTACATTGTATTTCCACTCAAGCCAAGGCATGTCTGATGCAAGCAAGTCGCAACAACATCATAATATCTGAACAAGATTAATCTTGATTTTCACTTGTAGCCACAGTGGCCCCGGATACAGTGTCGCTTTAACACTTGTTTTTTTTTTTGTTTTTTTTAATTACAGCATTTACTTTTACTTCTAAAACTTAAGTACATTTAATAACACAAATTTCCTTTTAATACTTAAGTTAAGTAAACATCGGATACTTTAAGACTTTAACTCAAGTCATTTTCTAATAGGTGACATTATCTTTTACCAAAGTTATTTTCTGGTAAGATATCTGTACTTTTACTCAAGCGTGGCTTTCAGGTACTTTAAACACCACTGGATTTTTGTTTATAGATATACTAGATATATATATATTTACAGTATTTGCTCTCCCCCTGGTACAACTGAATATGTATGAACAGTAAAAACCTTGAGATGGAGTCCTGGCTCTTTTCCCCTCTTCTGTAGCTTGTTGTGGTGCTGGGCCTTCTCATATACACGCCTCTCGTCCTGGGAGCCTGGAAACCATCAGGATTAAAAACAAGAAATATTTTAAACAAGATTTGACAGAGCAAACAGGGTTTTTTTTTTCATCTGCACATAGTTTCAGGAAAACAGAGCCCTAAATCTTTAAACTGAGGAACTTGGTCATGTGTCTGTATTCATGCAATGTGAGATGTAACATGGGTGTTTACAACAGAAGTAGCATAGTTATATGCACATCCCCTGTGCTGTAGGTGAAAGGCCAGAGAAATACCAATACACTGACTCAAAATCACAAATTATTTTAAATAAACAACGTTATAATCAAAATGAAGATCCAGCTCGTATATTTTTAGATATGTTTGAATAAGTCTGTGGTTTGGAGTCGAGTATGTCTGTGCACCTGTGACTCTGCAGTACCTTCTGCATACTTGTACTGGTGTGTGATGTCGTCTCTCAGATTTGAGCCCACAGCCTTGGTGCTGATAAAACGTCCAGCATCGCTGGTTGATCCACGGGAAATGACAAACTCTCCGTTTGGCTGGCGCACCTTGTACACGACATCTGCATTAACCTGACCACAGACACAAAATTTCATCAAATAATACTGAATATAAAGACAGCCACTAGGCACTGTACAGTTTGAAAACAGGCGCTTAAGTCTGAACAAGCGGTTAATACAACAACAGCAGAAAAATATATTTTTACATACATACCTCTAACGAGGACTGTGTTCACAGTTGTGCTTTTTGACAATACATTTCAATAACAGATTTCAGCAAAGACTCACCTCAGCAAAAATAAATGGGGCATCATATTTCCTGGTCAGCTCGCCTTCCTTGATCGCCTTCAGGGAAGCTGGTCCACAGCAGAAAACACCTGACAGCATCATACATCCACAAAATAGCCCTTTTTAGAAGGTTGTTTTTGCTGAGTGGATATTAATACAAAATGGAGAGTAGCCAAAAAAAAAAAAATCCATGTGGTCTTAGTCTTACCACTGGAATGATGAATCCTGTATGTGTAAAAACTTTACGTTTTACACAACTTGAAGTTTTTACACACTTAAAGTTGGAAGAGACAGCACTTTGTTTTTGTGAATAGAGTAGTCAGATAGAGCCTTTATTTCCTATATTAGTCACAGATTGTTTGCTTTTCTGAACTTTTGGTAACTTTGAGCCACATGGTTTTCTAAGTTCAAAAAATATTATTATCAAAGGAAGTGATCACATATTATTCTTTTTGTAGCTATTAAAAAAAGCTTTTTTTTTTTTTCTCAAATGGCAAAGTTTTGAAGTCCCACATTTTTACTGCAAAAAAGACCCACAAATTACATTGCAATTTATGAGAAAATACGCTGTAAAATCAAGCATTTTAGAATTCTGCTGAATCCTGGAGGGACTGTCTACTACTAATGCCAATATGATATTTGTAATGAGCTGAAACCTGCTGGTAACACCAGTCGAGTCTGAGTATTGCTCAAGCTACATTTTAGAAAATGTAATTCCAACGTATGTCCTCGTGTCTCTGTGCAGGTCAGGCTGGCTTTGATGGTCCCAGAATACGTAATAGACAACGTGACCCACAACGAAGTGGTGAAGGCGTGCGCAGAGTGTCAAATGATTCTCGTCAAGACCTTGGAGGCCATGAATGACCTGAGAAAAAAATTGGTTTTCTGAGTCCATAATCTGCAACGTTTTGACCCGCCCACGCCTGCCCACTGCCATCCTGTCTGCTGTTGGAGGCTGGAGTGAGGGCAGCCCCACCAATGCCATCGAGGCTTATGACGTCCGTGCTGACCGCTGGGTCAATGTCATCAACACTGATAAAACTCCTCGGGCATATCAAGGTGTTGCTTTCCTCAACGGATCAGTTTATTGTGTCGGTGGCTTTGACGGTGTTGTGCAGTTCAGCACTGTGCACAGGTTTGACCTGGACGCACACACCTGGCAGGAGGTGGCATCAATGCATTCAAGACGCTGCTATGTCAGTGTAACTGTGATGGATGGGCACATATATGCCATAGGAGGCTATGATGGACATAATCGACTTGCAACGGCCGAGCGCTATCAGCCTACGACCGACCAGTGGACTTTAATTGCGTCCATGCAAGACCAGAGGAGTGACGCCAGCTGCACAACCCTCCATGGCAAGGTGTGTGGGGCTTTCCCCAAAGAAAAATATTAACTGAATAAACCTAACCAGACTATCATCACCGTGAAACATTTCGGCTTCGAAAGAAAAAACTAGTTTTCTTAAGCCCAACCGAGAATTAACGCCTGCAACCAGTCAAGTTGCAGTGAACATCCATGTCCATCTAGACTGATTTAATATGTTAAATGAAGAAGCGGAAACAGAAATGTAAAGCACCGTCATGCATCCAGTATTCAGCAACACATTGTGCAGCATTGCCTTGTTAATGTGCTCGTTTTTTCACCAAAACCTGTGACTTCTAGAAAATACAAATATCTGTGATTGTCAGATATTAAGTGTTAAATATGTGTCTTTGATGAAAGTAATACAAAATGACTTACATCCTCTCTCCTTCATTCCCTCCAGGTGTACATTTGTGGTGGCTTCAATGGAAGTGAATGTCTGTCAACGGCTGAATGTTACAACCCAGAGACCAACCAGTGGACACTGATCGCCGACATGGACAGCAGGCGCAGTGGAATTGGAGTCATCGCCTACGCAGACCGAGTCTTTGCAGTAAGCACATGAAGCTCTGCTGAAACTGAACTAACACAGAAACACTGTGAGACACAGAGGCATGAAAAGGAAGTCTGAACAGAGGTTTCAAAGCTTTTCCATTGAAGTCAGTAACATACTAGTTAGTAAATAACATTCATATTTTAGTTGACAGATCAAAAATTGATGACCAACGACTTTAATAACTGAGTAATCTTTTAAGCAAACATTACTAAAATTATTAATTTCCAGCTGCTCAGATGGGAAGTTTGGCTTCTTTTCCCTGTTTTTTTTTTTTTAATTACAGTAAACTGAATGTCTTTGAAGTGTTGATCAGATCAATCAGGAAATCTGTATTTGTCCACTTGTGGTTTGGGGAAATTGTAATGGGCATACTCATTTCTAATATTTGCAGGAAATGTCATTAGTCAACAGTTTTCTTTTACTTTTTAACTTAAGACACTAAAAAACAACAACAGAAAAATCTAAAAGAGCAGCGTCATCTCCATGATGAACTTTTTCTCATGTAGGTCGGTGGCTTCGATGGAACCGCCCGTCTGCACACTGCTGAGGCCTACAACCCTCAAACCAACACCTGGAACGCTGTGCCCTCCATGCTGCACCACCGCAGCAACTTCGGCATCGCACTAATCGATGACTGCCTGTTTGTTGCCGGGGGCTTCAACGGCATCTGTTGTCATTTTCAATTTGAGCTCAAAGTTAGTGCCTATGCACTGGAACATTTCAACTGAATGAAGATCCAGTAACCGACCAAGTAATGGGTCTAAAAGAGAAACTGGAGAGTTATTGAATGGTAAAAGCAAAGATTTCCATTGAAATCTTGCATGCAGGTTATTGCAATCGGTCAGTACATGCAAGAAAATCGTCAAACATCTTGCAACTGAAGGAATTGTGGATTAAGTGTGGTCATTAATATCATCAAACTGATGTCAGAGAAGGGTGAAGAAATGATACAAAATGCCTACAAAGATTTGTTTCGACTGAAGTAAGGCATTGTTTAAAAGAGGATCCAATATGTGCTTCTCCAAATATGTCAAGAATTCCATGGTATCTTGCCTCAAGTTTTCCCATCTAGCACAGGTGCACATTGTGGACTCGTGTCCATGTTCCCTAAGACCTCCATTTTACATCATCAGACACTAAGTAAGGCCCTGTTGACGGTGGATAATAATATTTAATTTAAAAAAAATATGCTGCAATAAGTGTATAAGACCTTCAATGCTCAATATGCATATATGCAGATGCACATACTCACGCAGACATGTCAACAGAAGCCGATCCTCTTCACAGCTGTCTAACCCACCATTAAGCCACGTGGTTCACGAAGAAATCCACACAACAAGCGAACAATCACCTCATATGGAGCCATAAACACGCCCTCTACTGAAGTGGGTAAATTAAACTTCTATGTCTCAGTCAGCAACACAAGCAAACAAGATTTCACACCACAATGTTTCACGGCCAGACGGAGAAAATGTTACCTCTCTGCAGTCTGGAGAGCCCGCTGGTCAGCTGTATGATCTGCTTCTTCATATTCACTTCCGAAGTTACTTTCGGTTTCTATGAATATTGTGCAGCATGTACTTTAATTGAAACGGAACAAAGAAACTGAAAAATCAAGTCACCTCAAGTCGCCATCATCAAACATCGACCTGAGAACAGCGACGTCTGCGTTTGGGTGGAGACGTCAGAGGAGTTTTATTTCCCAGATCAACCACTGCATCAGTACACGTAAAAATGAATTGTTAATTCGTTTACGTGAACGTAATGGCAAAATTGACGCCATCACCTATTTGTGCAGACTGCTTTATTATTAGACATTACATTATTAATATATTTTGAGCCTAACTAACAAATTTTTAACCAATAAGGACTCAAATTAGCCGAAAATGATCACATGCTGCTGATGCTGCCACAGTGCAGGCCATTTCCACACCTGCAGAGAGAATATTTTCAGTCTTCACAAATACACCCAGAAGACCACAAATAAAAGTAAGCCTCAAAATTCTGTTTTTAAAAATTGTATATTCACTTGGCAAATGATTTTTTTTTTCTGCAGTACTTACAACAAAATGTTTTCCAAAAAGGGGCGCAGCCTTATAAACATTTTCTTTATTCACAGCTTTTAAAGTGTCCTTGTCATCACATTTAAAACATTTGTTTACCAAATCTTACATGAATTCAATCTTCTTAATCGTTCAGGTTAAATTACTGTCCATAACAATATCTGATTGTATCTGAGTTATTTGTACTACTATGGCCTACTACAGAGGCACTGTGCAGAAATTTGTGAATATAATTCCCAAAAGAGACTCTTCTGGATAGTGTAATGGTGCAGTATATACGAATATAATAAGAGGATACAAATAATAAGTGGATTAAAAAAAACATAAAGCCTAAGGCCTCTATGTTAGCAGCAGCTCTGAATGCCACTGTAATTCAATTAAACTGAAATCTGTTGGTGCAATGAGACTCTGTCCTGGCTCATTCTCCTATCACAACAACACTAATGAAACCCCTGATCTTCTTCAGTTTGTCGCTATCAAAGTTCACCAGGAGCACGTTGGAGCCAGAACTGCTGGGAATGAACTCAATACGGGCCTTGGCTTCTTGTGCGGCGCCCACGGCTCCAATCCTGCAGGAATCATACAAAGAGCAACATCAGCCAAACTGTTTTATCTCTGTTCGTAAGTACACAGCACAGGCAGAAAGCTGATATTTGTTTTTAAGATATTCTCACTGTAACTGGGTAACAGAACAGCAGCTTATATTGAGAGCTGAAACTAACATTTCATTTATAACAGAACTAGGCATCCCAGTGTGACAGCTGCAGGGAAACGTTTAGAGGGGTTTTGGGTGAGGTTTGTTTGGCCTTGACTCAAAAGCTACATCAAATTTGATTACAGTACAGACATCTTCTTGTCCATTAAACAGCAGATAAACTGGAATGGGTGACAAGAGTAAAATGGCTCAGTAGAAAACAGTAGGAAAGTATAGAAATCTACGTAACAGTTACTGCTGCATAACACATACTTTGCTGTTATGGGTTTGCCGTCAGTGAGGTTGTTCCCCTCTATGGTGAAGCTGCAGTCCTGCAGCGGTTCTGGTAAAGGGTTCAACAGGGTCAGCTGTACCGTCACAGACTGGTTCACTGTGGCCTCTCCCTCCAGCTGCAGAGAAAGGTTTAGGAAAACAGGTTTCATAAAGTAAGAGTTAATATAGAAATGCAAATGTTTAAAAGTATCATGATAAACCTCTACAATTTAATTACAACTCACCAAATAAAAAAAGAAAACAGTGGAAACTTTTCAAATACTTTACTTTTCCCCCTCCTTCCCTTTATGAGCCAGAAATAGAGATCAAGGTAAGGATGGAGGGACAGTGAAAGAAACCAGAAAAAAATGTCACATTTCAGGAGAAAAATATCTGAGTGAGTAAATGATGTTTTGACATTCCTGGAGAAACTGAACTTGAGTAGCAAGAAATCAGTGCACATAAATTTAAGCATGAAGTACATTAATAAACTGTTTTTCACAAGGCAGCCATGTCCAGGGGGGATTATGTTTTTTTCAACGTCTTATTCCATGAGAACGTACGTCAACTTAGTTCAACTTTCTGCGACATGACAATGTTCTGGGGAAAAACTTTTTTTGTCCATTATTTAACATCGTAACTTGAACAGAAGAGCAGATTTTGACTATATTTCATCTTTGGTCAAATACTGAATTGTTGACATTAATCTTGGGTGTTCACCCTCCGAGCCTCCTTCTTTAAT